>NC_056744.1:367277621-367527621 GCF_019279795.1 Protopterus annectens | reverse complement strand
TGTGTATTACTCACAGTATTTACAATATGAAGGTGTACCCCATCATGTCCGGTAGTAGAATGTATATTACTTACAGTATTTACAATATGAAGGTGTACCCCATCATGTCAGGTAGTTGAATGTATATTACTCACAGTATTTGCAACATGAAGGTGCACCCCATCATGTCAAGTACTAGAATGTATATTACTTAAAGTATTTACAATATGAAGGTGTACCCCATCATATCAAGTAGCAGAATACATACTACTTACCGCATACCTCTCAACTTCTTAGAGCAAGAAATCTGAAAAAAGCTAGAAATAATGGGGTGACAAATGCCCAAAAATAGGGACAATTTTGAAATATTGCTCTTACAAATTTAGAAAGCTGATAGAATAACATTTTTTGCATTAATATACATTTTTTGAAGGGTATGAAGTCAGAAACTCAAATGGCTGTCATTATTTTTTGACTTCAGTCCTCAGTGATTTGCCAGAAAATCACAATTTTATGAGAAACAGATCAGAAATATGATACATAAATCTGGACATTCTGCAGAAACTGTACAGTTGAGAAGTATGACTTACAGTATTTACAATATGAAAGTGTACCCCATCATGTCAGGTAGCATAATGCTTAATATTTACAGTATTTATAATATGAAGGTGTACCCCCATCATGTCAGGTAGCAGAAGGCATAGTACTTACAGCATTTACAGTGTGGAGATGTACTATTTTACCCCATCATGTTATGCAGAAAAATGAGTAATCTATAGAACTTACACAACACTGAGAATTGTGGTGTACCCCATTGTGTCAGGTAGCAGAGTATGTTGTACACAGAATGAAGGCATACCCCATAATGTTATGTACTAAAATGCACAGTACTTGCAGTATTTTCAGTGTGGAGATGTACCCCATTACCCCATCATGTAAGGTAGACGAATATGTCATACTTACAGTATTTGTAGTGAGGATCTGCACTTCACTATGCAGTACAGTGCTTGACTGAATACAGTTTCCCTTGCTATGGTGTTATGGTAGTGCTTTCTAAGTGGCATGTGAGTTCCCCTATAGCTAGCTCAGGAGGTGCATGCATGCTTCCTAACTAGCCTGTGAGTTCCAATAGAGCTGCCTTGGGAGATACACGCATGCTTCATAACTAGCCTGTGAGTTCCACTATGGCTGCCTTGGGAGGTGCACGCATGTTTCCTAACTAGCCTGTTTATTGTTTAGCTCAGCAAATCTCCTGAACCCCAATAAAACAATTCTGATGCTCTTCACCCCAAAACATTATCTCCATCAAAAACAGTCTTTCTTGGTTACTTCTGCAAATAGTACTAAAACTGAGGTAGTACCACAGACTAAATTACTGGGTATTGTAATACATGACAACCTAAAATCTGATCAACAGATTCTTCAAACAATTAAAAAGACCACGAGAAACTTGGCTCCCTTCACAGGGCAAAACAGTACCTTACAGACCCAGCAAGAAAAGCCCTAGCCTCTTTCTATTTTCTTCCAACCTCTTACATGCCTCACCCATCCTTACAAACCTAAGCTCTACAATAAAATCCAGACTAGCATCCTGTTACAACAAAGTAGCTAAATTTGTTACCAACACTATTCTTTTAGTGCAGAAACATATATCATGCATACGTCTGTTTTGTGTGACATTATGAGATAGCGCCATGGCAACTAATTGGTGTGCTGGTGAAATGAATGTTCCAACTGCCCAAAGAGTCATCTAAGGTCCCTTTTATGAAGATAAAGCTTTGTGTTCTAGTTACACATCTCTGCAGCATATGTATGATTCAGCTTGCAGCTGAAATGGGGATACATCTTATTTACTCTATTTTTATGATTGGTAGATAGTTGAGAGGGAGGGAGCGTGAAACGAAGACAGTGATATCTCATACTGCCAAACTGTGTACCTCTCAGATGTTCCTGATTTTTGCAGAACATTCCTGATTATGATTTGTATTGTTGTTCTGTCCCTCATGGAATTGTTGATTTTCCTGGTAAATTACTGAGGATTGCATTTAGTCAATAAGTCAGACGTTAGTGTTTTATAATATTTATTGTGCAGAAAAGACATGCTGATGCAAAATTTGGTGTCCTGTTAACCTTTTAAGTGAATTAGAGTAATATTCAAATATTTTGTCTGATTTTGGACCCCCCTGCACACTATTTTTGTTTTTTCCAGAATTCTTAAGCAAAGAAGTTGAAAGGTATGCCATTTGTCAAACTGAATGATGGATCCATCCATCCACAAACCCTTTTTCTCATTTTTGCACATAGGGTAGGGGGGGTGTCAGTTCAACAGTGACAATCATCTAGAGCCAAGGTTTATACCACTGGGTGGGTAACCTTGCCACTGATTTTCTTACATACCACACACTCGCACGCACATTCACAACTATGGTCAATTTAGAGTAACCAGTCTATCTACTGCTTGTCTTTGGAATGTGGGAGGAAACTGGAGCACTTGGAGGAAACCCATACGGACACAGGGAGTACATGCAGACTCTACATAAAAGGCACTCCAGCCAAAAATCGAATCAGGGAACCTCTTGCTGTGAGTTGGCAATGCTATCTACTGTGCCATTGTGTTGCTAATATTATGTACAATTTTCTTATTGGAGATGTTGAAGCTTTGCCTTTCTGTCTTCAATGTGAATTTTGGCTTCAGATCTATCTCAGGGGCATAGCTTGAAGTTAAGATATCATTCAATAAATGGTGTGCTGATTGGTCACATGTTTGGACATGTACAGAAGCACGCATGCACCTCCCAAGGCAGCTTATACTGCAACTCATGGGCTAAAAAGTGGTGAGAATACGACAGCCTGCATGATCTGCAGACTGACTTGCTTCCTAAGACCTGACTCATGCCTTCACTATGGAATAAGTCAGCTAGATGGCTATCACATCGATGGAGGAACAAATAAATCAATTGGATTTAATAAATGGAGCCACCAGGCTGATCCTTTGGACAAAAAATAAAACAAAAATAAACTAATAATAGATTTCTAATGTTGACTTTGAGAAGAAAACATGTTTTTAAGGCAGAATAAGGAAGCAAAACAAAAGATGGGAGGTAGAGAGAACTTTGTAGATGGAAGGTCTGAGAGTAGTTTGCTTTGTGAAAGTGGTAAGGGTTAATTTTTAAATCTGTTGAAGTAATCTAGTTAAGAATGAGTAAAGGAGTTGAGTATAGCCAGTTGTAATTTATTTATGTTTGCATTACTAGCAGTCCCAGTTATATGTGAAATGTTTTTTTTTTCAGATGTGTTAGAAATATTTTAGTATTATGTTCTAATCTTAAATATATAGGAAGTAAGTAACATGTGTTGGTTACATAAAATGAGAAAAGACCATCTCTATAATGGTTTTCAGATTTGGTAATTAATAATACATTTTGATGCATGGATTTATGCTGCCTTGTGGAATATCAGAAGACTACTGATTCTATCCCCACAACAGGTACTTGGATTCAGTTTTCTATTATTGATATACACAATAAGGGGAGGGGGTGCTGCTAACCCGAGTTTGCCATAATTTACATGAGTCATTAAATCAAAGTTTCATCTGTCTGAGCTGGTGGTAGCTTAGGTGTATGTAAAAGATCGCATGCAATTTATCAAAAACAGTAAGGGTTTTAGTATGATACAATCGGAAAGAAACTGATACAAATACAAACTTTCAAACAAGAAGCTTTGTACAATGAGGGATGAATGGAAATAACCAGATTCAAAAGCAGATGCATATACCAGATGTTGTTATTCAATAATAAACTACAACAAGCCATCCCAAATTTCCAAAGAATACAATTAAGAATAACATTTCTCCTTCTGCATATTTACCAATGCAGCTAATATCCACATTTAAAACAGCAGTGGGAAGGTCAAATTATGGAAACACTCATCTGAGACCTGCCAGGACCTACAGTAATGAATAAAAAAATCTGGAATGCTTCTTTTACTCCCACACAGTCCTCAAAATTGCAGCGACTTTCTGTAAGAGTCTTATATTTCATATTAGCCTTTATAAGAATAGTTCTATGAGTTAGACTCCAGAAGAAATCACACATCTTACAATTGGGTAAGATTCTTGCCACACATCTCTTAATATCTGGTTAGAAAGAAGGGGTATACAATCCCCAGTCTGTTCCAAATAGAAATCATGGACTATTTTAACATACCAAGCTTTCCTAGCAAGCATACGAGTCTCCCATGTAATTTTCTACTTACACATTTTCCTATAAAAGTCCTTCATAGCAACATGTAAAAAGACCACCCTACACCTCTTTCCCTATCAATATTTATGAAGACACAAAGCATACTTCCTGTGGAAGAACTTATAAGTGGCCCAACTCAAGAAAAGTTATAAGTATAGAGGAGACCTTCTTTTGGACAGACATGGGACATGATCACCACTGCACTGATTTCAAAACTTGATACTAACCCTTCAATGCTTGGTTACTTCCAAAAGTGAGTGCTAAAACCTTATAGAAGTAAAAGAAACTGCAATCAGATTGATGTGATCAACAGTCCCATACCCCTCGCTCTTTGACTCATTCAACATCAAACCTTGCTCTAAACTTGCTGTATGAACTGTATCTGTAAACGTATGCATATCAGAAGCATTCTTAGCAATCAAAACTATAGCATTCGTGTTCCTCAAAATGGCTGAGACTAGAACATTGGGTGTTTAACTCCGCCTACATGTAGTTAAACCCCCCTGAACAAGAGCAAGCAATAAACTGCTACAACAATAAAACAAAAGGGTGTTTAAAAGGCACCCTTGCTTTATCTGCCTTAGGAAAGGATGAACATTCCTCATTCAACCATTCATAATGAGAGCAGATCATAAGAAGAGAATATATTTACAGAATAACATGTATATACCATGCATCAATCTGCATAGCCAGCAAAAAATTCTAAACAGCTATATGGAAAACACAATCAAAATCCTTTCCCACTCATCAATATTCAGCAAGCAACCTTCTCCACTAGCCCCGATAAAATAAGCCACACCATGAATTCACCACAGTATCTAACACATCCTTAAACTTTGTTAATGGCCTTCACAAAGCCAGCTCCAACCAAGTTTTCTTCCTGTATAACGTAATTTGGGCCAACAACTTATAATCTGTACCAATTAAAGAAATTGACCTTTGATTACATAAAAGCCTATCATCACCCTTCTTCAAAAACTTAACCCCCCCCATACAACCTTTCTATAGAACATGTTCTAACCCACAGTTATTCAGATTGGTCAGTCTTATACATAAGTGATGTAGCAGCCACACACTGTGCCATTTGAACAGGGTGCTTTTCAGATGTGTTTTATTTATTTTAAAGCAAAAAAATGCAGCATTTATTTACTTCAGAGAAATAAATAAATGTTCTGTGGTATTCCTGCTCACAGAAGTCACAGCTGTGCACCCTGGGAGGTGGTCCACACGTAAACGCTCAATGTTTCGGCTTTCATCACAATTCCACCAACAATCTATGCGATTCATTGGATGGGATGGAAAACAAAGCCTACAAATATGAATTGTAAGGTGGATAGTATGATCACAGAGGGAAGAGAAGCAGAAGTTTGAATAATTGTCAAATATGGGCAGTTGAAGGCTTTGTAAGACTGGACTAGATACTGTGTGTTTGTGTGAAACAGAACAGAAACTGATTACTGTGGCACTTGTTTTATTTATTTACCAATTTTATTGTTGTCAGACATCTGTGACATTCATAGACAGTAAAGTAGTTAGAATTGCTGGGTCCGGGATGCGGTCTGTGGTTAAGAATGACTGACTTTGTTGTTAATTGCTCATTATTTTGGAGTTGCAGGAGTAATGTGTTTTTTTTATCAAGCAATTTGAAATACTTGGATAAAAATGGCCACTGTACTATTAAAACAAATTTGAAATACAGCATGGTAGCCATTTTTTTACCACAATCAGAGGTTTACGTAGTCAACAAAGTGGCTATAACTACTACGTAAAAGGGGCTTTATGCGGATGAAGGTAACTGACCCTTTTGTTGATTAATTAGTTTAAAAAGTCATTAATGTGGCTTTCTGGAATTTTTCTGTATTTGTATGAAGTATATTGGAATGTTTCACCCTGGTTAGTGCATATTTCTGTGAAACAAACTTGAAATACATTACTCTGGCCATTATTTATTTACTTATCTATTTGCTTGTTTCTTTGTTTATTTTTTACTGCAATCATATATCTGAAGGTACACAGTTAGCAACTTGGTTGTAACTGCCAGGTATAGGGCTGTAAGGTCTCTCACCTCTAACTCAGCCTCACTTATCCTAATTTCTTCATTAGAGATAATTATTTATATAACTCCTCTATGAGAATGAAGGCAACTAGTGGTGGCCCACAGGACTCAATACTTAGATCCCTTTTTTTTAGCATCTACATTGTCTATCTCCAGACCAGAAATCAGTTAATTTGGTTCTCTAATCTTAGAGATGACTAGAAACCGGATATTATTGCAAATCCACCCTCTGATGCTTTACCGTTACAGCAAGAACTTATACATGTAAAATGCGGTAACCACAAATGGCGTTGGCTGAAACAAGGAACCACTGAATACAAAAAACGGCTGCAAACACCACGCTATGTAGACTTGAGAAGCCAGATAAAGTTCCAAAATAACTCGTGCAAGCAGCGTCTGGTAAAAATCCACAAATTTAATATAATATCATACAACACGAAACACGAAACTAGATGTAAAACACAAAACTGGTTGAGCGCTTTCACCCGTGAATAATACAGGCTTCATCAGAACTGATGAAGCCTGCATGAACCTCCAGACATGGGACCCAGCCAAGTTCAGTTTGTCAAGGGCAGATCATGCCTACTAAACCTGGTGGACTTCTTTGAGAAGGTCACCAAAACAATGGATGAGGGCAAAATGGTTCACACTGCCTACCTTGGCCTGGCCAAAGCATTTGACACAATACCCCACTCGCGCATTGTTTACAAACTTAAGAGGTTAGGTACAAACTCGAATGTCACCCGCTGGATAGCCAACTGGCTCACACACAAGACCTAGAAGTTTAAATTGGGGAGTCCACCTCTACAAAGAGGCCAGTCACAAGTGGAGTCCCTCAGGGATCAGTCCTTGGACTGCTCCTTTTTGGCATTTACTTCTCAGAAGTCAAGGCCAATCTCAGTGGTCTCTGGCTGACTAAATTTGCAGATGATTGCAAATTAGGAGTTGTCATTGACTCTCACTCTGACACAAATGTTCTCCAGGAAGGGCTGACATAAGCAAACAACTGGTGTTAGAGCCATGGAGTAAAACTAAATGTCAAGAAATGCATAATAGTATCCTTTAGGAAGTCATCCATCCCAGTAACTATCATATTGACAAAATACTCCTTAGAGTTGAGCCAGTAGTCAGGGACTTAGGGACACACATATATAGTAATCTAACCTTTGCTCATCATGTGTCTACAGTGGTGAGGAAATCATTTTATGTTGCACAACTTATAAACAAAGGTGTGGCATCTAAGTCCAAGGAAGTCATTGTTCCACTGGATTCGGCATTCATCAGACCTATCATTGAGTACAATGCCCCCTTTGGTATTTACCTAACTAGGCATATCGAACAACTGGAATGTCCACAGAGGTTCCTTACTAAAAGAATACAGGGTAATATGTCCTATGCAGACCACCTCAAGGCCCTATCCCTGTATTCTGTCTCCTACAGGCTTTTGAGGGGAGATCTATGCCTGGCATAGAGGGCATTGTCAGACCCCACTCTGATGGACCTCCTACATATCCACAAAACAAACAGTACTAGAATTACTCATTCTAAAGACTTAAACCTTTCCTGTGTTATAAATAAGACTACCCCGTCTATGGAACAGGCTCCCCATCCATGTGAAGCAGAGTTCCTCCCTAACTCAATTCAAGTGCAACTTGGACAATTGTATGGGAAAATGGAAATTTATCCCTGGTTTGGCACCTATGCCTCTGATTCAAACAGGTAACCTATAATGGTTCATCTCCCAGGCCCATGCTTACACGTATCAAGGGTATCAGAACTTGTCAGAGATTTGGGATGCATGGCTAGGCTTAAAAAAGGCCCTTGTGGTTTTTAGCTGAGTTAACACCAATGAACCTATAAGAACAGGTAATGCAGATAATACTGAGCTGAACTGAGGTGGGCTACCAGCCACAACTCTGAGCTGAGATACCAGATGATTAGAGGCTTCTGAGCTTCCAAAAAACATAAGTTGCTTGTTTTTTTTATGCTTATTTATACTATTTACTGTACTTTTTTTGTCTGTCTCCTACTTTTAAACAGTATTTATTTACTGTGTACTAAACTACACTGTTATACTGCAACTGCCTGCTACACTGTGCCAGTAAAATCAATTTTTACTGCTGTTTGCACTGTTTAACAAGCTTTCTCATTGTTTCCACTGTTAAGTATTTACTGGTATTTTTTCACTGTTTCAAAGCTCTCTGTTCTGCTTGATCTGGTTTTCCCACCAAGTGTTACTTAATTAACTGATCTGTTAACTGTTTAAATCATTCTTTAGAGCCTCCTGGCTGATTTTCTGCTGTTTTAAATGTTTTTTTTAAGTGTCTGACTGCTATTTTTCTACTGTGTTAAATATTCTCTAGTATTTCCCAATGAAACTAGGGTAGTTAATAGCTGTAGAATAGTCCAGATCCAAGCCTGCTGCTTCTGGAACTGTTTGTAGTGGTTTGTTTGTTCTAAGTACATTTTCCAGGCCATCTTGGATTGGAAGATGTGGACTTTTGTGAGAGAACTGCGTTTGATTGGCACCTGACTGATAAAGGGAGGCCAGTCTAGGGCTTGGAATAAGCATCCTCATTGGTCCTTTTGAATTTTGTTAAGAGTTTTTCTTTTCAAGTTTTAGCTTGTTATTTAGGCCCTGCATCTGAGCAGGTTTCTGCTTGTTTGCACATTGTGCAGCACACCATGCAACTGTGTGCCAAAGCTGGACAGTTACATTCAACAAATCTTCCCTTAAAACTCAGGCAGAAATATCCATTCGCCGAGCTCCTCTGTGATTGTTTCCGAAAAGCCACCCCTAGTGACAACAGTTTTCAACCTAGCATTATGGACAGTTGGACTACCCTTGTTTCTCCTGCCAGCCCTGTTGACTTGGGTCTCTTTAGGCAGTGTAACAACTGCCTTATGTACACAGACAACCCCCAACTAATTACACAGTCTAGTACAGAGTGCAAGAGATGTATTTAGACCAAGAATCTAGAATCCATGCTCTCTCTCACTCACAACAGTAACACGGAGAAGGTTGTCAACTCACCCACCACTACATATTCACATAGTACCACTACTCATACACATACCATTCCTCATACACTTAGTACACATCAAGGATGTAAATCCACACATGCAAAGGTTCTCTCAAAAAACTTACCAAAACACCAGAGACCTCCAAAACACAAGTCTACTACATCTAGCACAGTCTCCACAGCACCCATGTCAAATAGCAACATCAGTGTCTCACTCACCAAGACTGTAAGACGTAACACTCAAAAAACAAGTTTTCTTGTCAGTGGAGACTCAATAGTGAGACACACGGGTGTCCCATTCAGCAGGCTGGACAAGGAGAAAGTCACATTCAGCTGCCAGTCCATTGCCAGATCACACATGCACTCAAGTCTCTCAGCAACAAGTACTGTTATGGCTCTGTTATAGTTCATGTCAGTGTGAATGACCTGAGATGTACCTGCAGACGTACTGGCCCTGCAAGGCTACAATGCCTTCCACAATTTTAGACCACAAAAGGAATGTATGGTGTTTCACTCTATATTAGAGATGAATTCACCTCACATCTTCTTATTTATTTTATTTATTTCCTTTTTTTTACCGAGAAAGTCCACTGGGCTGAAGTGAGCCTATTTTCAGTGGAGGCCTGGAAGAAAAGCTCCATAACATTATACAAGAAGAAATAAATTTGATAAACAAGAGTTACAAATTGTAGTTGAGTTACAAAAAAGAGTATCTAGGTAGCCTGGACAACTCCATGGAGTTACTGCAGGTCCAGGTTACAGCGGATAAGACCTCCATTCAAATCCAGCCAGTTATAGATCCCCCTTCATGGGTCATGATACCCATGAAACCTACTTAACTAAACTGAAGACGATACAAATTTTACTGAACACACTGGTTATGGGGGATTTTAATTATCCCACCATCAAATGAGAAACCTACTCTAGCCCAAACTTGCTAGCACAAAATTTCCTTGACTTTGGGAATTCAAATTCCCTGGAGCAAATTGTTCATACCTCAACAGGAGGAGCAAACATTCTCCTCACCGACATGTCAAACAGGTGCACTGCTGCAACTGTTGGACCCTCATTAGTTAAAACTGACCACAAACCAGTCACCTTCCAACTGACACTAATACCAGAACTCACAAAGGGTGAAATCAGACTAAAAATGTCACCAAGGCAAACTATACCCTCCTAGGTGAAGGTCCTCACCTCAAGCTGAAAGTGGTAACTACACCAAAGCTTACACTAAAGCCCTGTACAATCACTTGCATATGTGTATAAATTGTACCAATTAGAATCAAAGCCAGAGCCCCAAGTAAAATCAAGCTGCCATGCTGGACTTCCAGCATTAACAAACTCTACAATAAATGCAAAAAGTTGCTGCCCAAGAAAACAAAGACAAGGACCCAACAATGAAAAAGCATCCTCCTCAGCCTTAATAGACAAATAAGACAACTTGTCAAATCCTCCAAGAGCTCCTTTGAGAGAAATCTAGCAAGTACTGCCAAGGATAATCATAAGACCTTTTACAAGCTATGTACGTAACCTAAAGGGTAGGACCCAAGCACGTGCAGAACTGGTGGCTAATGGTATCACACACTGACCCCACAGAGATAGTGAACCTGCTAAAGGATAGGCTTGGCAAAAATTTCACTCCCTTATCCCCTTCTAACTTAGAACAAGCCCTCTCCCAAACTCCCACCCACAATACATATCTGAAGAGCAGGTCCTCAAAGCCCTGTCCAAGGCAAAGAACACAGCTTCTGTGTGACTAGATGACATCCCAGGATGTCTTCTATACAGGCTAAAACATGAACTACCATCACCACTAAACACCCTTTTCAATCATAGCCTAAACACACTGTTTGTTCTTGCAGAATGGAGAACAGCTACAGTTTTTCCCCTACACAAAGGTGGCCTAGCAACAGAACCGGGAAATTACAGACCCATAAGTTTGACCAGTCTCCTCTGTAAGGCCATAGAATGTATCATTATGGACCTCATAAATAAAGGCATAGGTAACCTCCAAACTCTGGAGCCTACCAAGTTTGGGTTTATGAAGGGAAGATCCTGCCTGTTAAATCTAGTGGATTTCTCTGAAAGTGTGACTAAGGCCTCTGATGAAAGCAAATCTGTGCATACCGCATACCTCGACTTAGCAAAGGCTTTCGACACAATCCCACATTCAGGCATTACCGATAACTTAGCAAACTAAATGTAAACCCCTTTGTTGTAAGATGGGTTGTCAACTGGCTCACAAACCAGACACACACTATCCAAGTGGGTGACTTCACATCAACCAGTAAACCTGTTACCAGTAGGGTGCCACAGAGGTCAGTGCTGGGCCCCTATATATTTTTCAGTTCAGTTTAAAACTAAAGGGTTGTGGTTGATCAAGTTTGCAGATGTCTGCAGACTAGATGCATCAGTGAATCCCCAACTATCAAATCAATAACAATACCCTAAGTACCCTTGAAGTGGTAAGGGACCTGAGATCACAGGTTGATCATGACCTTAACCTTGACTACCATGTGTCTATCATTGTAAGGAAAGCTTTGCATGTAGCTCACTTGATTAGTGAAGGCATCTCCTTGAGAGCAAATGAAGTTATAACCTCCCCATACTTGGCACTTATCCGGCCCATAATTGAGTATAATGCTCTATTCAGTGTGCATTGTACTAAGCACCTACAGCAATTAGAGAGACCTCAGAGATTTCTAACAAAGAAGATAAAGGGCTTCCAGCATGTGCCTTATACAGACGGACTAAAATCCGTCACTATACTCCATAGCATATAGACTTCATAGGGGAGACTTATGCCTGGCCTACAGAGCACCCCAAGACCCAAACCTAATGAACTTACTGCATATATGTAAATCAAATGGGTCTAGGCCTACTCATTCCAGGGACTTAAATATGGCCTGCAACTTAAATAGGACATGCTGGAGGGACAGATTTAACTCCCAGCGGCTGCCACTTCTTTGGAACAGGCTATCAATTCATGTGAAACAGAGAACCCCTATGATACTCTTCAAGAGGAACCTGGATGAGGGGATGGATGACTGTAAATTCTTACTAGGGATAGCACCCACAGCCCTCCTGGACATGGACAGTCATCACTAAATGTGATCTTGGGTATTGACTAGTACCTTGATGGTATTACATTGGGTTGAAACACTAGGCTTAAAATGACCTCCGTGTTGACAGCCTAGTAATCTTCTATGATCCTATGATCCCATTAAGGCTCTGACCTATTAGTGAGATGCTATCTGTGGTCCAGGGTTTGATTCCCTCAGCCTTCATTTTCCGGGTGTGTGACCTTGAGCAAGTTACTTAACCAGATAGTCTATTGAGGCTAATGGGAAATTAGACAAGGTTCCTTAGTGGTGGATTGTACACCTAGTAAGTACCTTTGAACCTAAAATGCCACCTTTAAGATGTAGCAACTTAGGTATATTAGGGAATTGGAAAGGTCCTAGAGGTCCCTAACAAAGAAGATTGATGATCTAAAAACCTTGAGCTGTCAACAAGGGCTCAAAGTGTTTTCCCCTTATTTTGTATCTTATAGGTTCTTACGGGGGGATCTATTCTTTGCATTCTGAGTTATTAAATATCTCATCCTCCTGGATCTCTTGCATCTCAGCAAATCAACTAGCCCTACTAGCTCCAGAGAAAGAGATGTGATCTCCACTAACAGAAAGAAGTCAATGGAGAGACAGTTGTATTACCTAATACCAACCTCATCTCTGAAACCACCTTCCCCTCCAAGTTGAACAATGTAACGCACTATCCTTGATGATTGGATGGATACCCATAAATGTTATGCCTGGACTGACCTGCCCTGCTCTTTTTGATAACGGTGTACAACATAAGGATGGGTGTTGTCAAAAAGAACATAGCCTTTTGACTCCACTGCCTTGTGGCTCCTATAAACTTTTAATCCTCTTATTCCTACACCCATGTTCCTATCTTCACCCTCCTTCTGCTACCATCCATATCTACACATACATCATGTCTCTCCTATTCATCTCTTAGTGGTACCCTCTCCCTCTCTGATCCTTCTTTTTATATCAGCTCTTCCTCCCAAACACTACTCTCCTTCACTTCTCCTTAATTGTCTCAATCTTTCTTCAATCTAAAATCTTTTTTTTTTACTTAAAATAAATTGTTTGTGGTTGTGGAACTTTTTTCTTTAGGAGTCCACTGGACAGGGGCAACTTGCCCAGTTAGACTATCTGGTCAAAGATTAAAACATATAAATAAATACATAAAATGGCTAACCCAACTGCCACAATCAAATTAAACAGTCATTAATTTGGCATGTGTGTAAAGCAAATCGGAAGAGTTTACTGATATCTGAGGTTGTACTCAGTCAATAAAATGGCTGCAACTGAAGAGTACAAAAGCCATCCATGGATACAGGTGACTTAACCTGCTGCTATTTGATTACAGTTAAACAGTCATTGTAACAATAGTTTAAAAGTGCCCATGTGATTAATTCTAGATTTCTCCCTGATTCTCTTCTGGTTTGTCCTTGATAGGTTGTGTTAACAGATTTAGCTGGTAGAAGATGTGGAGAGGTTGGAAAAGTTGGTGCTAAAACAGCATGTTTATTTTTTATTTTAATAGTGGTAGTTGAATACCATTACTTAGCCATTTTCTCTAAGTATATTGCAGTTTATCAATGATTTCTGCGGATTTGATTTTATTTACTGATATTTCATTATCAGGTTAGTTTGGCTGAGTGTGAACTGTCTGCTTAAGTAAATGTTGGCCTTTGGTTTTAACTTCGAGTTAGTTACAGTTTCTTTTAAGATGCATGCTGATTACTTATTGTGTAGCAAATGTAGGCTGATGTTTATATTTATGTTTCAGTAACTTTTTTAGGGAATTACAGTGCAGTTAGTAATTACTCTGCAGTCTCAGCGTTGGGCACGTAAAGTGGTTCGTACTTAACTTTATACATGAATTATGGACGCTTCAATAAGGTGAGAGGAAAAGCAGAATCATGCAGTGTTGTGGAGAAAATGTAGATTGAAGCAAACCTATTATAGTAACTTTAAATGAATTGGTCTTTGTCACAAATGCTATTTTAATGACCAGGAAATGTAGGTTGTTGTAGGATGTGATTAATAATTACAATGCAGTTAGTAATGCCTTGTGCTGAGTATTGCTTAATTAATATATTTTGATGCAAAACCTGTTCTATTTACTGAGCAATTAGTTATGGGCTTTTCAGGAGTGTCACACTAGTTGCATACATTGTCATGAGGAAAAATGTAGGTTGATACAAATATTCTTGAGTGCAAAAACTTGTTGCCCAGAAAATTTAGGGTAATGCATGCAAGAGAATAAAAAATGGAAAAACAAACAAAACAAATCTTACAGCCAGAAAAAATGCTGTACTTTTGAATCTAAAATTTATTGTTAGCGCTTTTGTCACCTTTCATTAAAGGAAGTTTTTCAGACATTTGTAATAGCTCAATTTACAATTTAAATAGTCCCAAGTTGATGACATCATGGTCCTCCCATTATCCAAATTCAGCAAGTATTTAAGTAAATACATTCAGATTTCTTTGTGTATAAAAACTTTTTAAAACACAAATTCTTCACTGATATTAATTACAACAAAAATGTCAAATATTAAATGCCCCCATAAAAAATATTTTTTACTTAGTTAATGCTTTAAGTTTTAAAATATATTTCAGGGAACAAGAATCATTTAACCCAGGGTAGGAAAAGGCATTTACTCTCAGTTGTCATAGCAGCTCCCTCTCCTCAAGTCTTAAAGCCCAAGGCCCCCTCCTGGGATTCAGATCTATTTTCTCAATAACCATAAAAAGGAAAGTGTGGTTGGTGTGTTCCAAAATATGCTTGTACAAAGCATTGTTGTTGTCCTGCCTACTAATACTATATTGGTGCTCGTATATCCTTTGTCTAAAGTGCCTCTTAGTCTTTCCTATGTATAAAGAGGGGCACTGCTGGCACCTAGATAAGTATATAACACCTGCTGTCCCACTGTATACAATAACAACACATTCCTCAGGGGCTTAGACAATGGCGTTACCCAACTGGGTTGGTTAAAGATTCCCCCTTTCACCTGGACTTGTTGAAATTATTTGATAAGCAAAGGATTGAATTCCATGAACTACTTGTCAAAAACTATTTTTTATAAATGGATGGACTGAAAAGCGAATTGAACTTATTAGAACAAAGGATCAAACTTGATTCTAATTGTTTGAGATACAAGTTTGACTTTTGTCGCATGTTTACTAGTATCGATGCAACCATAGAAAATTAAAAGGAGCAAAAATGAAAAAATTAGACAGGGACCGGAAGGAATATGAATCTGGCAGAGCATACCCAGTTCCACCTACTGCACAACAATCTAATGGGACAGTCCTTTCTAACAACGAATCCTCTACAGATATGGCACCAGGGGAAACACAATCCATTGCACTGGGAAATACTACTGATGGTGAAAGACCCGACACCCCTGTGGGTTGAAACAACTGACTCAGAGGTGGACAAACACACAATAATAGTGATTTCCAGCAACAGGATTTTTGGAACGGCCAGCAGCAGCAAGTGAGCAGAGCCCAGAACAACAACCTGAGGAATGCCCAAACCAGGAAGCAGAACAGGCGAAGGAGGTAGCAGAGCGGGGCATTATTGGTGGAGCAGAGGGTTCGATCCATCGTGTCAGCATCTGCACAAATTTAAAAGGTGACTTTAACAACTACAATTATACCATGGAGACTGTAAAACCTGGATTAATTAAAACACTTGCAAAAGGACTTACCTTTGTCCCTTCAAATAGGGCTAATTTGGCAAGGACTTTCCTAGACTTAAAATTGTATGCTCGCAAACTAAACCTTAAACTATTTTTAGGTAACACTTTTTCTGTACTACCAGAGTTTAGGATTTCAAGTGTATTTAATCCCCCATTACAGGCAATTATTGCCTGTTTTGAGAAATCATGTGAGGTTGATATAAGACACCTTTTGGGAACTTCCAGCAATGTATATAGCAGTAAAAACTTGACTAAAACAGAAGTTCAGGAAATTAATGACCTAAGGACAACAGGAGTCAGGGTTATGCGTCCTGATAAAGGGGGAGGATTGTTTTTTATGAAACAGGAGGAATATAAAAACAAAATGAGAGATATGCTGGATAGTGAAGTATATGAGCAGGCCTTGGTTAGTGAAATGAATGGGGCCTATCAGCGTATAAAAACAGCGATTAACGACTTGTTTTTGGAGGGGTATATTGACATAGATATACTGAATTATTTGGATATGATAACACTAGTTACTCCAGTCCTATTTGGGATTCCAAAAACCCATAAGAACTTAAATGACCCCCCTTTTAGACCCATAATTGATGGTAGGAACTCCATAACCTGTGCCTGTGCTAAGTTTGTTGATTTGAAAATGAAAAAATACTTGGAAACAGAGAGACAAATCTGCAGAGACTCCTGGCAGTTCTTGGGAACATTGAATAATCTGGAATTTAACCAAGAATACAACTTCATTACAATAGATGTTAAGTACCTGTACACGGTCATTCCACAGAATACGGGATTAGACTGGGTAAGGGACTTTCTTTTGGAAAAGGGAGCACCTGGTGCGGAGAATGATTTAATTATTACCCTCCTAGAACTAGTATTGGCTAATAATGTTTGCTTATTCGATGGGGATTTATTTTTGCAGAAAACAGGTGTCACGATTGGGTCACCCTGTGGGGGCACTTTCACCAATTGTGCTATGGCCTACTGGGAAAGACATTTGTTATTCCAACATGAAATGTTCAAAAACAAGATACACTGGTACACAAGGCACTTTGATGATATGTTTTTGATTTTTAAGGGAGATAAAGAAGAGGTCCCAAAATTTGTTGAGACCTTATCCAACATGACCACCTTTTTGAAATTCACATATCATTTTGATACTACAGCTATATCATACTTAGATGTGTGGCTTGTTAAGGACATAATACATAGTAGGTATATTGCCAAAATATACCGCAAACCTACCTACTCCAATGATTTCCTTCACAACAGCAGTAATCACCCTTACCACCAGAAGAGGGCCGTTGTAAAGGGCCAGCTGGTAAGGGCGGCAAGGATGATTACAATGGATGTTGATTTTGAGGTGGAGTGTAAAAACTTGTGGGGGATGTTCACCAGGAGAGGATACCCAATAGATTTATTGGATGAGATTGTTATAGAGGTTAGAAGGAAAAGGGAAATGGGACATTTCAAGCCCATTTTAAACAGGGGAACCTTAAGGGGTGATGAACAAATGGTCTTGCCATAACACTTTTTTAATAGAAAGGACAATTTAGATTACATCAGTTTTATAACAACCTTTTCAAGTGATGCCAAACTCCTGAGGGAGGTTATAAATAAAAATTGGGTCATGATTAACGAGGACACTATGGGTAGGAACAAGTTAGGGTCAGGACCTAGGGTGACGTTTAGAAAAGGCTCTAATCTAAAAACACTACTTTAAAAAGAAGGTAACCCATATGTTCCTAACAAAGGGATGAAGACATGTGGAAGATGTTCTTCTTGTAAACATATAGGAATTTCTTCCTCATTTACTATAGGGAATATTAAATATTCCTTAGAAGGAAAATTTGACTGTGGGACAACAGGTGTAATATACTTAGCTGGTGCCAACAGTGCCCCTCTTTCTACATAGAAAGACTGAGAGGCACTTTAGACAAAGGATATATGAGCACCAGTATAGTATTAGTAGGTAGGACAACAACAATGCTTTGTCCAAGCATATTTTGGAACACCACCACAAACTGAAACTTCAGAACCTTCAAACCATAACAGCTCACAGCTCCAAATCAGGTGAGACAAAAGGAGTTGCAAATAAATGCCAAACTTTATTGGTAACAGTTAAGCGCTTTCTTCTCCTTCAAGAGACTTAATCAGAACAAATTTCAAACCCAGCCCTTAAATACCCTTGCTTAATGATGTCACATTAATCACTTAATTACACCTTAAAAACACACTACATAATTTATCAAAAAGTTGTTGTTGTGTCTTTCGGCTTATCCCGGTTAGGGGTCGCCACAGCGGAACTCCGGTCCGCTAATGTTTGGTAGTGGATTTTTACATGCCGAGTTACCAGCCCTGATGCACAACCTTCAATGAAGGCACGCCCATTCACTCATGCCTCCACACAGAAGACGGTCTAGCTGAGAATCGAACGTGACAACGTCTTGCTGTGAGGCGACAATGCTACCGCAGCACCACTACCGCAAATTTATCAAAAAAGTAAGTAAGTAAGTAAATAAATAAATAAATAAGAGTGAGTTTCATTCTTTTATTTATTTACTTACTTATTTTTTGATAAATTATGTAGTGTGTTTTTAAGGTTTAATTAAGTGATTCATGTGACATCATAAAGCAAGGGTATTTAAGGGCTGGGTTTATAATGAAATTTGTTCTGATGAAGTCTCTTGAAGGAGAAGAAAGCGCTTAACTGTTACCAATACAGTTTGGCATTTATTTGTAACTCCTTTTGTCTCACCTGATTTGGAGCTGTGAGCTGCTGTGGTTTGAAGGTTCTGATATTTTGGAACGCACCAACCACACTTTCTGTTTTATGGTTATTGAGAAAATAGATCTGAATCCCAGGAGGGGGCCTTGGGCTTTAAGACTTGAGGAGAGGGAGGTGTTATGGCAACTGAGAGTAAATCCCTTTTCCTACCCTGGGTTGAACGATTCTTGTTCCCTGAAATGTATTTTAAAACTTAAAGCATTAACAAGATAAAAGCATTTCTATGGGGCATTTAATATTTTACATTTTTGTTGTAATTAATATCAGTAAAGAATTTGTTTGTGTTTTAAAAAGTTTTTATACACAAAGAAATCTGAATGTATTTACTTATATATTTGCTGAATTTGGATAATGGGAGGTCCATGATGTCATCAATTTGGGACTATTTAAATTGTAAATTGAGCTATTACAAATGTCTGAAGAAGTTCCTTTAATGAAAGGTGACGAAAGCGCTAACAATAAATTTTAGTTTCAAAAGTACGGCATTTTTTTCTGGCTGCAAGATTTGTAATGCATGTAAAAGTTCATGCTGATTTTTCTTTGGAAAATGTGGGCAGATGCAAAATGTTTCATTTAGAGCAAACATATCTGCTTTAGACAATGTTGTTTACTGCATGCAGTATCTTGTGCTTATTATTTGGAAAATGCAGGCTGCTGCAAAATGTGTTCTATAATTTTTAATGAATTGGGAGTAAAAGGTTGTCCCTGCTTTTAGCACTTTGACTCCTCCCTTGAGCAAATACTGTATGATGTGAAGTTTCAAGGTACTCTTTCAATGTTTTATACTGTTTATTATTACATGGTGGCAAACGGACTTAGCATAGTCATGTGTGTATCACTGCAGCTATGCTTGCTACCTGTACATTTTCTTTATATCTATAACTGAATTCATCTTTCAGTGATATTTGGATTTTAAAGTAGGATATTAGGATTTCTTGTTTCACAAATGCTTTTTTTTGGGGTATGGTATGTCCGCCTTTGTGCTTTGTTTTTCTTTGGTCATAACTATTCTAAGTCAGACCTGACAAATAAGCTTCACATTTGCTCACAGTGTCCAAATTGTCTCATGCTATGCCTTTTGTCAGAGTGACAAGTCTCTGTAGACATTCTGAGGGCCATTCTTTGTATTCACTTTTAGACTCTGAATTAGGCACCTTTGCCAGGTACAGATGAGTATGTGCTGGGCAGTGCTAGAACACATAGAAGAGCTGACAGTGGAATCAAGTGCAGGTGATACTGGTGGCATCATGGGGTATGTAGTTTAAATATTCACTGTTACTATTGGCATCATGGGGTATGCAGTTTAAATATTCACTGCTACTACTGGCATCACAGGGTATGTTGTTTAAATATTTACTGCTATTCATACCTCTCAACTGTCCAGATTTTTGCCTCAGTGAGTTTTAAAGACATGCAGGTAGGTGTGTTTGTGTGCGCGTGTGCCTTCTGCGTAGGTTGGACGCTGGGCTGGCAACTCAACAGCGTAAAAACTCCACTGCTAATCAATCTGCAGACCGGTGATAAGCTGTGGTGACCCCTAATGGGAGAAGCTGAAAGATATTGCTATTTTTGGTATGTTCCTCGTAGAATTTGTGGTTTTCTGGAAAATTACGCAAGACTGAAGTCACTAAATAATGACATACGTTTGAGTTTCAGACTTCATTTCCTTCAGAAAAACGCATGCTAACACAAATCCTGTTGTTTTAACATCTTTCAAAGTTTATAAGAGTAATATTTAAAATCTGTCCTTCTTTTTGGGCTTTTGTGCCCCCATTATCTTAGGCTTTGTCCAGATTTCTTGTGCAAAGAAGTTGAGCGATATGTGGCTACTGCTTGGGTACATACTGTTTCCTGTAGGTACATTTCACGCTTTAATTTGCAGAAATGTTCTGCAACTACATTTGTTAAGCTGGATTTGTTCATATTTAACATGGATTTCTAAACAGAGTTGAGGGTGTTTTGAGAAAGCTGCAAATGTCGTCTCTGCAATGAAAATCACACTGGTTAGGTGGGCAAATGAGCACAAGAGGACTGCAAGTGTTGTCACAGAGACAAGAGACTGACAACCCTTCAGCAAGTTAAATTAAACTTAATCTGATCGTGCAGGCATTTATAGTGAGCATGAGGAATACAGAAACAAGCAGGAAGAGTTGGTGCAGAGGCAACAAACTTCCAGTGATGTGGGCTGGTTGTGGGCCTATTGCCCCATTTGTTTGGTTTGTGCAGACAGTTTTGCGGCTTTTTTTTTCAGTATAGCCCCATTTCTTTGTCTTTGTTTATTAACACCCTTATTTTATAAACCTGCTAGATGCAGACTGCCTATATCACCATGAGGACAGGGATATGAGTATAGATGGCACCGGAAAGAAGAAAAGGAGATGCACAATGTCTCAGCCAAGCTGAGCAAGTGCCTTTGACTGGCTTTCTGTGTGCAAGTGGAGTAAAATATGCTTTCTGTTACACCTACAGCACAGATTTCACAATTCATCATGATGGATGACATGATCTGCAGCAACATGCCAACAGTAAGAACCACAGACAGGATTGCAAAGATGCAGCTGGCAGGACTTTGGCCAACTTCTTTGGACCTCAGAGTTTAAAAAGTACGAAGGTTATTGAGGCAGAGATTAGTTTTGTGTCACTTAGGTTCATAGGTAGGTACTAGGCTATTGGCCCTAGGGCCTATATAAGCCTAGCCAAACGGTACCCTGGCCTTTGCCACCCAAGAAAATTATTTTCCTGTGCCCTTGTCAAGCAGAGCCACAGAAGTGATCCCCGGGGTGAATTTCCTATCTTCCATCCAATCATCAAGATTTTTCTTGAAGAGTGCTAGTGAGGAGCTTTGTTTGATATAGATAGGTAGTTTGTTCCAGAGTATGGTAAGTCTCTGGGACAGGAATCTATCCCTCCGGCATGTTCTGTTTATTGTGGTGACAAGGTTTAGGTCCCTAGAGCGTGTAGCTTGGAGAGATTGGGATTTCTTTAAGTGGAGCATGTCCAACAGCTCTGGGTTTGACAGAGCTTTGTATGTTAGGCAGAGATCGCCTCTGAGTAGGAGATATGCGACAGAGAGACTTCTTGCTAAACACTACTTATCATTTGCAGCGGGAGAACGCATCCTGAAATTTATGATGAAATGTGGAGAGGATCAACATGTTCTCATGAAAAAAGATCTGGAGTAACAAAGTCAGCTTGCACTGTATGGGATGTTCTGCTGACAACTGTAGGAAATCATTTTTCTGTGGGTATATGGACAAAAACACAGACATGGGCGATGACAAACATTTGGTTATCCCTGCCGGTTACCTAGATGAAAATGCAGGCAAAAATGTAACATGGTTCCTCCATATGCCAGAATGTGTGTCATGAACTAATGTCCACTCTGACAAAATTTGACATTCCAGTTTCCAACATTGTGGGCTTTTCTTCAGACAATGCTGCCTCAATGATTGGAAAGCACAATTCTGTGTTATCTCATTTAAAGGAGGAGAAGGCCGCCATTATTAACATGGGGTTGCTACTGTGCCACCTGGCAGATCTATGTAGTAAGGCTAGTGTAAAAGTACTACATTCACCAGTTGAAGAACTCATATCAGATGTGTACTGTCATTTCAGTTCCAATGCACAAAGACAATAAAAACTGCAAGAATTTGCATTGTTCACGGACACTGACACTCTTAAAAATTATTAGACATGCACCTACCAGATGGCTAAGTCTTGGGAAGGTCATTATCAGAAACCTGGACATGTGGCCAATGTTAAATTCATATTTTTTTCTGCAGAGCTATGGTCTGCTACCATTAACTTAATTTCTGACTACCTGCAGAGTCATGAATTGTGTATGATTTTTATGCTTTTTAATTACGCATTGGAACCTTTACTGGAATTCAATCTTCAGCTTCAGAGATAAGAAAGTCAGCTACTGACACAGTCCATAAACCCCTGCAGCTGTATGTTGGCAGACTCCTGAGACCTGCATCTGCTGACAATGCATGTCACTGTGCATAAACTCCTGCAGCTGTATGTTGGCAGACTCCTCAGACCTACAACTACTGACACTGCATGTTACTGTTCATAAACTACTGCAGCAGTATGCTAGCAGACTCCTGAGACCTGCAGCTACTGACAAGGCACATCACTGTCCATAAATTACTGCAGTAGACTCTTGAGACCTGCAGCTACAGACACTGCATGCCGCAGTTCATAAACTCCTGCAGCATTATGCTGGCAGGCTCCTGATACATGTAACTACTGACACTGCATGCCACAGTTCATAAACTCCTACGGCATTATGCTGGCAGGCTCCTGAGATATGCAGTTACTAACAATGCATATCACAGTTCATTTATTTATTTTTATTTATTTTTTACATTTGCTTACCAGGAGTGTCCACTGGGCCAGAATAAGCTGGTTTTCAGTGGAGGCTTGGGGAGAAAATATCCAATAGACAAGTCAGTACAACATTCAGTTAATTACAGACATTGTATTAACAAAGGATTCATAAACTCCTGCAGCAGTATGCTGGCAGACTCCTGAGACCTGCAGCTACTGTCTGACTTATCAGCCACAGTGATGTTTCTGTGCTGACTGACAGTTGCTCTATTTTTCCTAATAGCAAGCTGCCTATTGGCTCTCAGGTCAGACAGTGTATGCATAGCCATGAGGAGGATATTGCTGGCACAGTTATAAAATTTTACTTTTATAAAAATGTTATAGCTTTTTTATGCTGCTTTGCTGCAGAAAATGCTTAGCACGTTTCCCATGCAAGATCATTAATGAAAGATGCTGCATTCCTTATTAATCCTTCCAAAAAATTGGATGTATTTTCCAGACTTGTCAGGGATGTTGGTTTCTGTCTGGGTGTCTGTGAAAATGATGCTGTGGCTAAACAATTAATTGAGGAGTTTGGCCAATAACAGATTGAGGACACAGGGGACTTGAGAGTTCCAGTAGATGAGCCCCACGCCTGTGTCCAAGTACTGGGCATACCTTTTGAGGGACCTTTGCAGTGATGGGAAACTGCCACTTTTCAAGCAGTTGATGATGACTTTACTTTGCTTGCCACATTCAAATGCAGAAGCTGAAAAAGCTTTTAGCATGGTACAGAAAATAAAGACAGAATTGCATAAGCCTCTCAGCGTAAAATGACTTGAGACGTACCTCCCACGACTACATGAAAAGAGATATGGAAGAGCTCTTGAATCATGTGTCCCAGGCAGGTATGACCCTAGCCCTGAGTAGCATTCTGCCTTCGCCCAGAATGATACCACAGTATAAGGACAAAATGATTGACTTCAACAATTGGCTAAGCTTCTGGTGTCATTCAAAGGGGATACAGTATTTGTCTGCCTGGGAAGACATGATCGACAAACCACGATGCTTTGCCAGAGATGGTCTGCAACTGTCACCCCTGGGATTCAGGTTACTGGCTAAAGCTCTTGCTACCCCTATAGTGCCTTTTTTAGGCAAGGTTCAAAGGATAAAACCACCACCGTAACAGATAGAAGCAGGCAAAATCTGAAGGTAATGCTACTCAATGCTAGAAGTCTAAACCTCAAAATGCACTCTCTCGAGGCACTCCTAAAAATGGAGAACATCGATATCTGTGCAGTAACTGAGACCTGGTTCAAGGCTCCAGAGAGCAGCCCTGCAATATCAGGCTACAATTCTTACCACACTTTTCGGCCACAAAACCAGGACCGAAACACTAAAGGTGGAGGAGTGTCCATATTCACCAAGGATATTCACACCTCTAGGCTAGTTGCCCAACACAATGCATCTGAAATTCTCCTGGTGCAACTAACACTAGGTAAGACTGCAATCCAAATTGTAGCTTGCTACAGATCCCCCACCATACCCCAAGATTCTCACTACACCTTTCTAAACATACTGGAAAATATTAAGATACAACCAAACACCCAGATACTGGGTGATTTCAACTACCCTGCCATTAATTGGGAAAACTACTCGGGTACCAACTCCTTTTCCCAACGGTTCTTGGAATTCATAAATTCCAATGCTCTGGATCAACTAATCCATTGTCCCACCAGGGGCTCCAATAACCTAGACCTGGTCATTACCAACATGGGAGATAGATGCTCCACACCAGTGGTCACCCCCCTCATTGGTCAGGTCTGACCATAAGCAAATCACCCTTGACATCCACATCCCACCCCCACCCCCCAGTAAGGAAACCTCCTTAAAAAACTTCTCCAAAGCCAACTTCAAGCTAAGTCAGAAGTGACGAACTTCACAACACCTGCGCAGATGAGATCTGGAAGTTCGACTGCAGAATCCTACACTAAGGCACTGTACGAGCAAATCCACTCGTGCATGAATCGTGCCATCCCAAATAGAACCAAAATGCTCTTCTCCAAAAAAAGGAAGCCAATCTGGTGTTCCTCTGCTATAAACAAACTATACAACAGAAGGAAGAAACTGTTGCAAAAAAGAGGAAAATCCCAGGATGCAAAAAACTCCCTCACCAGCCTCAGTAAGAAGCTGAGATCCCTCATAAAATCCTCAAAAGCTAGTTACGAAAATAAAATTGCCAAAGATTCCAAAGACAACCACAAGGCATTCTATAGTTATGTCAAGAATCTAAATGGCAATGCTCAAATCTGCTCTGAGTTACAACAGAATGGCATTAAATATACTGATCCCAAGGATATTGCCAATATCCTGGCAGATCGATGTAGTGCCAACTTCACCCCACTCTCACCCCCTAAAGGGCCCATCTCAATACAAAAGATTGCCAAATTCCGATAATCACGGCCACACAGGTAGAAACCACACACTCCAAAGCTAAGAATACAGCATCCATGGGACCAGATGACATCCCAGGCTGTGTACTACATGAACTACAAAATGAACTGGCACCTCACCTAAGTGTCATGTTTAATCATAGCCTCACCTCAGGCTTCGTGCCCACTGAGTGGCGCACAGCTACAGTAATCCCGCTCCACAAGGGAGGATCCACCTTGGATCCCGGGAACTACCATCCCATCAGTCTGACAAGCCTGATTTGCAAGGGCATAGAACACATTATCATGGAACTTATAAACAAAGACATTGGCAACCTTCAAACACTGGACCCCACCCAGTTTGGGTTTGTGAAGGGCGGATCTTGTCTCCTGAATCTGATTGACTTCTTCGAATCAGTCTCCAGAGCTGTGGATGAGGGTAAGGCAGTCCACACAGCCTATCTGGACCTCACCAAGGCCTTTGACACCATCCCCCACTCTGGAATCATAGATAAACTTACTAAGCTGGGCATAAATCCCTACGTCACTTGATGGGTTGCTAACTGGCTTACTGACAGAACCCAGACAGTAAAAGTAGCCGACTCCAAATCCAGCTCCAGACAAGTGACAAGTGGAGTACCTCAGGGTTCAGTCCTGGGACCACTCTTGTTTGGCATCTACTTCTCTGAAGTACAGGCCAACACTAAGGGACTCTGGCTAACAAAGTTTGCAGATGACTGCAAACTGGGAGCCATTATTGAATCCCCAAATTATGTGGATATTCTACAAAAGGGCCTTACAGAAACAGATGCCTGGTGCCATAGCCATGGCCTCAAGCTTAATGCCAAGAAATGTATAGTTATCCCTTTTGGAAAAAAATATGTACCCATGAATTACCACATAGGTGGCATGACACTAAACATCAAAAGTGTGATGAGAGACTTAGGGACACAGGTGGACAGTGGTCTCACTTTCGATAACCACATTGCCACAACAGTCAGGAAATCCTTCTATATGGCACACCTCATCACTAAGGGCTTTTCATCCAGAAAAATGGAGATCATTGTCCCACTGTACACATCCCTCATTAGACCCATTATAGAGTATAATGCCCCGTTTGGTATGTACCTCACAAGACATCTGCAACAGCTGGAAAGGCCACAGAAATACCTCACTAAAAGAATCACACGCCTAAAGCAGATGCCATATACTGACCGTCTAAAAAAACTCCAGCTATACTCTGTGGCATATCGTCTATTCAGAGGCGATCTCTTCTTAACATACAAGGCCATGTCAACCCCTGAGCTGTTGGACATGCTCCACTTAAAGAAATCCCAATCCCTTAGAGCCACACGCTCCAGGGATCTAAACCTTGTCATCACAATGAACAAAACATGCTGGAGGGATAGGTTCTTGACCCAGAGACTCCCCACACTCTGGAATAGACTGCCCATACATATCAAGCAGAGTGCCTCATTGGCCCTCTTCAAAAGGAACCTTGATGATTGGATGGGAGATAGGAAATTCATCCCGGGGATCATGTCAGTCGCCCTGCTAGACAGGGGCCTGGAGAAGTAAATATCGTGGGAAGAAATATCCAGGGAATTGTTATGGCTAGGCTTGCATAGGCCCTAGGGATGATAGCCTAGTACCAACCTATGAACCAACCTATGAACCTATGAACCTATAAAAACATTGAACTCTTTATTAGCAGTTAAAATGAATGAAGAACTGGACTCCTGTGATCTTAAGCTGGCAGGTGACAGATACTGCTAAGAAAGCCACTGCAACATACAATAAGTGTGCATCGGATGCATCTAAAGTACAATAGGATGCTGTTTGTTCATGTACTTAGTGTACATGTGGAATGGGTTGTGTGATATGCAGCATATCTGTTTAGAAAATGTAGCAAATGTAGCAAGTGGTATTAATAAGCATGTGTTTTTTATTTTCTGTATAGAAGTGCTGTTTCATATTTAGTTACTTATGGTGTGGTTATGGTGGTTTTGCAGATTATAAAATAAAGGTTTTGGATATGAATCATAAGTGTCTATCTAACTGAGTTTTGCAAATATACAGTATTCACTAACTTTACATCTGGCAGAAAGCCCACCTCAACCAGGCCCCATGGTAAAAGTGCATTTTCATGCAATGCAAAAATCAAGTGCTCCACATTTTGGCTGTTTGTCACTCATTGCAAGGGTCTGTGTTCTACACTGGCTTCTTAAGAGGTGAGACCTATGCACATGGATCACTATTTGTGTTCTTAGATGTGGCTTTTTCTGTATGGAATCTGAATGTCCAACAGATTGCTCTGTGGGTTTTTTGCAGATGATCTGGCTTTCTCCAACACCTCAAATGACATGCTATATGTGTGTGCACGTGTGTTTGTGCATTTTATGATAGACCTAGCTTTTCAGCATGAGTGTGTGTGCGTGTGTGCG
This sequence comes from Protopterus annectens, assembly GCF_019279795.1. NCBI lineage: Eukaryota > Metazoa > Chordata > Ceratodontiformes > Protopteridae > Protopterus > Protopterus annectens. The sequence continues at coordinate 367,499,572 of NC_056744.1, read as the reverse complement.
TGTGTGCGTGTGTGTGTATGTGTGTGTCTGTGTGTCTGTGTGCCTGTGTGTCTGTGTGTATGTGTGTGTGTGCGTGTGTGCGTGTGTGTGTGTGTGTGTGTGTGTGTGTGCATCTTGTGAGAGACTTAGCTTTTCAGCATGAGTGTGTGTGTGCGTGTGTGCATGTGTGTCTGTGTGCATGTGTGTGTATGTGTGTGTCTGTGTGTGTGTGTGCGTGTGTGTGCGTGTGTGTGTGTGTGCATCTTGTGAGAGACTTAGCTTTTCAGCATGAGTGTGTGTGTGTGTGTGTGTGTGTGTGTGTGTGTGTGTGTGTGTGTGTGTGTGTGTGTGTGTGTGTGTGTATCTGTGGATGCAAGCACATACATAAATCTCCTTTGAAGCAGAAAAAAAGAGCAAGTCATTATCTTTTAAAAAGAATGCAAAAAAGGCTTTATGGCACAGAAAGATAAAGCCCTGAGTGAAACCCAGATGAACTGAGATTGATTAGTCCTCAAGAACCTGGCAGAGGGATGGGTAATAGATTCATGATTTGTGTCAGCACGCTCATCTGGAAAGGATGGTTGTATTGGCTCCTCTCCCTGTGATAAGCTGGTGCCCCATGTGAAGAACATGGGTGGACTCACCTAAACGAGTATGGTAGCTCTTGCAGAGACGTGTTACAAAAAGTAGAGACTCTTCTGAATTAGGGGCATAGATGGTCTGTCTGCAGCTATATGCCCATGCATAAAATGCTCTAATGGCTACCAGGATAATGGCTCTGCAATTGGCTGTTGCTTCACATGTGATATTATAACTGTAGAAAACTGTTTGCTACAATGTACACTTGTATTTGTAGCAAGTGATTTGTTTTGGTCCTTATCTGTGATAAAGGACTTTTTTTGCTCCTTAATTTAGAGTTGAGGGGTTGCACAATGGGGAGAATGGACCTTGCCTGAGTGCCGAAACAGGGACAGGATCTTGCTTTTTATGTTTTTTTTCTTCCTGCACTGTGTTGGAGCTTCAGGCACTAGATGAGGAAGCTTCATCCTATTAAGTATCAAAGAAGGCAGCCTAGTGTACAACAGGTAAGGGAACCTCTCGTCTTTTCTCTGTATGTTGTAAATTTCAGGGCCTTCTTTTTCACAACCGTGTTGTACAGCTGTGACTGATGTTTTTTACTGCCTTATTTCATAATGCACTTCTTTAACATATTGCTGAAATTAGCACTTTTGTTCTGCAGTTGTGTTGTTGTGTTTAAATAACATTGCATTGTTGCTCCTTGTTAGTATTGTACTGTTGTTCACTTTTGATTTGCTTACTATAGCGATATTAAGTTTAAATAATACTACACAATTGTGCATTGTTACTTTGGTACTGTTACTACTGACATTCTTTAAGATAATACTGCAGTGTTGCCTGTTGCTCGTATGAGGTACTGAAAAACAAATTTGCTTATTATCTCCTCAGCTCCATCCATTCACAACCCCTTTTCTCATTTTTGCACATCGGGTCAGGGTGTCACCTCAACAGTGACAATTGTCTAGAGCTAAGTATACACAACCAGGTGGCGAGCCCTGCTACAGTAGTTCTTCCACATCACACACACCCATCTATGGTCAATTTAGAGTGTCCAGTTCACCTACTTTATGTCTTTGGAATGTGAGAGGAAACCCATGCGAACACACAGACTCCACACATAAGGCACCAGAACCAAGAATCGAACTGAGGAACCTCCTGCTGTGAGTTAACACTAATGGCTGTACCACTCTGACAACTGCACTTCTTAAGGTAACAGCGCAGTGGTGTCTGTTGCTCTTACTAGGTATATGAAAACATTTACTTTTTATGCCAGTAACTGAGAGCACGTATTGATTATTATTATTGCCGTAGCTGTGGTTATTCTAATTATGATAGTGTTACTGCATTTAAAGCTACTGTTCTACATTACGCCAGGTATACCTCTCAACTGTCAGGATTTTTGCAGAATGTCCTGATTTTTGCCTTAGATTTTGGTCTGTTAACTCATAAATTTTTTTCTGGTAAATCACTGAGGGCTGATGTCAAAAATAATGACAGACATTTGAGTTTCATACTTGATACTCCAGAAAATTCATGCTAATGTAAAACCTGCTATTTTATCAACTTTCTATATCTGTAAGACCAAGCTTTAAAAAGTGTCCCTACTTTGGGGCCTTTGTACCTCCATTATGTATGACTTTCTCCAGATTTCTTGCTCTAAGAGGTTGAGAGGTATGTTGTAGACAGTACAAGGTTACCTTTGTGGTATGACTTTATTACTTGACTGAGTGCTATACTGTTACTGCACTTAAAACTGCTCATTTGCATTCCATGTAGCTATTACAGTTACTGCATATGGAGTCATTGAGTCAGACTACCCCGTGTTCATTGCTTTTAGTGGTCAATTAGAAACCACATTAGCCTATTGGGTGAATCTATGTAGTTGAACTTGCCACTGTTACTGATTTCCTTACTGACCCTATACAGTCTGCCACTTTTATAATTCATTTTTGCTCACTGAGACTTCTACAGTAGTCACAGCTCATTATTCGATCCTTTAGCCATATCCTAATTTATTACTTTTTTTCTAGCTCAGTCAGTTATCTTCTTTTTAACCTTTCCTATACCCCTTCATCTGTACTGGTCAGCATGGAATCTCAGTCATCTGCTTCCCTTCTCTAGCCAGCCTGATAGTATATTTTTATGGAGTGTAGTAACTGCCTCATGCCTACCGAAAACTTATTTATTGTTACCTAATGATTCAGTATGTGAAAGGTGTAAGTATTTACTTAACTTAGAGGCTACCATCTCATCACAGAACACATTCAGTATAACACACACAACACAACGCACAACACGTATACACGTACAACACAGAGCACTTTCACAAAACCAGCTTATGCTGAGGTTGTTAAGAGAGCACTGCCTAAACCCCCCAGGCTGAAGACTAAGAAACCTCAGACATTAGTATACACAGCAACACACCTAAGTTAACCCTTCACACCCACATGTAAGATGCGTACCTGCAAGAGTCACAATGATGTAGACTCTAAGCCCTTACAGCCCACTGAGGCTGCATTAAACCATGGTAATGTTTTAGTAATAGGTGACTGTATTGTAAGGCATATGGACACCACACTCACCAGGCTGGATAAGAATAGGGTGACAGCTGTCTGCCAGGATCTGCGATGTTATAAGCACTGCTGCATTCCTCCATCCTGATAAATATTATTATGACCTGATAGTGGTCCTCATGTAGATGAATGACCTTAGACACTCTACCCAGAGGGACATGCAGAAGGATATGGTTGAGCTCGCCATGCATGTGTCTGAGGCAGGAGTGGCACCGGTCTTCAGTGGTATTTTGTCATCACTCAGAATGATGTTAAGATTCAAAGACCAGGTAATTGGCTTTAATAACTAGCTATGTAGTTGGTGTCATTGTAGGGGGGTTCAGCATGTGTTAGCTTGGGGTGAGATGGCTGACAGATCTTCCTGCTTTGCCAGGGATGGCTTGCACCTTTCTTAAGAAGGCTTTGACATTATGATTAAAGCCTTTGATGTTCTCATTGTGCCTTTTGAACATTCCAACCTAATAAATTCTAATGTGGAACACATTAACATGGCTCTACCCAATGCAAGGAGTCTTAACAGAAAAAAATCCCAAACTTGAGGCTTTCCTGCAACTTGAACACATTCATATATGTGTAGTTACAGGAACATGATTTCAGAGCAATGAAAGCACTCCCTCTCTTCCTGAGTATAATGCGTATCACATCTTCTGACCAACTGACAATTGTGGGGAAGAATTAATATTTGCCAAGGATATTATCACCTTGAGACAGATTCCTTGGAACTTCACATGTGAACTCCTAGAAGTCCAAATCACTCTAAACAAGACTAATTACCACTTTATAGCTAGTTATAGAACAGTAGAATAGAATAAACTATAAGTTATATGCCCCCTTCTGAACACAATAGCTATATTACAAAGACATGTGTCTGGAGCTTTTCTCCCTGGGCCTCTGCTGAAAATTGGCTTGTTCCAAGTTGGACTTTCCCTGTTAACAAATGTTAAATAAATAAAAATAAATAAAAATAAATATTAACACATTAGCTGAAATTCCCATTAAACCAAAGATCTTTCTACTGGGGAACTTCAACTATCCATCAATAAACTGGCTGACTTATACTGCCAATGGCTGACATGCCTAGTGTTTCCTTGGCATTATAAATGCTAACTCAGTTTTACAAATAGCTAATCATCTGACTAGTCCACAATAGTACTACAAACTCTGACCCAAAAGAAATAGCTAATATCCTAACTTACAAATTCAGTGCAATTTTTCCTCCAGCGCACAGTTATAGCTGTCCCATGGGTTCCACAATGTCAGTCAACCCCCTTTAATTACTATGGAACAGGATCTCTCAGCCCTTTCAAAAACTAAGAATACTTCATCCATGGGCCCAGACAACATACCAGGTTGCGTGATTATCAATGCCAAATATGGCCTTTCTGAACCCCTGCTTAACCTCTTTAATCTAAATCTGTCCACTAGTTACATTCCTGAAGCCTGGACATCAACATTTTAATACCATTATACAAAGGTGGCACAGCTGCAGACACTGGTAACTCACTTGCCTCATGTGTAAAGCTATATAGTGCAGTCTCTCAGAGTTTATTCATTTGGACATTGGAAATCTCTAAATCCAGGACCCTTATCAATTTGCCTTTATGAAAGAAGGTCCAGCCTCTTTAACATCATTAATTCCTTTGAAAAAGTAACTGAATCAGTGGATAGTGGCTATGCAGTGCATGCAGCATATCTAGACCAGGTCAAGGCATTTGACATTATTTCCTATGCAGGCATTATTGATAGACTTGTAAATCTGAATATAAATTCTTGTATATTTTGCTGGATAGCTAACTGATTATCTGACAATACCCATGTGGTTAGAGTAGCAGGTGCTACTTCTGAAAGCAAAACAGTTACCAGTGGTGTAACCCAGGGCTCAGTTATGGGCCCTCTCCTATTGGGCAAATATTTCTCAGACCTTCACACCAGCATTTTTGGCCTATGGTTAACTATGGGCAGCCTCAAATTCTCTCTCATCATCTATCTTGTCTTGCCCTCCTTGAGGCTAGAGGGTAATTTGGAATAGTTTTTTTTTTTTTTGGTTAGGCTTGAAATGGTCTGCAGACTGATTGCCTAGTACTTACCTGTAAACAGCAAGTCCCAAGGAAATTTGATGACAAACAATGACATAAACACACACACACACACACACACACACACACTGGAGCTCTAACAGTTTCCATCTGCATTAATATACTGCTAGTCCAGTCCTTCTCTTACCCCCAGTTTTTCAATGATTAGCCCTCCAAGAATCAAAAATCATGACTTGTGAATTAGCTTCATCCATCAGCCATGTCAAAGTCTCATTTTCCAACCACCTTCACTGAAAACAAGTTTCTCATCTTCTAACAGTACAGTATGAAAACTTTCATTTTTACAGACATCAGCTTCAGAAAGAAAGAAGGAGGACTCTCCCACTCCTTTGTCAAAGGTATCTCTATAACAATTAAGAAGAACTCTTCAACATCCCCTTTCCTACAGTAGGGAAATATCTTTAATGACTTGGCCAAATTTCTCCCAGTCAACACAAATACAACTTCAGGTCTGCCACTCTGAAAAGGGGTCACTGAACTAGTGGGGCTAACCAGTGAACAAATTATAAGCAAATATTAACATAAAATAAATAAAATAAATAACCCAGCATTTCTGCTGTTCTAATTTAACTCAAGGATCATATTTGCAAGTAACATGCATCTTTAGCATTTCCCCCCGGGTCTCGGCTGAAAATTAGCTTAGTTCCAAGTTGGAATGAATGTTAAATAAATAAATACATGAACAAATAAATAAATAAATAAATGTGTCACTGTGTTGTACTTTAAGCTCTCTCAGGTACTAAATTTATGTCCTCCACTAGACCCAAGTTACAGCTTAAAGGAGCAGAGATGGATCATTTTCACTACCAATTTATGAAATCAAATAAATAAATAAATAGTTAAGAATACTATAAAGAAGAGGTTCACAAGATGCTAGTAAAACAGAATAATGTAATTGAATACTTTATACTTTATGTGAATCATAACTTTGTGCTCTCAAAGAAGCATTAAGAATTAATTTCCATTAAAATGCAGATGGCAGGGAGTCTGTGCCCTTTGCTAAGAACAGCAGAGCTATAGAAAGCAGGTGTGTTTGAAGGAAGTTACGAGGATTTAACAGCATCACGTGTTATAACTATAAGTCAGTAATTGGAGGAATGCATTTAACTGCTAGAAGATAGCTTCAAAGTCAGAGAACTGTGTGTTAATGACAGATGCTGTGGCAACAAATTAAAGATACTGTGTGTGAAACAGTTGTTTAAATGTGTGATTACTAACATTATGTAGTAAGAATGATGCACTTTTATGCCTCTTAATTAACAGAAGGTGGAGGATACACAAAAGGAAAAAAGTATACGACTTCCCATTTGTTACAGAGGGATTAACTTCTCCTCAGGATTCCTGTGACATCGCAAACAGGAATGGGATTCCTGCCAGCATTTGTCACATTTGTGAAATTCCTCGGTAGTTTTGCAATAGTGTGCCCCATGTAAAGCAACTGATGTTCTGCTGTAATGGTTTCTGAAATCTGTTCTAAAGTAGACTGAAATCTTGGTGTGGTGAGCAATACTGACACACTCTAAAATCTGTGGAAGAAAAACGTATTTATAATAAATGCATTATGCACACAATATGCATGTGCATTTAAAGATTTTATTGTAGCAAAGCTGAAATGTGTTCTTAAAATATGAATGCCAAATCATAATTTGTAATATTAGGAAAACCGTGTGCTCTAGTTTGGATTCTCATTTAATGCAATGTTACTGAATGAAACCTGAATATTTACACCTTCTTTGCTGTTAGAATGTATCTGTTTCTTACACTCCCATCTGCAGCTATTAACTTTTACCAGTGGTTTCCTTGTTTTTTTGACTTAATATTTTCTGACTGCTAGTCATGTCTCTGTTTTTATTTTTTGTATCCTTGTATGAGTTTTTCACTCCTTGTGACTTTATTTTTATATGAGTTTCTTAGATCCTTTGTTTTTCTGTGCTACCTGGCACTCTGTGCTCACTTTCATGATTTATGGTGTTTCTCTATGTGGGATTATATTTCAGGTTCAGAGGCTGGTACTAGGCTATCAGCCCTAGGGCCTATACAAGCCTAGCCATAACAATTCCCTGGCTATTTCTGCCCAAAGTATTTACTTCCTAAAATCACCTAAAATTATGTTTCAATTTGAAATTTTTATTATTACATATCTAGGTATTACGGTAACGCTAGCTTTCCTGGACAAGTTTCCTATTTTCTACATCTATTTTTTAACCAGATTGATGAATTCTGTCTTTGCTGCAAGCTGTTCATTGCAATGTTTTTGTCTGCTCTGACTCAAGGTACATGTGCTGAACCCCACAGAATTATTCAATCAAATAATTAAACCAAGAAAAAAAAATGAATCATATAAAACCAGGTGTTAGCCCAGGATGAATGATGATTTCCCCAGAGATTAAAATTCACACCCTAGGATACAAATTGTATGTAATTTAAACATAACATGAAAAATCACTACTAGTGCTTACATTTTGAGGCAAGGTATATGAACTGCTGTTTAGAAAATCTGAAATTGAAGGCTAACAGTAATATATGCATGAGCCTGCATTTACAAATTTCAGAATTGCTCAGTTACACTGTTGTTGGTGCATTTCTCACAATTTCAAGCTAGAAGGTATCCTTTATCGAAATTATCGTTGCTTTCGCTGATGAATTATAGCTGGTGTAGATGAGTCACGGTATTATACGTTTGTAGTACCCAGACATCAAAAGCCGAAGCACGATGGTTACAAGCTCCCCTTTATGACTATACCTTTGTAGTATCCAGACATCAAAAGCCGAAGCACGATGGTTTCAAGCTCCCCTTTATGACTATACCTTTGTAGTATCCAGACATCAAAAGCCGAAGCACGATGGTTTCAAGCTCCCCTTTATGCACAGCATACATAGGTTCATAGGTTCATACTAGGCTATCTGCCCTGGGGCAATTATAAGCCTAGCCCGATTCTGTATGGCTTACGCCACCCCTTGATTTGAGTATACTGTGCCCTTTTTTAAGGTTTAGTTTACTGTGCCTCTGTCTAATAGTGACACAGGAGTAATCCCTGGAACAAACCTACGATCCCCCATCCACTTGTCGAGATTCTTCTTGAAGAGATTCAGTGAGGTGCTCTGCCTCACATGAACTGGAATTCTATTCCAGAGCGAAGGGAGCCTCTGGGTTATGAACCTGTCCCTCCAGCAAGTTCTATTTATTTCTGTGCTGAGGTTCAAGTCCCTCGAGCGTGTGGCTCTAAGGGATCTAGATTTACTGAGGTGGAGCATGTCCATTAATTCTGGATTTGACATAGCTTTGTATGTCAGGCATAGATCGCCTCGAAGTAGGCGGTATGCAAATGAGTAGAGCTGGAGTTTTTTTAACCGAGCAGTATATGGCATCTGTTTGAGACCCTTGATCCTCTTGGTGAGATACTTTTGGGGTCTTTCTAATTGCTGCAGGTGTCGGGTAAGGTACATCCCAAAAGGGGCATTGTATTCTATGATGGGCCTGATGAGGGATGAATAAAGGGGCATGATTACCTATCTTGATCTAGATGTGAAACCCTTCGTGATGAGGTGGGCTATGTAGAAGGTCTTTCTAACCACTTTGGCAATGTGGTTTTCAAAGGAGAGATTGCTATCAACTTGGGTCCCCAGGTCTCTAATAACTTTCTCTGTACTTAATGGGTTTCCGCCTATGTGGTAATTTGTGGGCACATTGTTTTTGCCAAAGGGTATGACTATACATTTTTTGGCATTTAGCTTTAAACCATGGCGCTGGCACCAGTTATCTGTCTCTGTGAGACCTTTTTGAAGGATGTTTGTGTCAGCTGGAGAGTTGATTATGGCACCCAGTTTGCAGTCGTCTGCGAACTTGGTGAGCCATAGTCCTCCCATGTTTGCCTGTACCTCGGAAAAGTATATACCGAACAAGAGTGGTCCCAGGACAGAACCCTGTGGGACGCCACTTGTGACCGGTTTTGAGTCTGACATGGCTCCAGCAACTCTCACTCTGTGGGTTCTGTCTTTGAGCCAGTTTGCACCCATCTTGTGACATAGGGGTTTATATTTAAGCTGGATAGCTTATCTATGATGCCCGAGTGGGGTATTGTGTCAAATGCCTTTGCAAGGTCCAGATAGGCTGTGTGGACTACCTTTCCTTCATCTATGGCTTTGGTGACTGTTTCAAAGAAGTCAACCAGGTTCAAAAGGCAGGATCTGCCCTTGACAAAGCTGAACTGGGTAGGATCTAGTGTCTGTAGGTCCCCAATGTCTTTGTTTATGAGCTCCATGATGATCCTCTCCATAGCCTTGCAGACTAAGCTAGTCAGGCTTATGGGGCGATAGTTTCCAGGGTCCGTAGATGCTCCACCTTTGTGGAGTGGGACCACTGTTGCTGTACGCCATTCTGTGGGCACATATCCTGTAGTGAGGCTGAGATTGTATAGCTGTTTTATTTGAGGGATTAGTTCCTCTTGTAGTTCATGTAGGACACAGCCTGGGACGCCATCTGGTCCCATGGAAGCAGTGTTTTTTGCTTTGGAGAGGGCAGCTTTCACCTGAGCATCTGAGATGTTTGGGAGGCAGCCCTCTGCCGGGATAGATATTTGCTCTTTTGGGGGGGGGGTGGAGAAGTTCGCACTGAACCTGTCTGCCAGGATATTGGCGATGTCTGTGGGTTCAGTGTATTTTTTGTCATTTAGAATCAACTCAGAACAAGTCTGGGAGTTGCATCCCAAGTTTCTAACATAACTGAAAAAAGCCTTATGATTGTCTTTGGTGTCCTGTGCAATTTTTCTCTCGAAGCTGGCCTTGGAGGATTTTATGAGGGATTGTAATTTTTTGCTAGTACTGATCAGAGATGCCTTCCCTATTAGGGATTTTGCTCTGTCATGTAGTAGCTTCCTCCTTCTGTTGTAAAGTTTATTTATGGCAGGGGTCCACCAGACTGGACGCCTGCCTTTGGATGATTGGGTCTTGGTTTTGTTTGGGATAGCATGATCCATGCATTCCTGGAGATGTTTGTAGAATGCATTTATATAGGATTCTGCAGTTTGGGCTGTAGTTTCCACTGGCCCTGTGACCTTGAAGGATTCCACTTCGGTTTTGAGAAGTGAGAAGTTCGCTTTTGAGAAGTTTTTCACTGTGGTTTTCTGGGCTGGGCGTGGAGTCGGGATGTGGACATCCAGTGAAATTAATTTGTGGTCTGATCTTACCAATGAGGGATATACTTCTGGTGTGGAGCATAGAGTCCCCATGTTGGTAATGATCAGGTCTAGTATGTTGTCCCCTCTTGTGGGAGTGGTGACTAGTTGTTCCATAGCATTTGAGTTTATAATTTCCAGGAATCTTTGGGCTAAGGTGCTGGGGCTTGAGTAGTGCTTCCAGTTAATGTTTGGGTAGTTGAAGTCGCCCAATATAATGGTGTTCGGAGAGATCTTCATGTTCTCCAATGTTTTCAGGAAAGCCGAATGGGATTCCTGACTTTGAGAGGGTGGTCTGTAGGATGCTATAAACTGAAAAGCAGTCTTGCCCACTGTTAGTTGCACATGGATGGTCTCCGATACTTCAGGCAATGCCACTAACCTGGAGGTGTGGATATCCTTGATAAATATGCAAACTCCCCCTCCTTTTGTGGTTCGGTCCGGGTTTTGGGGCGTAAAAGCATGATATGAGGTATAGCCTGGTAGTGCTGGGGTGCTCTCTGGAGCCTTGAACCAGGTTTCTGTCACTGCACAGATATCGATGTTCTCCATACTGAGGAGAGCTTCGAGTGCGTGCATCTTGAGGTTAAGACTTCTGGCGTTTAGCAGCATTACCCTTAGTTTCTTGTTCCTTGTGCTCTCTATGGTTGTGGTTTTGACTTTTGAGCCTTGCCTAAAAAGGCACTATGGAGGTGGCAAGAGCCTTTGCCAATATCCGAAAGCCCAGTGGTGACAGGTGCAAGCCGTCCCTAGCGAAGCAACGTGGCTTGTCGAGCATGTCATCCCAGGCTGACAGACACTGGATCCCCTTTGAATGACACCAAAATTTTAGCCAATTGTTAAAATTGATCATTTTGTCTTTGTACTGTGGCATCATTCTAGGTGAGGGTAAGATGCTGCTCAAGGTCAGGGTCATACCAGCCTGGGCTACATGAACAGAGAGCTCCTCTATGTCCCTTTTCATGTAGTCCAGGGAGGTACGTCTCAGGTCATTCACACCAGCATGTACAATGACTGAGTCATATTTGTATTTGCTTTGGAGTGACCTGAGTGCTTGCGTTATGTGGCGGATCCTAGCGCCCGACAGGCAGCTCACTGTGACCTTCTCTTTATTCAGCCTGGTGAGTGGGACGTCAGTGTGTCTGACAATAGAGTAACCTATAACAAGTGTATCAGGTGTGTTATTCAGCCTTAAGGGCTGTGGCTGCTTGGCACACTGACTTTGTGGGTTATGTGTTGTGTGTGTTTTGTTTTGAGGTAGCGTTTGCTTGGATGTCTGCTTTGGAGGTCTCTGTTGCTTAGGTAGATTTTTATTTAGAGCCTCCGAGTATGTTTTTGTGTATTTATGTGTTTGGTTCGCTGATGTGGTGGGACTATGTGATACTGGAATTGTGTTGTGTGAGGTTACCTTCTCCTCCTGACTGGTTACACCAGTTTTGAGATGAGAGAGCTCAGCCTCCAGTTTGGCTAAATAGTTGCATCTCTCACATATATTTGAACCTGTTTGGAAGAGGAGAGGGTTGTCCGTGTACATGAGACAGTTGTAACATTGCCTCAAAATTCCCAGATTCACCAGCTGGACTGGAGAGGAAACCATTGACTGACCTTTGGACATGCTAGAGTAATAGGGAAACTGAATTTAAGACGGACCAATAGAGGACAGGGTAATCGTAGAGATTATAAGAGTAAGTAGTGCTTATGGTTTAATAGTGCTAACTTGTAGGATTACTTAATTGGACCAGTGAAGGGCCTTAGAATGAGAATATGGTGTTTAAATTGAGAGATAGAGCAGTTCTAAGGGAAAAAGTGAAGAGCAGACTTTGTGGAGCCAGGAATAGTTTAAACCCAATTAGGCGTTGCTGCCCACTGTTGCGCTATGCACAAAAACGCGCAAAACCGCGCAAAAGAGGGTTTTAAGAGAGGAAGATGAAGGAGTTTTGGAATTGACCCAGAATGGCCAATAAAACTACAGTTTCAAGTCAGTAACCACTCCCACGGGGGCAGAAAGGCTGCTCAATGTTTTTCACTGCCACTGATCAACAGAGAGACTTTCCTTTAGCCCAAGCAAAAATGGCCTCACAGAAACTTACAAACAGTTCAAGAACAGCAAGCCTGTAAATGAACTTTTTTAAATCTCAGAAAAGTGGGAAAAAAGCAAGATTTTTTTTTTTTTGTTTTTTCAGAGATAGCAGAGGTTAACAAGTATCAGCAAGTTATAACAGTGCAGTAAATGACCCCACACAAGAGTGCTAGGCCAAAGACAGATAAAATGCAAGTTTTGAGAAAAAAACGATTTTAAAAATAAGTGCAAACAGGAAATTCAGTAAACAGCTCTAGGTTGTGCTCTAAATACAGTTACTAATGCAGAAATCAAATTTAACAAGCCAGAAAATGCTCAAAATAGGCGGCTATGCAGAAAAACTTAGCAAATAAACAGAGGAAAAATACTTAAAGTCTCAAAAGTGGCTCCCTTCTTCTCTCAGCGTTTTCTCCTCTTGGTGGGTGCTTCCCCAACAGCCAACAAGCCTGAAAAGATGCCAAAACCACGAGGCAACCAGGTTTTAAGAGAGGAAGATGAAGGAGTTTTGGAATTGACCCAGAATGGCCAATAAAACTACAGTTTCAAGTCAGTAACCACTCCCACGGGGGCAGAAAGGCTGCTCAATGTTTTCACTGCCACTGATCAACAGAGAGACTTTCCTTTAGCCCAAGCAAAAATGGCCTCACAGAAACTTACAAACAGTTCAAGAACAGCAAGCCTGTAAATGAACTTTTAAATCTCAGAAAAGTAGGAAAAAGCAAGATTTTTTTTGTTTTTGTTTTTTCAGAGATAGCAGAGGTTAACAAGTATCAGCAAGTTATAACAGTGCAGTAAATGACCCCACACAAGAGTGCTAGGCCAAAGACAGATAAAATGCAAGTTTTGAGAAAAAAACGATTTTAAAAATAAGTGCAAACAGGAAATTCAGTAAACAGCTCTAGGTTGTGCTCTAAATACAGTTACTAATGCAGAAATCAAATTTAACAAGCCAGAAAATGCTCAAAATAGGCGGCTATGCAGAAAAACTTAGCAAATAAACAGAGGAAAAATACTTAAAGTCTCAAAAGTGGCTCCCTTCTTCTCTCAGCGTTTTCTCCTCTTGGTGGGTGCTTCCCCAACAGCCAACAAGCCTTAGTGCAAACAATCTGGAAAAGCCTAAAGTAATGTGGGGGGGGGTGGCAAAGACAATAATAAGAGCAGATTTTAAATGATCAAAATGATTGACTTCAACAATTGGCTAAGCTTCTGGTGTCATTCTAAGGGGATTCAGTATTTGTCTGCCTGGGACAACATGATCGACAGACCACGATGCTTTGCCAGAGATGGCCTGCATCTGTCGCCCTTGGGATTCTGGATACTGGCTAAGGCTGTTGCCACCCCTATAGTGCCTTTTTTAGGCAAGGTTCAAATGACAAATTCACCACCGTAACAGGTACAAGCAAGCAAAATCTGAGGGTAATGCTACTCAATGCTAGAAGTCTAAACCTCAAAATGCACTCACTCGAGGCACTCCTTAAAATGGAGAACATCGACATCTGTGCAGTGACAGAGACCTGGTTCAAATCTCCAGAGAGCACCCCTGCATTACCAGGCTATAATTCATACCACACCTTTCAGCCATCTAACCAGGAACGAAGCACTAAAGGTGGAGGCGTGTCCATATTCATTAAGGATATCCACACCTCCCGGCTAGTTGCGCAGCACAATGCATCCGAGATTATCCAAGTGCAACTAACTCTGGGCAAGACCACAATCCAAACTGTAGCTTGCTACAGACCCACCACCATGCCCCAGGATTCCCACTCCTCATTTCTTGATACACTGGAAAGTATTAGGGTACAACCCAGCCCCCTAATAATTGGCGATTTCAACTATCCCACCATTAACTGGGAAAACTACTCATGTACCAACTCTTTTGCTCAACGTTTTCTGGAATTCATAAATTCCAACGCCTTGAATCAACTTATTCACACCCCCACCAGGGGCAGCAATATCCTAGACCTGGTCATTACCAACATGGGCAACCGGTGTTCCACACCAGAGGTCAATTCCTCATTGGTCAGATCCGACCACAAGCTAATCACCCTAGACATCCACATCCTGCCCCCACCCCCAATTAGGAAAACCACCATAAAAAACTTCTCCAAAGCCAACTTCACACTTCTAAAGACAGAAGTGGCAAACTTCATGACACCCATGCAGACGGACAATAGAGGTATGACTGCTGAATCCTACACAAATGCACTTTATAAGCACTTACACGAGTGCATGGATCATGCTATCCCTAAAAGAACCAAGATGCTATCCTCCAAAAAAAGGAAGCCAATCTGGTGGTCCTCTGCCATAAACAAACTCTACAACACAAGAAATAAACTGTTGCAAAAAAAAGAGTAAAATCCCAAGATTGGAGGAGCTCCCTGGTCAACCTCAGTAAGAAGCTGAGATCCCTCATAAAATCCTCCAAAGCTAGTTAAGAAAACAAAATTACCACGGACTCTAAAGACAGCCACAAAACATTCTATAGCTATGTCAACAATCTCAATGGCAACACTCAGATCTGCTCTGAGTTACAGCACAATGGCACTAAATATACAGAAACAACTGATATTGCCAACATCCTGGCAGATAGGTTCACTGCTAACTTTACCCCCTCTCACCCCCTAGAGGGCCCATCTCTATACCGGAAGAATGCAAAGTTCCTGTAATCACGGCTGCACAGGTAAAAAACACACTCTCCAAAGCCAAGAACACAGCATCCATGGGACCTGACAATATCCCAGGCTGTGTTCTACATGAACTACAGAATGAACTGGCACCTTACCTAAGTACCATGTTCAATCATAGCCTCAACTCAGGCTTTGTGCCCACTGAATGGCGCACCACGACGGTTATCCCACTCCACAAAGGGGGAGCCACGACAGACCCCGGGAACTACTGCCACATTAGCCTGACGAGCCTGGTCTGCAAGGCCATGGAACGTATCATCATGGAACTCAAACAAAGACATTGGTAATCTTCAAACTCTGGACCCTATCCAGCTCGGATTTGTAAAAGGTATATCATGTCTCCTAAACCTGATTGACTTCTTTGAAGCAGTCACCAAAGCCATAGATTAGGGTAAGGTGGTTCACACAGCTTATCTAGATCTCACCAAGGCTTTTGACACCATCCCCCACTCTGGAATTATAGATAAGCTCACTAAACTAGGTATAAATCCCTGTGTCACAAGATGGGTTGCCAACTGGCTCATGAACAGAACCCAAACTGTAAAAGTAGCAGACTCCAAATCCGACTTCAGACCAGTGACAAGTGGAGTTCCACAGGGTTCAGTCCTGGGTCCTCTCCTGTTTGGTATCTACTTCTCTGAAGTACAGGCTAACACAGAAGGTCTTTGCCTAACAAAGTTTGCAGATGACTGCAAACTAGGAGCCATAATCGAAACTCCTAACGATGTGGACATACTACAAAAGGGCCTCACTGAGACAGATGCCTGGTGTCAAAGCCATGGCCTGAAGCTCAATGCCAAAAAGTGTATTGTCATCCCCTTTGGTAAAAACTCTGTACCCATGAACTACCACATAGCTGGTAGTCTACTTAATGCTGAAAATGTGATAAGAGACCTTGGGACACAGGTGGACAGTAGTCTCTCCTTTGATAATCACATTGCCACAGTGGTCAGGAAATCCTTCTACGTGGCTCACCTCATCACAAAAGGTTTCTCATCCAGAAAAAAAGAGGTCATTGTTCCTCCCTACTCATCACTCATTAGACCCATTATAGAGTACAACGTCCCTTTTAGTATGTACCTCACAAGACATCTACAACAACTGGAAAGGCCACAGAAATACCTCACAAAGAGGATTACTGGCCTCAAACAGATACCCTATACAGACCGTCTCAAAAAACTCCAGCTTTACTCTGTCGCATATCGCCTACTCAGAGGCGATCTCTGCCTAACATACAAAGCTATGTCAAACCCAGAGCTGTTGGACATGCTCCACTTAAAGAAATCCCAATCCCTACGAGCCACACGCTTTAGGGACCTAAACCTTGTCACCACAATAAACAGAACATGCTGGAGGGATAGATTCCTGTCCCAGAGACTTTCCATACTCTGGAACAGACTACCTTACCTATCTATGTCAAACAGACCTCCTCATTAGCACTCTTCAAGAAAAATCTTGATGATTGGATGGGAAATAGGAAATTCACCCCAGGGATCACTTCTGTGGCTCTGTTCGACAGGGGCACAGGAAAATAATTTTCTTGGGTGGCGAAAGCCAGGGTACATTTTTGGCTAGGCTTATATAGGTCCTAGGGCCAATAGCCTAGTACCTAACTATGAACCTATGAACCTATATTGCTTGCATAAACTTAGAAGGTTGCTAGAATAACTGTATCAATGTCAGCATGCAGTCTATGAAGGATACGAAGTCTGAAACTCATGTTGTGTCATTGTTTACTGACTTTGATCCTCAATGATTTGCCAGCATCCCTGTCAACCCCTTAGTGCAAGAAGTCTGGACAAAGTATGAAGCCCAAAATATGGACAGATTTTAAATATTGCTGTAATAAGCTTAGAAAGTCATTAGAGTAAAAGGATTTGTGTTAACCTGCATTTTCTGAAGGGTATGACATCTGAAACTCAAATGTGTGTCATTATTTAGTGACTTCAGTCTTCAATGATTTCCCAGAAATCCACAAATTTTATGGGGAACAGATCAAAAAATATGAGGCAAAAATCTGGACATTCTGTGAAAATCTGTACAGTTGAGAGGTATGTGTACACACTTTTGCATCCAATTAGCATAATGAACAGCCCAGTAAATGCAGTAAGAAACAGATTCCAGAAAGGCTCTAATACAGGCACAGTCTTCAAACCTTTACAGAATCTATTTTCAGAAGCAAGAATGCTGGTAAGTTAGCCATACTTGTGTTTGCAGAGCTATTCAAGTCCTTTGGCAACATAAAGCATCCACTTCTCAGTGAAGAAGTAAAAAAAGTCTTTGCAACAGGTGCCTACTGTGGTTTGAGAATTATGTTGTTGGACAGTTGGCATGTAATAGTCAAAATTAATAACACATTCTCTCACCACGCCCAGATTACCTCAGCACCTGGCGATGTAAGTGCTACTTGTTCCCATTTTAATTAACCTATTCGGTCTGCAAAACTCTGACCTTACAGCCAGCTTTGTGCAGTTAGTTTAATTATTACCAGGGACCTCATCCAAATGCAGCCTGAATGCACCACAAATGCAGAAAAAAATTCACAAAGATTTTAGTGCAAAAAAACTGTCAGCTAGGGGAGGGGTAGAAAAATAAAATTTTAAGCAGAGATGTCAGAGTATATTAAAACAAATCCTTGCCAGAAATATCATTCCTCTGCACTTAACATAATAGTAAGTTTCACAGCTTAAAATATTCACACTCACTTTTTTCCACCTCAAATGCTTCCAAGCCACATACAAAGTGAGTAGGTTCACATTATATGTTATCTACAAATGGGTTCCACTATGAATCACCGAGCTACAAAACTGTGCGCTTTGGATTTGCCAAAAAGTAATGCCATTTGCTCAGGATGAAAAAGTTAACTTCAAGCATTTTTGCAGGGGACAAGCCCTCCATACACCCTCTTGATGTGGGGGGCAAGCTCCTCCTATCCCCTTAACTTATATATACCAACTCCACTGTTGTACTAACTCAAAGAAGGGAAAAATCTCCCAAAAGAAGGAGATCATTGCTGACACTCTTAGAAATAGTACCAACAAAGGTTTTATATAAAAATGGTGAGTAAAAATATGTTCTTTAGCATATTTCACCTTGACCACCTGTACAGAAGCCCTAGAAATGAACACTGGGGCACCTATGTGAGTAGAAAAGGGTTATTTTTCTATTGGAAAGGGATCGAACATGCTGCAGTTACATTCAAATTCTGTAGTTCACAGTGCTGCTACACACACACACAGACACACACACACACACCCACACACACCCACACACACCCACACACACACACACACACACACACACACACACACACACACACACACACACACACACACACACACACACACACACACACACACACACACACACACACACACACACACACACACACACACACATGCATACAAGCACACACACACATGCACACGCACACACACATGCACAGTTACTTTAAGAACTGAAGCCCAGTGTACAATAATATCCAAGAAACATATAACTGCAGTGTAAAACATACAGGATGTGCTGTCTACAAATAGAAGTGAGTAGAATTTATTTTATTTATTTATTTATTTGCAGTTGGTTTACCAGGAGAGTTCATTGGGCCATTTGAACCCGTTTTCAATGGAGTCCTGGGGAGAAAAGCTCCAAATAGCAATCTAGGTTACAATAGTTTAAAGATTATATTTATACAAGGGTTGTAGTTTTGAGCAAGACATTTACAATTAATACAGCAAACATTGCAAATAATTCACACTAGTGATGAGGTTGGAGTTAAAACTGACTGGCAATGGAACATTGCATTGTACAGCTGAGAGACATTTCTTCTTAGGAACATACAGTTCATAGTTACAGTCTGATTCATTGTTTACAAATCGCATATAAGTAGTAACAGTCTGATGCATTATTTACAACTAACATATAAGTACTGGAATATAAGTATATGGAGAGATGATAGAAGGAGAAAGTTTTTGATGAGAATAAGATTGAAAGAGAGAGAGAGAAGGAATCAAGGCATGGAATGAAGGAAAAAGGAGTTTGTTTTCCATAGAATGAAGGGAACAGGAGTTTGACATCATGTGTTATGTGTGGAGAGAGCAGGAGCATTCCCAATGGGATATTAGTTGTGAGTGAAGAGATTTTTTGAAAGAGTAATGGTTAGAAGTGGTACGAATGGAAGGTGGTAGGGAGTTCCAGAGACGTGCTAAACCATAAGATAGAAGATTTTTGCCTGGTGGACGGGATGGTTTGTACACTTTATTAGATTTTGATTATTGGACCTTAGTACTCGATCAGGAAGGTACATCTTAAAGGTAGAAGAGAGGGAAGGACAGAGGGTGGGGTTAAAAATGAGCTTATGTGCAAGAGTTAGTTGTGTATAGATGAGTTTATTTGGTAGTTCTAGCCATTTTAGTTTATGGAGAGAAGAGCAGTGATGGGAGGACGACTTATGGCTGGTAGCAAATTTGGCAATTTTGTTGTAGCAGGAGGAAAGTTGAGATTTAAGAGAGGATTGTAGGTTAGTGAGAAGAGGAGTTCCGTAGAGAAGGGAGGGGATAAGAAAGGAAGTAGAGAGAGTTACTTTAGTAGCAGGGATAAGGTAATGATTTTGTCGGTAGAGCATGCCTAGTTTTTGATGGGTCTTTTTGATGTTTAGTTGTAAGTGGGAATGGAATTTAAGCTGGTTGTCAATTTGGACCCCAAGTAATTTGGTCTCTGATACCAGTTCCAGAGGTATATTGTTTTGGCTAGTGATAGTGAAGGAGTTAAAGTTGAATGAGGTAGTTTTAGAGGGAGTAAATACCATTAGTTTGGTTTTAGAGGCATTTAATACAAGGTGGTTTCTTTTCATCCATTGCTCAGTGGTTGAAAAAGCTTCTTGAGTAAGTTTTAGGAGTACAGGGGTAGATGTGGCAGAGCAGATGATAGTTGAATCATCTGCATATTGGATGATATTTGAGAAAGGAATAGAGTTCTGGAAATCATTTATAAATATATTAAAAAGAAGAGGACCTAATATGGATCCTTGGGGAACTCCGGTTGGGGTATTAAGAAATGAGGAGGTGGCATTTTTCCATTTTACTGCTTGATATCGGTTAGATAAGTAGCTGGAGAACCAATTTAAGGAAGAAGGGGATAGGTTAAGGTTAGAGAGTTTAGTTAAAAGCAGGCTATGAGAGATAGTATCGAAGGCTTTAGAAAGGTCAAGTAGTAGGGTGGAAACAATAAGGCCCGAATCCCGGGCTTTATTAATAGTTTCAAGGAAGGAGATAAGGGCAGTCATAGTACTGTGATTTGGCCTGAATCCATGTTGTGTGGGTGTTAGAAGCTGATTATCTAAGAGGTGTGGAAGAAGTTGTTGTTGTTGTATGCATTTTTCTAAGAGTTTAGAGATGGGAGACAGGATAGCAATGGGGCGGAAGTTGGTAACATTATTATTGTTGCCTCCTTTATGTAATGGTATAATGAAGGCCTTTTTCCAAATTTTGGGTACTATGGATTCCTGGATTGAATGGTTAATTAGAATGCTAATGGGGTAGGTGACTGCTTCAGCGGCTAGACTGAGAAAATAAGCAGGGATATTATCTGGAGCATTGGAGCATGGCTTCAATTTCTGGAGGAGTTTTTTTATAGTAAAAGTGGGAATTGGTTTTAATGAGAAGGGAGGACACTGGGAAGTTTGGGAAGTAGGGGAAGGAGATGGAGAGGGGTGAGCGATAGTAGAAGAAGGGGTGAAGGATTGTGAGTTAGTGGAGAAGAGTGAAGGAGTGGTGGAAGAACAGGAAAGAGTAATGGTAGAGGGGGAGGAGATGATGTGGAGATTGTGGTGGTATTAGAGAAAGAAGAAGTAAGTTTAGAGATAGAGTCAATGAAAAAGTGTTAAATTGGGTTGCTAAGTCAGTGTCAGTAGCATTATGGTCAGGGGAGGGGGTGTCTAGTTTGCCGGGGTTAAAGAGAGTGGAGATACCTTTCCAGAATTTCTGAGGGTTAGTTTTGTTGTTGTTTTGTAGTGTGGCGAAAAAGTTTTGTCAGTCGGAAATTATGAGTTTTTTTACTTTATTTCGAAGTGTTTTGTATTCGAGAAGGGTGAGGGGGGGACCTATTTTTTAGGTAAAGAGCCCAGGCTTTATCTCTTTGCCTCATAATAGTTAGTGTGTTTTTAGTAAGCCAAGCGGCTGTTTTAGTTTTTATTCTCTTTGTCCTTATGGGAGCATGGTAGTCTAGAATTTTTAGGAATGAGGTGTTAAAGTGAGCAACTGCGTTGTCGAGAGGTAATGTTTTTAGACAGTTCCAGTTTATAGCTTTTAGGGAGTTAGTGAAGGATGTTGTGTTAAAGTTTTTTTGGTTACGTATGGTAATATAGTTGTGGGAATGATGTAAGGATAAATGGAGTCAGTATGTAAAGATGGGAAGATGGTCACTAAGAGGATCAGGAAGAGTACCCCTGTCAGAGAAGTATTGAGGATGTGAGACTAGAATCCAGTCCAAAATACTGCCACTGGAGAGGTTTTTTGAGGGATGTGTTATAGAGTTAATTAGTTGTGAAAAGTTGTAGAGGTTGATGTTAAGTGGGTTTGTAGGAGAATGAATGGAAGCCCAGTTAATATTCACATCTCCTAGGATTATTGTTTCATTACTGATGTTGGTGGAGAGCCAGGAGAGGATGTGTTCAAGAGTAGAAATATTATCCCCTGGGGGGATGTAGAGGGAAGCTATACATGTGTGCTTATGTTTGTTAATTTGAAGTATTGCAAGGAGTAGTTCGGCATTATTAAAGGGTGGGGTAGGCTTATTATAGGAAGTGACTGATAAGGAGGATGAGTATATGAGTGCTACTCCTCCCCCTTTTTTGTGGGATCTATCTTTTCTAATGATAGAGTAATTTGGTGGTATAATTTCAGAGTCTTTTATGTGGGGTTTTAGCCAAGTTTCTGAGATGGATAGGATGTCAGGTTTATTATGATTTATCCAGGCATGGAGGTTTGGGATTTTATTAACTATACTCTAAGAATTTAAAGAAGTAAGGAATATGGACTTGTCTGTGTTGGATGAGTTGGATGAGCCAGGGTTGGGATGGATGTCACCTGATAGTAGACTGCAGATCAGATATGAGATTGAGTTAGAGAGGTAATAGCACAGTTTGGAGTGTAGGTTGGATTCAGGTGAAATTATTAAGGGTTTGTTAGTTATTAGTGGGGTAGGAGTTTTATATGAGGTAATAAGTTTGTAGGGAAAAAGTAGGATGTTTGTTATAGGATAAAGGTGGGGGGAGATTGGGGTCCAAGAATGTGGGAGAGAGAAGGAAAGATGGTTAGTTACATGGAAGGAATGTTGATGGTATGGAGTGTGGGGCTGGGTGAGGTAGTGAAGGTAGGATAGGTTGAGAAGTAAAAGTAGTAGATAGGAGATTTGTGAGTGTTTAGATATGGTGGAATAGGCTATTTAGAGGTACTATTTTTGTGTAGTGTTGGTAGTTACAAGAGAGGGATATATATAGATTAGCTAGTAAGTTCATAAAGAAGGGGGAGGGGTGAACAGTAAGTGAGGGATTAGTGTGGGTATGCTGGGGAGTGGTTGTGGAGAGGATGATAAGGCCTAATTGGATAGGTGGGATCAGATAGATGAGGAGGGTTGGAAAATTTGAGCGGGAAAAAGGGAGTGGGTGTTACTAGTGAGGAGGAGACTGATTGGCTTGGGAAGACAGTGGGTGTGGTTATGGTAGAATAAAGGTAGAGGTGCTGCGGGCGGGTGGGATTTGGAGGCAGGGTAGGGGAGCGGAGTGAGCCCACAGGGCGAACGGAGCGGGTAGAAACAAGGAGAGCAGGAGAAGAGCAAGAACAATCAGCAGAGTGTGTAGTTGCTGAAAGGTGAGTAGGGGAACATATAGTCAGAAGGATAGAGGTGGTGAAAATATGTGAGACAGAATAAAACAGGAAAAGTTATAGCTTAAAGAGAGAACCAGTAGTGAAAGAATTAGTCAGGATTAGTGGTAAGAGTGTGCCATCTAGTGGACAAATGCAGAAATGCAGCTTGTAACCCACCTGGGCAGTCCCTGGACTAGATAGGGCTGAGGGGAGATAGGAGCTAATATAAATCAGGGAACTGGATGTGGAGGGAGTGCAGAGATACAATAGAATAAGAGTTGGGCTGCTGGCTATTCAGGCAGGGGAGCGCACTGAACACCTAGTAGGGCCTAAAAGCAATAAAATTCACGATTTAGCAGTAGATGTACATACTTCCTTAAGTCCTTCTGGGATAAGCTGGTTGAGTACAGTTTGATTTACTTGGTTGAGCGGCAGGTTGAACTGCTGGTAAAAATGGTTTGGGCCAAGTGTCCACCCAGGCGTATTCAAAGTGGGTAGTTCAGGGTAGGATGGGACAGCTGAAGAACAGGAGAAAAAGTTGAGAGAGGAATTGTAGATTAGTGATATAAAAACATGTTAACTCAAATAGTCATAGTTTACAGGTATCAAACATAAAATGCAACAAACAATAACAAAAGTCACAGTATCAAATGATTTGAAGACAAAACCTATAGGCCAGTAGTTTATACCATCCAAGCAACGTCTAAGGAAAACAAGACAGATATGACCTTCTTTACAGTTAACTAAAAATACGTAAGTAAGGGAGAGGTATAGTGCACATTATACAAATGCTAGATGTAGGTAGGATGTACAGCAAAGTCACTAATATGCATGTGCATATAAACCCCTACAAGACTAGAATACTGCACACTAAGGTATGGGCCTTCAATTGTAGTCAGTTACAGAGGAGTGCCACACAGCCTGTATAGTTAGGAATAAAGTAGGTCACAATGCCATATTTACACTCCTAGGTGGTCCTTTTCCCTATTATTAGTAGGAAATCCCTTACAAAAGATATATACCTATAAAGAGTTATAGTGGAAGTAGGAGCAGCTAAAGTTATAAAGATCCAGCTACTCTAATTACTACAAATAAAAGTATTAAAAAGCCTTGGGAAGTAATTCAATTACTGTGCCTAACAATGCAAAGTGCCTAGCACACAGTGCCTAGAATACAATGTCCAACTCTCAGTAGAGAGTATGCTAGGAAAATAATAGGTACAAAAAATCTATTACTAGCCTCTGGATGCAAACTTAGAGAGGGACAAAATGGAAAACTGAAAGTTTCCTAGAGGCACAAGTATACAAGTCGGCGTGGTAGAATACGGTACAACGCTTCTTACTTAGACACGTGCGAGAGCTAGCATGTGCAGAGTATAAGTAAAACTGTTCTAAAGTGTGTAATATCTTATTTATATCAGAAGCAAAACAGAACACTTTTATGTAAAAGCGTTAGCAATTAAACATTTGGATCAAATAAAAGTTGCTGAACAGTCGCTTTTGAAATTAGCCATACAAAAATACGAGGGACAGTGCCGAGATAACATGCTCACTATCAATTATAACCTAAGCATTTAGTGAGGAAAAGCATTCCTCAATGAATTACGTCTGTGGTCGTTGGGGTTACAATACAAAAACTCAGACGCTCGACAGCGTATAGAATGCCATAGGAGGCCGCACAGCAGTAGTTTGCGCTAGGTGAACACATGCATGTCCTCATCTTGACAACCAGATATGTAAAGTCTTCCTTGTCAACTTGTGAGCTGATGCAGTCAGTTGTGCATATTTGACAATCTAATGGCATCCTCCAGGAGGGTTGCAGGTGGTGGCAGCTGCAGACATCCCGATGCACCGACTGCTGCCGCATCAAAACTCTGCAGTGCGCTGTGATGAGCCCCCACTGAATCCCACTGCAACACTGATCAAGTGATCAGTCGGTGCCTGTGCTGAGGGGGTGAATTTTGACTTGGTGTATAAGCATACATGTTTATTTATTTATCTTTGTTTGTTTACCAGGGTAGATCACTAATTTACCTGGATCATTTTCATGCAACACCCCGTGGATATATACATAGATGTACTGAAACTAAATGTTAAAGTAAAGATCAATAACAAAAATAAGACACAACAGTACGATAGTGCAATCACATCTCAATATATACAGGATCAATGAGCTCTATATACAGATTGCACCTCATGACGATACAAGGAACAAAAAATGGTTGTTTGAGGCGGAGTACAGTTTTGTGGAGAGTTCGGAGTGATACCGTTAGAAGTTAATACTAAGGGATGGACAAAGCTGGGAAAAGAAGAAGGAGAAATCAAACATTAGCGTTGTAAGTGAAGATAACAGGTCTATGTTAAGGTATGAAGGGAAGGGACAACACAAGTAACAGGGGCATTGTCATTCCTATGCGATTGCTCTTTTTATGAAACAGTTACGTTGCTCTTGTTTGAAGATATAGTTTATTAATTCAGGGTGGAATGTTTTGAAGGAAAGTATGGATGGTGTTTGTTATGGAATGGCACTGCTGATTTGGGGATCAAGAACTGTGAGGGAGTGTTTGGTACAATTTAAATTAGTTTGGGGGTTGCAAGTTTGGAACATGGGAATTCTTTGGAGCTTCTGAATTGCTCATGATACTCATCCATGATCCACAGAGTATACAGATATGTGTCATATATGATTGCAAGCCTCAGTGTTGTGTGTACTTTATGCCATATGTTGCAGCCAGATCCTATGTGTAACATGTAACATACAGCCATTAACTGTATGTCCATTGTCACATACTGTATCCTGTAGTACAGTATGCAGCAGTGACCTTTCCCGAAGTATGATGACCTGCTGATATATCTGTAGCAGTGAGTTAGTTTGGACTATGGTTAGGCATCACTGAGGCTAGTGTACTGGCTAGGAGCACAGAGGTATGATGGTCACATCCACAAGCAATTTGATGCAGAGTTGGCCATTTAAAGTTATGTGGGTGCAGTGGGACCTGCACTCACAGAAAATGACATTAAACTACCATTTATCTATGCAGTCATGGCCTTCAAATAACTGGACATTAAAGCACTGCATCTATTCCAGGACAACGAGTAAAAAATGTAGAGGTGCATTCACCATCATGTTCTAAGTGAGAAAGTCAAAGGACTGTGTGTGTGTGTGTGTGTGTGTGTGTGTGTGTGTGTGTGTGTGTGTGTGTGTGTGTGTGTGTGTGTGTGTGTGTGTCTGTGTGTGTGTGTGTATCTGTGTGTGTGTGTGTGTATGCCTGTCAGATGCATTTCAATAACTGTAACGCCGTGGTGGTTTGTAGATAGGCTGGCTGCTCTACTTCTAGAATGACAGGCTCCTGAAGGAGCCTACTCACCAAAAACAACTTGGCAAACATGGAATCACAGTGCTGTTTCTAAGTGTGCGACAGCAGTGATTCATTCCTTTCTTTGGGGGATTTCTCCCTTCTTCATGCTTGTATGACCATGGAATTTGTATATATACATTTGAGCTGTGGGGACTTGCCCCCTACATGCGGGGTACAGGAGGCTTACCCTCTACAAAATAACATTTATATTTACTTGTTTCCTGGGGTTGGTTTGTTGTGCAGGTGTGCTCCGTGAGTTAGTTCCTCCAGAGCAAAGAAATGTCCGCACCTTGTACATGCACACTGATACATGCCTCTTTTCATTCATGCACAGAAAACAGTCCGCAGTCGGGTACCTGCCAGTCAAGTACCATATCAGTACCTTATCCCAGACCATCCTGCTTCAGATTTTACTTGACAAAAACAAACAAAAAATGTAAACTGTAGTAAACTGTTTTCTATGAATACAAATAGTGTTTAATTTCAATAAAGTTTAATTTGTTCTAAAAAAAAGAAAAAAGAAAAGAAAAACAAACAAATATTTTCTTCTCTTTTAAAATGCAGCAAACTGGTACAGTTTAGACAACACAGGAAGCGCTACAGAGCTCTGGTTTGTCCGTAAATGCAATGACGGTATATATTAATCAGTGATCAGGACTGGTGTTGGATGCCTAATCATGCCCCTTAATACTTTTTGCCTGGGGCAGTTTCCTCATTTACCCCATTCTAGCAATGCTACTGAGTTCCTTAGGGAGTTGTAACTTGAGAACTTGGAGTAGACGTGTGTGGGGGAGGGGCATGTCTAGCCTTTGACTTTAATTAGTTTAGTTATTCGTGTTTCATCCTGCGGAATGACAGATGAGGTAATCAGCACTCTAAAAAATAAATGACTGGGTGGCACAAGGCTGGCACATTGGCACAGCAGTTAGTATAGCTGTCTCACAGTACTTTGGTTCTACACTCAGTTCCTAGTTAGCAGTAAATATTGTTTTCTGTTAATTCCATCCATGAGGAAGGCTTCTACCCCTTTACCCCATCCCTTTTTACAGCTACATAGGTGGGGGTAAAGAAGTTTGCCACCTTCCTTTACAAACAGAATTGTATGAAAGAAATAATTTTGGCTTATATAGTTGATTAGAAATGTGTGTCCTAAAGCACAAACCATTCATCCATCCACAACCCCTTTGCCCAATTTTAGCTCATGGGTTCGGGGTCACTTTACCCATGACAATCATCTAGACCCAGGGTTTACACCACTGCGTGGATATTATTCTAAAAGTCATGCAGTGAGAGTGGCAATCAAGGTTTCAAAATAGTTTAGATCAGTGATGGCGAACCTATGACACGTGTAACATATGTGACACCACAAAGTTTTGGGTGACATACCAGCATTCACCAACACCCAAGTTACCAAAGAAACTGAATGAACAAAAATACAAGAAATATGTGACCCTGCACTTATTTATTAAAACTCAGCAACAAAAAAGTCATTCATTAATGCTAATCAAATCCAATGCAATGTGTTCTAGTTTTTCAGTTCAATTCAAAATTACTATTAAAAGTAGAGTATTTTTGGTGCACTATTTTAAGCCCAATTATCAGTGCACATATTGTTTTCTCTATTGTATGTCACTGATTTTTCTTTTTTTAATACATAGCACGATCGGAGTATATTTTTTTAAATAAATGCATATGTAAAGAATTGTTTATTTTCTGTCGAGGGGGGATGGGACACACCAGCAGAGTCAAGATAGGCATTTTCCAAATTTTTGACACACCAAGACCAAAAGGCTCACCCATCACTGATTTAGATGGTCTGGGTAAAGATTGCAAGATATGCCATGTTATTAATATGAGATGTTAAAAGAAATTATACTTTGCTGCCACCAAATGTTCAAAGAAGGAAATACAGGCATATACAAGTGAACGTTAAATAGTGCAGAGTGAAGCAATAAGAAAAATAAAGTCTAAAACTAAGATACTAAACTCATTTATTTATTTATTTTAAATTTAGACTGACCTAACCTAGCTTGATACTTAAAAACATAAAATATATTATAAATGGTCATTCAAAGGAGTATAGGTCTTTTGCATCGTAAGTCCAAATGTTCCCCTTTTTTTTTTGGCAAAAGCAGTACTCTGTCGGGTCTATATTAAATTCTGGAAAGCTGACAGTGTTGAATCTGACATTGTCGACACGAGAATAGCGAAACTGCTGAACATCGAACAAATAAACAGAAATCTCTGTAAGGGGAGATTTCCATTTACTTCAATGTAGTGCGGTCTCGGAGTTGCTATATTTAAGTAGCGTGGGGGTGCAGTGGGGCTTGCCGCCCTGCCTATACCGCTAAGTTTATTTTTTTGTTGTTTTTATTTTTTTTTCTGAACATTTGATTTTTTAACAGCTTGATCACTAAAGGTCGACCTTTAGTAATTCGAACTGTTAAATATTCGATGTTCTAATATAGACCCTCTGTGTCAGACCTGGCTGGGGCTATGCTATTTGTTCAAGTGTTCACTTTCATAGGGGGAAAAGTGGGTAGTGGGATGTACTGACTGTAAAGTGTATTTTGTCTTTCGTGTGATACATCCCATTTAAATATTCTTTGATACAAAATATTAAAAGTCCAGGAGTTTTTCCTACAGGTTTCATTCAACCTTTACATTACATGCCCAGTGGATTAGATACTAGGAACTTAGAATTCAACATAGGTGAAAATTACTTAGGCCTGCAAATATAAATACATCTTCAGGGAAATTCTACAAGAGAAACATACCAGTGGTTAGCAAACATATAAAGGCATTGTTAAGGATCATAACAATTATTAGGCTAACAATCCTAAAGGGCCTTTTTTTAGCCTGGCCATGCTATCCAAATGTAATGGATACGTGTGGATCCCATGGGTTTTGTGTAGGATATACATAATGTTTGCATGGGTTGGAGACAATTTACATAATCCCTCTTTTTAATAGGTATATAGATGCCAGGTCAGGGGGTAATCAACTAAATCACTATAAAAAACTCCAGCTTTACTCCGTAGCATATCGCCTACTCTGAGATGATCTCTGCCTAACATATAAAGCTATGTCAAACCCAGAGATGTTGGACATGTTACACCTAAAGAAATCCCAATCCCTCCGAGCTACATGCTCTAGGGACCTAAAACTTGTCACCACAATAAACAGGACATGCTGGAGGGATAGATTCCTGTCCCAGAGACTTCCCATACTCTGGAACAGGCTACCCATCTATGTCAAGCAAAGTTCCTCATTAACATTCTTCACGAAAAATCTTGATGAGTGGATGGGAAATAGGAAATACACCCCGGGGATCACTTCTTTGTCTCTGCTCGAGAGTGGCACAGGAAAATAACTTTCTTGGGTGGCGTAAGCCAGGGAACC
The DNA here is from genome assembly GCF_019279795.1 of Protopterus annectens. Taxonomy (NCBI): domain Eukaryota; kingdom Metazoa; phylum Chordata; order Ceratodontiformes; family Protopteridae; genus Protopterus; species Protopterus annectens. Next base: position 367,469,782 of record NC_056744.1, on the reverse strand, counting down.
TTGTTGGCTAGTTTTACGTAGGCCCTTGGGCCGATAGCCTAGTACCTACCTATGAACCTAAGAATGGTATGTTGGTTTGGTTTGATGGACAACGAACCATGGATGGGTTACCATTAAAAGGCTGTTACTCTTGTAGACATTGTTTAGCTTGTATAACAGTTTTAAAAATGAAACAGTTTTCTTCTGCCAATACTTTGCAGGTTTTTTATATCATATCTTTTAGTATGTGTACATCATAATGGGTAATCTATTTAGTTAGTTGTGGGTGTTCTGCCTTTTATTTAGGCAAAATGTCCCACCAATTCAAAACATGGATTTTTGAACATCTTAGTGATAGTAAAAATCATTGTATATCTAATGCTCTATGCAAACACATAAATAAACATTTTACAGCTAGTTTTAGGTTTATTGCTATTGACAGAATGTGTCTTTGCAGTTTTAATAAATTGGGATGGCAAGACATTTTAACTAGTAAGGAATGAACTTGGATTAGGTGCTTTATTTCTGCCTGGTTTGAATGAGGTAATTTGATTGGCTGTGCTGCATTTTTGGGGAGGGATTTTTGTTGTTATGTGTATTTATATGTAGTTTGGTGAATTAAATATCACATTTTTGTGATTTGCACTGAAGAAGTCTTATGCTAAAACCAGTTTGCTGGTTTTCATGTAGAATATGGAATTGAATAAATTACATCTACGTCAACAGAGTGCTGGTCGTATTTTGATTTTAAATTTATGATTCCCTATCCAGTGAGCCAGGCTGGGCTAATAAGCGCAAGCAAGAATTTTGCTTCAAGTGAATGGAAAGCCTGTTCCAGAGAATGGGCAGTCTCTGAGACACACGCTTGTCTCTCCACCATGTCGAACTTATGTTGCAGGCAAAGTTGAGATCCTTTGATCAACTGTCTCTGATGGCGTTTGTTTTGGAATGTGCAACAGGGACATTAATGCTTGATCAGAAGATGCAGTAGGAGACTGAGTATGACAATAAGGCTTTGAGGTGGTCTGCATAGGACATGTTGCCAACACCATATATTCTTTTTGTCAGGAATCTCTGCAGACACTCCAGTTCTTACATATGCTTGGTCAGGTACATACCAAGAGGGCATTGTACTCAATGATTGGTCTAATAAGGGCCAAGTAAAATGGAAGAATCGCCCAAATGAAGAAGCTGGATTGGACCCACTCAACAAAAATACGATAATTATAAGTAGATAACTCAGATGTATAGTTCAGGAAACCACTTTATTCGAACCAGGACATAAATCCAAAAACAAGATAAGCGCCTTTGTCTAGGTAATCCAAACTTCATCAGACAACAAGTAAAAAATGGATACTTCCTTTTATACACACCCTCCAGGAAATGACAGTGTTAAGTTAATTAGGGCAAATAAATAGACTTTCATAAAATATTCATGAGATATAAAATACAACCAGTCCTAACTATAAAAACATTGTAAGTGACACACAAACCCACACATCAATACAAATACAAATTAAATACATGCCATAAAATATGAAACTACAAATTTGTAAAAAGTCTGTTTTGTATGTAATAAATAACATTTAAAACTGTATAAAATGTGAATGTGAAATGTATAAAATACTGTGTTATTCAGTAGTTATTGGGGAGGTAATATTACCTCTCCAGTGCCTTTAATTTCAGTAAAGAGCTAATAGAAATATATTCGTTTAAGCCTGGCCAGTTCCCTGCATTCAAACGTAGCTGCCAATGTAATTCTCTTTTTTCCAACACAAGTGTCCATGCCCCTCCTCTTACATCAGTGTTAATACTATCTATAATGAAGAACAAACATTTATGATTGGTGTTCTGCATTATATGCTTACTTAATGCATTGGTGTCTTTTGTTTTTAATATCATATAAATGTTCATAGATATGATTCTTCGGCTTACGATCAGTCTTGCCAACATAGAAACAAGAACAGACAGTGCATGTAGCACAATACACTACCTTCTCAGAACAGTTATATTTCTGTTTGATCTTGATTTCCACATTGTTGATACAAAATATGTTGCCTTCTTTTACACATTTGCAGTAATTGCATCTACCACATTTGTTCATGGAACCAGGTTTTTGGTTAGTATACCGGCTCCTAGTCTTAAAAATGTTTTTTGGATTCTTTCCTTTTTATACACAATGTTGGTTATACACAATGTTGGTTGTAAGCCTATCACAGATCTAATATTCTTTTCATGTCTAACGATGGACCAGCTTTTCATTACAATATCCTTTAGAATGAAACTCTCTCATCAGTAAAAATGGTAATAAACAAAGTTTTAAAATCTCTACTTTCCTCCACAATGCTAATATCATGATTATTAGGTGAAGGTAAAATATTAGATGTACCATCCCCAGAGAGTAAGGGGAGGTAAAAGCCTCTCTCCCTTTTATTGACAACCTCAGTCATAATATTAATAATAAATTTATGAGAGTAACCTCTTTTTAAGAACATTTGTTTCAGGTTGTCACATTCATTCAGAAATTCATCCGTTAAGGACACCATGCGTGCTGCACGGACGACTTGGCCTTTAACAATGGCCTTCTTTTGTTTCACAGGGTGAGTACTAGAATAATGTAGTAGAGAGTTAGAACATGTATTTTTTATAAAGATCTTTGAAATGAACTTTTTATCCTGATAGTCCTTGAGTAAAAGGATGTCAAGAAAGGAAATCTTATTAACATCACTAGTGTGTGTAAACTTTAAAAAGTCAGTGGTGGTTCCAATATATGCAATAAAATCATTAACAAGTTCGTTAGGTCCATCCCATAGAATAAACATGTCATCCAAAAACCTGGTATAAAACTTAATGTATCCAAAATACCTTGAACGGAACAAAAATATTTTCTCCCATTGTTTAACGACAATGTTGGCATGTAGGCCACCGCATGCTGACCCCATGGCCACTCCCTCTTGTTGTAAATATATTTCTTTATTAAAAAGTATAAAATTGTTTTTAAGAACCATTTCCATCAAGTGTACATAAACCAAAACATCAAAGGTGTGCAATAACTTTTTCATAAAGGTATTCTATGAGCCAGTCTAACCCTGTATTGTGGGGTGTAACTGAATATAAATCCTTGATGTCAATGGTTATAAACATACAGGTATCTTTAAAAGGTATTTTATCAATTGTTTCTAGGAAACTCCATGAGTCCTTACAAATATGTGTTTCATTAAGTACATATTCTTTTAATTTATTGTCCAAATATTTTACCAATGGGTGAGTGATAGAACCTTTTGAGTCAACTATAGGGCGCATAGGTGGTTGTGTAATATCCTTATGTAATTTTGGTAGTCCAAGCATTACAACTAGTCTGGGATAGGGAGCAGATAAATAATTAAGCATATCAATAGATATTGATCCTTCAATAAAGAGATCTTGTAGTTCATTTCTTATTTTGTTGTATGAAACATTTAACTCATTTAAAGATTTTATGTAGGGTTTTCCTTCTAAAATAAATAACATCTTCTTGGTATAATCATCGTAAGTCATTAAAACAATCCCTCCCCCTTTGTCTGGTTTCATGATTCTAGTTGTATGCGCAAATACCTTTATTTCATCAATTAACCTTTTCTCATTTACATTAATATTCCTATTTGAGAACTTGGAATTGCATATATCAAGTTCACAGATGTTCTCAAATAGTTGGACCACAGGGTGGAGTGGGGTGTTGTAAGTGCTAGATATAGCCAAAGAATTAACAAAAGATGCAGAAAAATATGTATTAAAAAGAATTTTCAATTTCAGTTTATGTATATAAATTCTTAAATCCATTAAGGTACTAGCAATATTAAGAGATTGTGAGTGTACGAAAGTAAACCCTTTAGCAAACAAGTCACAATGTTCTGATTTAATCTCATTGCTGGAAAAAATGTATACATTAAAATCACCTAAGGTGTTAGTGACAAAGTAACAGGGTGGGAGTGGATGGTCCAAAATTTGTTCTGGAATGTCCAACACATTGGAGGTATCAGGTGAAAATTGCTTAATTTTAGATAGTGATTTACCAACTTTGTGAGACTTTTGATTATAAACTACCTAAAATTAAGCGATTGCAGCTTGATAATGCGTATTTTATTGAATGTATGAAGGAAAATATAGTGCCAAAAGGCCTGAGAATGTGGTGCTACTCTACTGGCTTACAACACAGTTCTGATCTGTTTAAAGAGCTGGTGGTTATGTTTGACAAGCATGGTATAGAATACATGTGGTTAATAGTTAAGCATAATGATTTGTTAATAAATGAATTGATTACTTCAGTTTCAGAATTGAATAAAACCATTTGTGGGCATTTACATTATGACAAGTTTAAATATGAGCACTTGTGAATATATAAAAGTATTGTCCAACTTGAGGATTCTATAAGAGCTAGAAAGGTAAAAAAAACTTACTAGAGACAGAAATGATTATGGCAAAGGTTTGGCATACTCTAGACCTCTAACATCACAAGAATGGGGTAACAAATTCAATAATTCTAATCCAGCTAGCAATAGTAATGTAAACAATTGTAATGATACAACACCTAGCAACTCTGGGCAAGTTTTTTAGACCCACAGGAATTTCCACCACTAAGATGCTCAGACCGTCTGAGGAACAAGGGCCCACCTATGAACAACAACTGGGAGATGGTGCCTGTGAATGCCCACAATCAATGAAACAGGGGAGGGATGACGAACAGAGGGGGGAAGAGTTTCCACAGTCAGAATTGGAACAGGAGTTAATTATATTTTCACCCGATACCTCCAATGTGTTGGACATTCCAGAACAAATTTTGGACGATCCACTCCCACCCTGTTACACTGTCACTAACACCTTAGGTGATTTTAATGTATACAATTTTTCCAGCAATGAGATTAAGCCAAAACATTGTGACTTGTTTGCTAAAGGGTTTACTTTCGTACCCTCGCAATCTCTTGAGATTGCTAGTACCTTATGGATTTAAGAATTTATACACTTAAACTGAATTTGAAAATTCTTTTTAATAAGTATTTTTCTGCATCTTTTGTTAATCCTTTGGCTATATCTAGCACTTACAACCCCCCACTCCACCCTGTGGTCCAACTATTTGAGAACATCTGTGAACTTGATATACGTAATTCCAAGTTCTCAAATAGGAATATTAATGTAAATGAGAAAAGGTTAATTGATGAAATAAAGGTATTTGTGCATACAACTAGAATCATGAAACCAGACAAAGGGGGAGGGGTTGTTTTAATGACTTACGATGATTATACCAAGAAGATGTTATTTATTTTATAAGAAAAACCCTACATAAAATCTTCTTTAAATGAGTTAAATGTTTCATACAACAAAATAAGAAATGAACTACAGGATCTCTTTATTGAAGGATCAATATCTATTGATATGCTTAATTATTTATCTGTTCCCTATCCCAGACTAGTTGTAATGTTTGGACTACCAAAATTACATAAGGATTTTACACAAACACCTATGCGCCCTATAGTTGACTCAAAAGGTTCTATCACTCACCCTTTGGCAAAATATTTGGACAATAAATTAAAAGAATATGTACTTAATGAAACACTTATTTGTAAGGACTCATGGAGTTTCCTAGAAACAATTGATAAAATACCTTTTAAAGATACCTGTATGTTTATAACCATTGACATCAAGGATTTATATCCAGTTACACCCCACAATACAGGGTTAGACAGACTCACAGAATACCTTTATGAAAAATGTATTGCACACCTTGATGTTTTGGTTTATGTACACTTGATGGAAATGGTTCTTAAAAACAATTTTATACTTTTTAATAAGGAAATATATTTACAACAAGAGGGAGTGGCCATGGGATCAGCATGCGGTGGCCTACATGCCAACATTGTGGTTAAACAATGGAAGAAAAAAATTTTGTTCCGCTCAAGGTATTTTGGATACATTAAGTTTTATACCAGGTTTTTGGATGACATGTTTATTCTATGGGATGGACTTAACTAACTTGTTAATGATTTTATTGTATATATACTGGAACCACCACTGACTTTTTAAAGTTTACACACACTAGTGATGCTAATAAGATTTCCTTTCTTGACATCCTTTTACTCAAGGACTATCAGGATAAAAGTTAATTTCAAAGTTCTTTATAAAAAATACCTGTTCTAACTCTACTACATTATTCTAGTACTCACCCTGTGAAACAAAAGAAGGCTATTGTTAAAGGCCAATTCATCAGTGCAGCACGCATGGTGTCCTTAATGGATGAATTTCTGAATGAATGTGACAACCTGAAACAAATGTTCTTAAAAAGAGGTTACTCTCATAAATTTATTATTAATATTATGACTGAGGTTGTCAATAAAAGGGAGAGAGGCTTTTACCTCCCCTTACTCTCTGGGGATGGTACATCTAATATTTTACCTTCACCTAATAATTATGATATTAGCATTGTGGAAGAAAGTAGAGATTTTATAACTTTGTTTATTACCGTTTTTACTGATGACAGAGTTTCATTCTAAAGGATATTTTAATGAAAAGCTGGTCCATTCTTAGACATGAAAAGAATATTAGATCTGTGATAGACTTACAACCAACCATTGTGTATAAAAAGGAAATAATCCAAAAAACATTTTTAAGACTAGGAGCTGGTATACTAACCAAAATCCTGGTTCCATGAAAAATGTGGTAGATGCAATTACTACAAATTTGTAAAAGAAGGCAACATATTTTGTATCAACAATGTGGAAATCAAGATCAAACTGAAATATAACTGTTAATGTAGCAAAGTAAATCCAATGGGACAGGTAAACGCTCAGGTTCACAGAAAAAAGTTTAAAATCAGTAAATAAAGCCAGGAACTGAGCGACAGTGAGGAAGTCAAACGATGCAAAAATTAATTAAAATCTCCACTTTTAATAAAAAAATATAAGACAGGATAAGCGCTTTCGCAAGTAGCTTCATCAGATCCATACAAAAATCCAAGTGTTAATTGCATGCTTATATACCTGCAGATGATGACTCATACTCATGGTTAATTAGCAAACAAGGTACTGCCCATCATTTTTAAAGATATAGATGATGTTTAAAATGATAGATAAAAAACAATATATAAAAGCTTCATAAAATGCATTGCTGAAAGATAAATAATGGCTAGGCATCAAATTACAAACAGATTGATCAGAATATTATGACTAACTGAATTATATTAAGAAACACAAAACTATGTATAAATTAAAAAGTAGATACATCTGTATATAATCAGTGTATAACAATTCATTTGACATTTCTACGTTGTTTTAGTTTTGGTCTTATAGAGGCTATCTCATTCAGGCCAAAACCTTTGTCAGCCCTTAATGAAATAATCCATTGCATTTCCTTACTTTCTGTGTAGGTTCTGATATCACCTCCCCTTGCATTAGGAGAAATAACATCTAGCACCTTGAATAAAAAGTAATGTTCATTGTTGTTTAATGTAATATGTTTGGCTAGAGCATTGTGCAATGTACCTCTCTTCATGTGATAGATATGCTCCCTCATCCTATCTCTTAAGGGGCGATTAGTCTTGCCTACGTAGAATGACGGGCAGGATTGACAAGTAGCCAAATAAACCACATCTGATGTCATACAGTTTGCATCTGCTTGTATCATAAATACTTTCTGTAAGTCTGGTTGAAAAAACTGAGTGTTACTGTCAATAAATTAAGGGCAAAAATTACAATGCCCACATGGCTTCGTGCAACCACCCTTATTATCACTTTTTATAGTTTTAGGGTAACAAAGTATCCTTTTTAAATTATGTTTATTCCTATAAAGGAAAGTGGGTGTCTCACCCACGATCTGTTTTAAATCACTGTCAACATGTAAGATACCCCAATGCCTATTAATAACTTCCTTGATTTTAAAGTAGTCAGAAGAAAATTGTGTTGAAAATCTAATACTGTGGTTATTACAATTATTACCTAAAGGATTATCAAATTCCCTAGGACCAAAATAAGGTGCTGCTCTAGTGCAACGCAGTTCATATATATCATCCATATAGGAGTTGATTTCAGTTTGGGTATAACCCCTATTCACCAATCTGTTTTTCAGGCTAGTTAACTCAGTTTCAAAGCCATCATTCGTAGGGTTTAATCTTGAGGCCCTGATAGCCTGCCCTCTTATAATATTTTTAAAAACGTAAGGGGGGTGCATACTGGATCTAGAAAGTAAGGTATTACTATAACAGGCCTTACGATGTACACCTGTATTGATTATGTCGTTCGGTAATCTCTCAATAAATAAATCTAGGAACTCTATCCTACGTGAGGAATGTTGCATGATAAACTTAAGGCAAGTCGTAAGGTTATTCATCATGAAATGCATGGATTCTAGTTGTTCACTAGTGCCATCCCATAAAATGAAAAGGTAGTCGACGAAACGTCGATAAAACACTACATGTTGCCTGAACATCTCCTCACGAAAAAGCACATGTTCTTCCCAGTATGCAAGAAACATATTTGCGTAGCTGTTGGCACATGGTGTGCCCATTGCTACGCCTTCCTTCTGTCTATAAACAGTGGTCATGAACATAAAAAAGTTATTCTCTAAGACCAACTCCAGAAAATACACTATCAAATCTATTAAAACCATAGAATAATTACTATGTTCTTTTAGATATTCCGTTACATAAGTCAGCCCTAAGTCACTGGGAATGAAAGTGAACAAAGATTGTGCATCTAAGGTGACAAATAAATAGCCAGTAGTTGTACCAAGATGCTTAATACATTCATAAAGGTCAATAAGAAATTGCCTAGAGTCTTTTAATACTGTGATACTATCAGATAAAACTTGTTTCAAATGCTTTTCAATAAATACAGAGAGGTGTTCAGTTAGCCAACCACGACCTGAGACTATAGGTCTCATCGGTGGATCATAAGGGTCTTTATGTATTTTGGGCAAGCTATTGATAGTCGGAATGACTGGATGTAGAATATTCAAATATTCATAGAGGTTCTTGTCTATTAGTTTACTTTTAAAAATATCATGCAAAGATTGTTTCACATGGTTGGTCACTATATGTACACTTTCTAGAGAGACAGTTTCATAGAAATTATCTTGCAGCATAGTGGTCATGCTGTTAGTGTAGTCAGACATGTTTAAAATGACTATTTTACCGCCCTTATTGGCAGGTCTAATAATGATGCTAGAGTTATTCTGTAGTTTATTCAAACAAAGCCTTTCTTTATGCGAGAGATTATCTCTGGTTTTAAATATTTGTCTAGTGTCTCTACCACCATAATAATTATACAATTCATCTTCTGTTAATTTAAGATAGGCTTCCAGAAGGGGGTGGTGTAATGGTGTAAAATCACTCAAATTCTTAAAAACAAATTTGTTATCCTGTGTAGCACTAGTGTTAGTATCCTTGTAAAGAAGCTTTAGCATTACATTTCTACAAAAGATTCTTAAATCAACAATAGTATCAACTAATCTACTCTGATTTTTAGGAATAAAGTTCAGGCTTTTACTCAGAAGCTGAATGTCAGAGGTGAGTACAATATCAGATAGATTATAGACTAACGCTTGTTGGTCCATATTTTTTTGAGAGTTTTTTGTGTTGCAAACTCTTCTGAGAGTTTCCTCTTCTGTCTCCCTCTGCTTAGGGAGCGTCCTCTTGGTGGGCCTTTCTCCATTCGAACAGGTTAGGGAAAAGACAGAGCATTAGTGAAAGACCTATTCATGTTGGCATCTCTAGGTCTGACAACAACCTCCCCATTAGTGTCAGTAAAAGTAGGTTTATTTTTAACAATATGTACTTCTGGGTATAAGTTCGTATCAGAACCCATGCTGGGATGGACAATATGTATGACATCTACAGTGTCGTTATGATTGTCCATAGTGGAGTCAATTCCACGCGAATCACTAGTAACAACGCTCCTGGTTTTACTGGCAGTACTCATGTCAGTAATGCTTAAATTAGGAGCGACATTATTGCTACAGGCTTTATCATTGTATTTAGAGCCAGAAATGTCACTTCTCATACACTTTTCTATATGCGTTTCATTCACTGTAACATTTCTATGACTTACATTTTCCAAATCAGATCACTTATTTAAAAAGTTATTATCATTGTTATTGTGATTAGCTGGTCGTTGTACCATTTCATTTTGTCCTTGGACATGCCTCGGCCACATAAAGACTTAGAAATATAACTGTTGTTCTGAGAAGGTAATGTATTGTACTACATGCACTGTTTGTTCTTGTTTCTATGTTGGCAAGACTGATCGGAAGATGAAGAATCACATCTATGATCATTTATATGATATTAAAAACAAAAGACACCAATGCATTAAGTAAGCATATAATGCAGAGCAACAATCACAAATGTTTGTTTTTCATTATAGATAGTATTAACACTGATGTAAGAGGAGGGGCATGGACACTTTTGTTGGAAAAAAGAGAATTATATTGGCAGCTACGTTTGAATGCAGGGAACTGGCCAGGCTTAAACGAATATATTTTTATTAGCTCTTTACTGAAATTAAAGGCACTGGAGAGGTAATATTACCTCCCCAATGACTACTGAATAACACAGTATTTTATACATTTCACATTCACATTTTATACAGTTTTAAATGTTATTTATTACATACAAAACAGACTTTTTACAAATTTGTAGTTTCATATTTTATGGCATGTATTTAATTTGTATTTGTATTGATGTGTGGGTTTGTGTGTCACTTACAATGTTTTTATAGTTAGGACTGGTTGTATTTTATATCTCATGAATATTTTATGAAAGTCTATTTGCCCTAATTAACTTAACACTGTCATTTCCTGGAGGGTGTGTATAAAATGAAGTATCCACTTTTTACTTGTCTGATGAAGTCTGGATTACCTAGACAAAGGTGCTTATCTTGTTTTTGGATTTATGTATTGGTTCGAATAAAGTAGTTTTCTGAACTATACATCTGAGTTATCTACTTATAATTATCGTATTTTTGGTGAGTGGGTCCAATCCAGCTTCTTCATTTGGGCGATTCTTGTCTTTTGGACTGGTTTGTGCTTCGTTTTCACTTTTTCATAAAATGGAACAATGATATAATTGGACCCAGATATCACACTCTTGTTTACAAGTTGCACAACCTAGGATTATTTTCTTACTACATTAGACACATGTTTGTCTAAGGTCAGGTCACTGTCTAAATGCGTCCCCAAATCCCTGACCACTGGGTCTACCCGTAAAGACATATTATCAATGTAGTAATTTTCAAAGGTCACAGTTTTTCTGAAAGTGACTAATACTCACTTCTTGGCATTAAGTTTTAGACTGTGACTCTTGAACCAATTATTAGTGTGCGCATGTGTGTCTGTGTGTGTGTATATATATATATATATATATATATATATATATATATATATATATGTGTGTGTGTGTGTGTGTGTGTGTGTGCGCGCGCCTTTCTGCAGGGTATTTGTGTCCTTGACGGATTCTAAGACTGTGAACTTAGCCAGTCAGAGGCTTTTGACATTAGCCTTGACTTCAGATAATTAGATGCCAAAGAGGAGAAGAAACCTGCAGGACTCCACCAGTGACCTGACATTTAGTGAAGATAAACTCTCATACTCTGACATTTTCTCTTATCTGAGCCAGCTGGCTATCCAATGGATGACACAGGGTTTCATACCTAATTTTTGTGATCTATAATGCCTGAGTGGGGTATTGTGTCAAATGCCTTGGCCAGTTTAGACAGTATTCACCATTTTGCCTTTGTCCATTCCTTTGGTGACTTTCTTGGAGAAGTCCACCAGACTGAATAGGCATGACCTGCCCTTAATGATTCCAAATTGAGTTGGGTCCAATGCCTGAAGGTTACCCATGTTGTAATTTATTATATCCATGATTATTATTTCCATAATTTTACATTTGAGACTAGTCCATATTATGGTTCCATGAATGGCCTACCTTTCAGGGGTAGGAAAACAGTTGCAGTCCTCCCTTCATTCAGCATGAAACTTATTTGGAGGCTGTTGTTGATCAGTGATTTTATTAGGCATGATAGGTAATGTTTTATGCTATTAAGAAGTCAACCTGAGATATTATCAGGTCACATGGATGCAGGGCTTTTGGCCTTGGAGAGAGCTTTTAGGACTTGTTTCCTTGTGATAATTGGAAGTACTTCTTTAGAGGTGCCTGGTGGTGAAAACGGGATAAAACTGGAGCTGAACATATAAGCTGGCAGGTTAGCACGGGCTCAATTTAGATGGCTACTTTCGCACATTGTTTATTTTATTTTATTTAAATTTGTTGACCGGGAGTGTCCAACTGGACGTAGGTCCATTTTCAGTGGAGGCCCGGGGAGAAAAGCTCCACAGTTAAAATAAACAGACAGTAGTTACATTGGATTACATAGCAATTAACAATTTAACATAGCAATTACAACATATTTACAGATGAAGAACATATTACATCAGTAGACAAGTAGAATCTTTATCTGTGAAGTACATAACAGACATTAACAAATGTTACAATGAGAAGTTCCTGCTGTATAATAAGTACTAGGCTTATGAGCATCTGAGATTGCTATAATCAAGGTAGTTAGTGGAGTGGAAAGAAAGGTAGTGGTTGGATGGGGTGGGTGATATTAGAGTGGGAGCTGCAAGGGCATAGCCAGCATGTTTTTAGGTGCGCTTTTAGTAAAGTTTTGAAGTGGGTGCATGATGGTACGGAGGTAATTGTGGGTGGAGGGGAGTTCCATAATTTATTAATTTATTAATGTTATATATTGCCTTTGAGGTTGTGGACATAGCTGAAGAATGCTTTATGATTGCCCTTAGCCTGGGAGGCTATTTTCACATCGTATTTGGATTTGGTAGACTAAATTAGTGCCCTGAGCTGCTTATTAAATTCAACAGGGGAGTTATTGCCTTGCTGAACATTGCCCTTCTTATTTTTGGACATAACATTCTTCCTTTTGTTATAGAACCTATTTATGCTGGGATACCACCAGGGTGACTTGTTTTTTGATCATACCTTCCTGTGCTTATTTTGGGTAGTTACAGCTGCCTCTGTGCAGCTGTATACATGGTTGTATAGTGACTTTGTTAATGAGTTTGTGTTATTCCTTGGATTGAAATTTCACCAGGGTATAACTTAAAAGCAAGATATTTGTCTTGGAATAATTCCTTTAAGTTTCAGGATTAGGTGGTGCCCCAAGCTTTATTTGTATTTGAAAGGCACAGCTTTGTAGCCTGACCTGACCAGTGAGACATTACACATGGGGCGGGGGTGCAATATTTCCCCATGTTTGTGAGGACTAGGTCAAGGATGTTTGCATGGTTTACCATCATTTCAGTGATCGATACAATACAATCTCAAATCACAAAATGATATGACCAGTGGGTTGCAAGGCAAGAATGCAGATGCCCACATGCATGAACAATGTTGAACATCAAATCTCTTGACCTATGCAGACACGCGAATAATTTCTAATATGGGTTGGGGGGCAAATCTGGGTATTTGTAAAAGTGAGCATAGACGTTCTCATCCTGCAACATTCTGGGCACGTTATTTTGTGATTCCAGATTGTAACAATTGCTAAAATGATAGTAAACTGTTTGTATCCTTAGTGGCCATATGGAATAAGTGGTCCAGGATATTCATGTTAACAAAGTCCAGGTATCCTTGTGCCAGCATGTTTGTAGTTGCGTATGTTTTCCAGTTTATAAAAGGGTAGTTGAAGTCACCCATGATTACGGTGCTGGATAGAATGAATAGTGACTCCAGTTCATTTAAGTAAGTGATGTTGGTTTCTTGTTTCTTGGGTCATAGTGAGGATTCTGTAGATTGGATGGCACAGTGGTGCAGTGGTAGCATTGTCTCCTCATTGCAAGAGGTTCTCCGGTTCGATTCTCGGCTGGGGTGCCTTCTGTGCAGAGTTTGCTTGTCCTCCCTGTATTTGTGTGGGTTTCCTCTGGGTGTTCTGGTTTCCTGCCACATCACAAAGACATGCATCTGGAGTGTTTCTTCCAGGGCCTCCACTGAAAATTGGCATCATTCCAAGTCAGACCTTCCCGGTAAAACAAATGTAAAATAAAAATTGATATGATATGGGACTTTGCTTATGGGGAGTTGTATATGGAGATCCCAATGGAATTATACTGCCTGCCCAACTTTGAGGTGTAATTGTTTTTGATGTAAATTGAGACACCTCCACTGTGTCCCTTTTTGTGAAATAGCATGTATAAATGTGTGGAAGGCACTATAGCTCTACCCTGCCATGGTGTGCTCCACTACTTCAAACTCTGTCTCGGTAACTCCACAGACATCTGTATTCTCCAGGGTGAGGAGCGCTTGCAGAGAGTGAAGTCTGTGTTCAGAGTCTAGGCAATGAGCAGTATCATCTTTAGATTATCAAGTAATGTCAGCTGTATTGGATGGCTTATCAGGTTGGCAGTGCCTAAAAGGGCACTATGAGGGTGGACAAAGTATTAACTAATATTCAGAAGCCGAGAAGAGACAAGGGCAGGCCATCCCCGGAGAAGCAGTTTGATCTGTCAACTATATCTTCCTAGGCTGACAAATATTTTACCCCCTTTGAATGAAGACAAAACCTAAGCCAACTGCCTATAATTACCTTCTGCCTATATTGTGGCATCAACCTCAAAGCAGATAGAATGTTGCTCAATGCTAGGCTCATAACAGCCTGGGACACAAAGTCCAAGATCTCCATTATGTCTGTCTTCATATAGTCCTGACAGGTAAGTCTTAGGTCATTTATATCTGTGTGTACAATGACCAAGCCATACCACTACTTGTGGCTCAATGACCTGAGTGCACGATCTAGTGAATCCTGGTCCCTGATGGTCAGATGACCGTGACCCCCTCCTTGTTCATCTTACTAAATGGCACTCCTCTGTGTCTCATGGTGGAATCACCATGACTAGAACTTTTGTTTGTGTGAAGATTTGCCTTATGGGCTTTCAAGGTGAGATAACATGCATTGAAGCTGTGTACGTGTCCTGGCAGATGTTGTTTTGGCAGACTGTGGGGCTGCTGAGGATCGCTATTGTTATGGCTGCCTCTAGGAGGCCTTTGAGGTTTGGGTACATTATGAGCACCTCAGCATACATGAGTCTGTGTTCACGGTCTTTAGTGTGAGTGGTAGGTAGGATGTGGTGTTGTGTGTTTCTGACCATCTGTTTGGTAATTGTAGTGGCCATATATGCGAGCTTTGTCTCCAGTGATAATGTATAATTACATCTGTCACACACTATCTTCTTGTTTAAGAATAAGCAGGTTGTCAGACAAGAGACAACTGCTACATTGTCTCAGGATACTCATTTCCACCAAGATGACAGCAGAGACAGAAGGAAAGTGCTGATCCATGTTTTTTCCATGGGCTTACTCCGTGGACTACAATGAGAGTTGCACTGGGGTACACAACATTCAGCTCCTTTGCTCAAGAATTCTGGACAAACCCAAAAATAATTGGGGGAGGGGGGCAAAATCAAACAATTTATGTGGGAAAGGGCAAGCATATGTGGTAAAAGCAAGGACATTCTGCAAAGTCAGGGAACGTTAAAGATATGGTTGTACAAGAATTAATGATTACATGGGAGAAAAGATAGTATTGGTTGTCAGGACTGTAACAAATAACTAGCAAATTGTCTGGTTATTCCCTCTTCTTCTTCCCTACTCTTGTCAAATGAGACTGAAATTAAAACAACAAGGATCTAGTGATCCTCCAACAAAAGAACGCAGTTGCTAGGTGCAGTTTTCATGGTGTGTGATCTTATGCTGCCATCTTGTGGTAACACATGATAATTGCAGAACTTCATACCATCATATCTGAGATCTGACAGCAGAATACTGACTGATGCATGAAAGTAAAAACGTTTTGTTCCATTTAACATTTATCATATGATTTATATATGTTGTGATCGGGGAACATGGTGCTTTATGTGTCACGAGACAACACCGTGCCCCCCTCAACTCCAGTACTAGATGTAAAGCAAATGGTCCCAAAGTGAGACCAGTGCCCACCTGACTGGCATTACACAGGACAATACTAACTGCATATTGAATGATTAAAAAAGGCCATCTAATTTCTTAAATATTTTGCTTTTGTGTCTGTTTACATAAATGTAAAAAGAAATATAAAAAGATAAAAGTTTTGGAATAATAAATGGGTGAGTTACAGAGCCTATATCTAAATTTCTTGAATCTGAATTCCAAAAAGTGCTGAGTGCATCCACTACTATTATTAAAGATAGTTTCCACTTCCTGGAACAATTATATGCATGGAAAATAGTATCTTAACTTGTTATTTAGTGATGCTTGATGTCGATTCACTCTTTACATGCATACCAAACGATACAGGTATACAAATGGTTGAACAATGTATCATTAATCAGTCTGAAAAAAATAGTGTTGATGTCAGCTTAAATTAGTTTTGGAAAATAATGTTTTGGTATATTAGAATAGTTATTATAAACAAGTCACTGGTGTCGCCATGGGCACCCCTATTGCGAATTCTTATGCGAACCTTGAATGCATTGTTGGGAGCTACAAGCCATGTTATAAGAAATTAATAATAAGTATTACCACTATGTGTTTTTTTTTTTTTTTTATAAAAGGTTTGGAGATTACCTCTTTCTTACATGGGACGGTCTGTTTTGTGTATTACATGATTTTATTGTCCACCTTCACACTACAACTACTTTTTTTTAAATTTAAGAGTATTATGCAATACATAAATATCAACTTTTTGGATATTATGTTAAAGAAGGGCACAAAAGGACATCTTCAAACATCCTTATATAAGAAGGAGGTTAAGAAATGCACATACCTAATGAGAGACAGTATGCACCCCAACTTTATTTTTGATAATATAATAAAAAATCAGATGTCTAGAATAAGTAGGCTCAATACTGAGGAATCAAGTTGAACAGTTCAGCTGAATGAAATGGCTAATGATTTTATTGATAGAGACTATCATACTGACAAGGTTCAAACTATTAAAAAGGATGTCATGGGAGTCATATCCACCTATTTTTTATCAGAAAATGGTAGAGCAGGTGGTAATCAAGATAGGCACAATAGATGTACTAGACAGCTAGGCTATCGCTTTGTCATAACTTATAGGTTCATAGGTTCATAGGTTCATAGGTTCATGCTAGGCTATCTGCCCTAGGGCATTTATAAGCCTAGCCAGAGTGTGTTTGGCTTTCGCCACCCATTTTAAATTAATTTTGCTATGCCCTTTTTCGAGGTTAGTATACTGTGCCTCTGTCTAACAGTGACACAGAAGTGATACCCGGGGTAAACCTACGATCTCCCATCCACTCATCAAGATTCCTCTTGAAGAGAGTCAATGAGGGACTCTGCCTAACCTGGACTGGGATTTTATTCCAGAGTGAAGGGAGTCTCTGGGTTATGAATCTGTCCCTCCAGCATGTCCTATTTATTTCAGTGCTGAGGTTCAAGTCTCTTGAGCACGTAGCTCGATGGGATTTGGATTTTCTGAGGTGCAGCATGTCCATTAATTCTGGGTTGGACATGGCTTTATACGTCAGGCACAGATTGCCTCTGAGCAGGCGGTATGCCACTGAGTAGAGCTGGAGTTTCTTTAACCGGGCAGCATATGGCATCTGTTTGAGCCCTTTGATCCTCTTGGTGAGGTACTTTTGGGGTCTTTCCAGTTGCTGCAGGTATCTGGTAAGGTACATCCCAAAAGGGGCATTGTACTTAATTATGGGCCTGATGAGGGATGAGTAAAGAGGCACGATGACCTCCCCTGATCTAGATGTGAATCCCTTCATGATTAGGTGGGCTATATAAAATGTTTTTCTAAACACTTTGGCCACATGGTTGTCAAATGAGAGATTGCTATCAACTTGGGTCCCCAGGTCCCTAATTACTTCTTCTGTACTTAATGGATTACCACCTATGTGGTAATTTGTGGGCACTTTGTTTTTGCCAAAGGGGATGACTATACAATTTTTATCATTTAGCTTGAGGCCATGGCTCTGGCACCAGTTGTCAGTTTCTATGAGGCCCTTTTGGAGGATGCTTGTGTCAGCTGGAGAGTTGATTATGGGCCCAGTTTGCAGTCATTTGCGAACTTGGTCAGCCACAGTCCTTCCATGTTGGCCCCTACCTCCAAGAAATATATACCGAACAAGAGAGGTCCCAGGATTGGGCCTTGTGGGACGCCATGTGTAACTGATTTGGAGTCTGACATGGCTCCAGCAATTCTAACCATGTGGGTTCTGTCCTTGAGCCAGTTTGCAACCCATCTAGTGACATAGGGGTTTATATTTAAGCTGGTGAGCTTATCTATAATGCCCGAGTGGGGTATTGTATCGAAGGCTTTTGCGAGGTCCAAGTAGGCTGTGTGGGCCACCTTCCCCTCATCAATGGCCTTGGTGACTGTTTCAAAGAAATCGACCAGGTTTAAGAGGCAGGATCTGCCCTTAACAAAGCCGAACTGGGTAGGATCCAGTGTCTGTAGGTCCCCAATATCTTTATTTATGAGGTTCATGATGATCCTTTCCATAGCTTTGCAGACCAAGCTAGTCAGGCTTATGGGGCGATAGTTTCCAGGATCCGTTGAGGCACCACCTTTGTGGAGAGGGACCACTGTTGCTGTATGCCACTCTTTGGGTACATATCTTGTAGTAAGGCTGAGATTGAACAGTAGTTTTATGTTTGGGTTTAGCTCTTCTTGGAGTTCATGTAGGACGCAGCCCGGGAAGTTTGCGCTGAACCTGTCAGCTAGGATGTTGGCAATGTCTGTGGGTTCAATGTATTTTTTTGTCATTTTGGACTAATTCTGAGCATATCTGGGAATTCCCACCCAGGTTCCTAACATAACTAAAGAAAGCCTTGTGATTATCCTTAGTGCCCTGTGCAATTTTTCTCTTGAAGTTGGCCTTAGACGATTTTATGAGTGCCCGTAGTTTTTTGCTAATACTGATCAGAGATGCTTTCATTTTTTGGGATTTTGCTCTATCATGTAGTAGCTTCCTACTTCTATTGTATAGTTTGTTTATGGCTGGGGTCCACCAGACAGGACGTCTGCCTTTGGAGGATTGGGTCTTGGTTTTATTTGGGATTGCATGATCCATGCATTCCTGAAGGTGTTCATAGAATGCGTTTATAAAGGATTTTGCGGTCTGGGCTGTATTTTCCACAGGCTCGGGGGCTTTGAAGGATTCCACCTCGGTTTTGAGGAGTGTGAAATTTGCTTTAGAGAAGTTTTTCACTGTGGTTTTCTGGGCAGGGGGTGGGGTCGGGATGTGAATATCCAGTGAGATTAGTTTATGATCTGATCTTACCAATGAGGGATACACTTCTGGTTGGTGATGATCAGGTCCAGTATGTTTTCCCCTCTTGTGGGAGTGGTAACAAGTTGTTCCATAGAATTTGAGTTTATAAATTCTAGAAACCTTTGGGCTAGGGTGTTGGAGCTAGAGTAATGCTCCCAGTCTATGTTTGGGTAGTTGAAGTCGCCCAATATAATGGTGTTTGGAGAGGCCTTCATATTTTCCAGTGTTCTCAGGAAGGCCGAGTGGGGTTCCTGGGTTTAGGAGAGTGGTCTGTAGCAGGCTATAAACTGGAAGGCAGTTTTACCCACTGTTAGTTGCACATGGATAGTCTCTGATGCTTCGTGCTGTGTCACCAACCTGGAGGTGTGGGTATCTTTGACGAATATTGATACTCCCCCTCCTTTTGTGGTTCGGTCCAAGTTTTGGGGCCGAAAAGCATTGCATGAGGTATAACCTGGTAGTGCTGGGGTGCTCTCGGGAGCCTTGAACCAGGTTTCTGTTACTGCACAGATATTGATGTTCTCCATGCTAAGGAGAGTTTTGAGTGCATGCATCTTGAGGTTTAGACTTCTGGCTTTGAGTAGCATTACTCTTAGTTTCTTATCCCTTGTGATACCTATGGAGGTGGGTTTGTCTTTTGAGCCTTGCCTAAAAAAGGCACTATGGGGGAAGCAAGAGCCTTTGCCAATATCTGAAAGTCCAGGGGTGACAGGTGCAAGCCGTCCCTAGCGAAGCATCGTGGCTTGTCGAGCATATCATCCCAGGCTGACAGGCATTGGATCCCCTTTGAATGACACCAATACTTAAGCCAATTGTTGAAATTGATCATCTTGTCTTCATATTGTGGCATCATTCTTGGTGAGGGTAAGATGCTACTTAAGGTCAGGGTCATACCGGCCTGGGCTACATGCTCAGAGAGCTCCTCTATGTTTCTTTTCATGTAGTCCAGGGAAGTACGTCTCAGGTCATTCACATGAGCATGGACAATGACCGAGTCATATTTGTACTTGCCTTGGAGTGACCCGAGTGCTTGTGTTATGTGGCGGATCCTAGCGCCTGACAGGCAGCTCACCGTGACCTTCTCCTTGTTCAGCCTGGTGAGTGGGACATCAGTGTGCCTGACGATAGAGTCACCTATTACAAGTGCATCAGGTGTGTTGTTTAGCCTTAAGGGCTGTGACTGTTCGGTACACTGGCTTTGTGAGCTATGTGTTGCACGTGTTTTGTTTTGGGGTAGCAGTTGCTTGGGTGTCTGCTTTGGAGGTCTCTGCTGCTTAGGCAGATTTTTATTTAGAGCCTCCGAGTTTGTTTTTGTGTGTTTATGTGTTTGGTTTGCTGTCATGGTAGGTCTATGTGAGACTGGAATTGTAGTGAGTGTGGTTTCCTTCTCCTCCTGACGCCAGTACTGAGTTGAGAGAGCTTAGCCTCCAGTTTGGCTATATGGTTGCATCTCTCACATGTGTTGGAATTTGTTGGGAGGAGGAGAGGGTTGTCTGTGTACATGAGGCAGTTGTAACATTGCTTCAAGATTCCCAGATTCACTAGCTGGACCGGAGAGGAGATTGACAACTGACCTTTGGACATGCTAGAATAGTATTGGGAATTCCTTTATAATTGAAAAAAGGGCCAATGGGGAACAAGGTACTCAAGGGGAGTTTGTGAGGGTGTAGTGCTTTTAATTTTTTAGTGCTGACTTAGTGTTGACTTATATAATTGCTTTAGTGAGCAAGTGCCAGGTAACTTAAATGCAATGTGTTACAGGTAACTTAAATGCAAAAATGACAAACAGTAACTTTCTTTCAAGTGAAACAAGGAAATAAGTACAGTAAGCAATGCAGATATTACTAGGGATCCACAGAAGCACTGAAAAGCCGCGTATTAGGTGGAATTAGCGTTTCAGGGAAATAACAAGCAAACAAACAACAAGCATACAAACAAAGCTAGATTCAGCAGGCCTGGATCTAGTTTATGCTACAGCAAACAAGGTGTACCAATTTCAGTAAGAAACAGTTCAAATATGCAGGCACTATAAGCCTTTAACCAGAAATTCCCAGCTCAGAAGGGCAGAGTCCAGCCTCTCCTCCCACAAGAGTGCAGACCACAAACCCTAATAACTGGTCTGAAGCCCAAGTGCTTAAACCAGAACTAATACACTTTTAGAATAACAGACACTGAGCCCTCAGTAAGCAGTTCCCAATTTAGAAGGATGTAAGCTACCTGTCCTGCCACCTCAGTGCAGGCACAAACCTTCCTAATGTAAAACAACTGGTCTGAATCAAAATACAAAAAACATTGAACAAATAATTAAAAAGTATTGGCCCATATTAATGCAAACATCTAAATTACAAGAGGCAATTTCAAACTACCCCTCTGTCTGGCAAATGGCTAGATAGTAGCCAACACATGGTTCAGAAAGAGAGACAGTCACAAGATCACATACAAGAGTAGTCAACATGCAACTCAGGTAGACTTCCTCCTAGTAAGGAAAAGGCACTGGGGCAGAATCCACGATTGCAAAGTCATCCCCAGTGAAACAGTCAGCCCACAGCATAAACCACTTGTTGCTACAATCAGCTGCAAGCAGTGGTCAGAGAAGGCTTTAATTTCAACAGAGACCAGGCTGAAGACCTGGAAGTTGACTGGAGAGAACGTACAACAGTTCAAGGAATTACTCAGGGCTCTAGCACCCCAAGAAGAGGAGGAAAAATGTGGAGTTGAAGAAGAATGGCAATGCCTAAAAACAGCATGTGTTAGGACTACAGAAAAGATATGTGTCCGAGCCAGGTATGAAAATACGGTACATAAGGAAAACTGGTGGTGGAATGCAGAATTCCCGGAAATCATCAAAAGAAAAAAAGGAGTGGAGGAAGAAGTGGGAGACAGAAAATACTGACCAGGGTAGGGAGGACTACTGGTAGGCTAACAAAGAAGCTAAGAAAGAAGCTGCAATAGCAAAGAATAGGGCATCGGAGACACTGTACCAACTTCTGGAAAGTGACTCAGTAAGGGGCACAAAGAAATTATATCAGGTTGCAAGGCAAAGACAGAAGATAAAGAAGATAGTCAGACACCTTTCATAAGGGATGCCAGCAACAATCTGCTCACCAGTCCAGAGGACATCAAAGGCAGATGGAAGGAATATTTCCAGCAACTTCTGAATGAAGAAAACCCCACAGAAGCTGTAATGCCCCAGAAACAGCCTATTATGAGAGAAGAGGAGTCCATCCTAGAATAAGTAAGAACACCACTAAGGAAGATGAAGTCAGGGAAAGCAGCAGGCTCAAATGAGGTCACAACTGATATGATAAAGATGCTGGGTAAGATAGGGGAGAAATGGCTCTAGAGGGTACTAATAGCAGTGTGGAGAGAAAGGCGTATCCCAGATGACTGGAGAATAAGCATACTCATGCCAGTGTACAAAAACAAAGGGAACATCCACAACTGTGGGAAGTACAGAGGCATCAAACTCCTAACACACTGCATGAAAGTTCTGGAGACGGTGACTTATAAACGGATATGCAGAGTAGTAGAATGTAAGATGGGAGATGAGCAGTTTGGATTCAGATCAGGATGCAACACAATTGAGCCAATGTTTGCACTGAGACAGATACTTGAGATGAAGCTAGAAATGAGGAAAGAGTCCAACTGGGCATTCCTAGACTTGGAGAAAGCATATGACAAGGTCCCAAAAAAGCTGATCTGGGCAGTACTGCAGTGGTTTGAAATCCAAGAAACATTGGTAGAATTAGTGCAGGCTATGCACAAAGGACCCAATGACTCAAGTACGAACAGTGTTCGGCCTCACAGAGGGGTTCCCAGTGGGTGTGGGTGTACATCAGGGTTCAGCTCTGAGCCCACTGCTGTTCATACTGGTGATGGACTACATTAGTGTACATGTTGGAGGGGACGGATCAACAAAGCTGCTGTATGCAGACGATGTGGCAGTGCAGGCAGACTGAGCTAGAACTTCAGCAAAGGACAGGAGAATGGAATGCAAATCTGAAGGCACATGGGATGAACCTAAGCAGAGATAAGACAGGGGTAATGGCAGCAAATTGGGGAAATCAGAAGAAGCTGAGAATAGAGATAGAAGGGAAGATAGTGGAACAAGTAAACAGCTTCAAGTATCTGGGAGGAGTAGCTGAGGAGAAGGGTAGTCTGAATGAATGAAGAGGTGAAAGCTAGAATCAGAGGGGCTGCAGCCAAATGGCAGGTGTAGTATATGACAGAAGAATGCCAAAGAAGCTGAAAAGTAAGGTTGTATAAGACAGTGGTGCGACCAGCACTACTGTATGGTACAGAAACCTGGGCAGTAAAGGCAGAACAGTTGAAGAAGCTAGAGGTGATGGAAATGAAGTGCCTGAGAAAGGTGGTAGGATGCACACTGCGGGACAGGCAAAGAAATGAGGACATAAGAGCAGAAGCCAAAGTAGCTCCAGTTGCAGAAAAGGTCATAGAGAACAGATTATGGTGGTTTGGGCAAGTGTAGAAAACCAGAAGACAATCTGGTGAGGAAGATTTGGGACAGACAGGAAGAAGGTAAGAGGAAGCAAGGACGTCCAGCAAAGAGGTGGATGGAGTGTGTGAAAGACGATCTGTGGCAGTCAGGCATGAGTGTTGAAGAAGGCAGGAGAATTGGCAACAGTTAACATGATACCGTGACTCGGGTCTATATTAAATCAGCGAATGCTTAGAAAAGCGAACGCTGATTTATTGACCTCATGTAAGTGAAAGCTTACAATCCCAAACACTCAGAACAGTGATTTTTTTTCCCCCAGGAAAAAAAAATCACTGTTCCAAAAAAGAAAAAGAAAAAACTTTAAAACATTACATAAAGTGGGGGGGGGGGCTTTGCCCCCCCCACACCCCTACTTAAATATACCAACTCCGAGATCACACTACAGTGACAAAAATGGCAAAATACCGAAGGCGGGCATATGCCATTTCGGTATTTTGCTGTTTCGCACTTTCAAGCTCGATCAAGGCGCATTCGAAATAATGCGTCTTCAATCTTCTAATAGGGAACCCCTGAGTCCATTTAAAAAAAATGGGAAAAAGGGGGCTGATGATGATTTCAAACTACCCATTATTCAGTTATAAGTGAAACATAAGATTGAAAAATAGATTATGCTCTAAAGAACAAATAAGGATAAAGGAACAAAGTTAGAGACAGACAAAGGATGGCTACCCATAAGTGTAATAGATGTCAATTTTGCCAACACATATATACTGGAAATATGTTTCCATACCCTCTATATGATGGGACATTTTATGTCCAAGCACATGATGACTGTGACACTAAGCATCTGGTATATATGGCTAGATGTATGCAGTGCCCTTCATTTTATATAGGGAAAACCAATCTGAAACTAAAAGAGAGTATTAATAGTCATATTTCCCAAATTAAGAGGGGAATAGCGACCAACTCATTATATAAACATATACACAGCACTAATAGTACTCATTATGTAAACATATACACAGTACTAATACTACTCATTATATAAACATATACACAGTACTAATAGTACTCATTATGTAAAGATATACACAGTACTAATAGTAGTCATTATGTAAACATATACACAGTACTAATAGTACTCATTATGTAAACATATACACAGTACTAATAGTAGTCATTATGTAAACATATACACAGTACTAATAGTACTCATTATGTAAACGTATACACAGTACTAACAGTACTCATTATGTAAACATATACACAGTACTAATACTACTCATTATATAAACATATACACAGTACTAATAGTACTCATTATGTAAAGATATACACAGTACTAATAGTACTCATTATGTAAACATATATCAGTACTAATAGTTGTCATTATGTAAACATATACACAGTACTAATAGTACTCATTATGTAAACATATACACAGTACTAATAGTACTCATTATGTAAACATATACATAGTACTAATAGTACTCATACTTTTAAGTCTGTGATATTGGAAAATACCTACAAGAACATTAGGGGAGGTGACATCATTAATCTAACGGAAAGATGTGAAAATAAATTGATTTTGAGATTCAGGGCATTTAGTTTGACTGTGAAAGTCCTTATGGTGTACTTGCGAATAAACAGTGTTCTTTTTATCTACTCTCTCCGTGGTTCCGGAATATTTTTATCATTATTTAATGTTTACATAAATGTGTAGGTGTGCTTTTTCTCTTTTGGGAGATTATTTCTATTTTAATACACATTTGGAAAAGGAAGCTGGACAACATGGCAACACATTAGCTTTTGGCTGTCCCTAGTTTTTTAAATTTAATTATATGCCACCCTTCCCAGGCATATGCATTCTAGCATGATGCATATGACTAAATACTGATATAATTACTAGGGCTGTCACCAGTGTCTTACGAGCTGGGGATACAAGAGAATGATGCTCAAATTGAAGGCACCCTGGACACGAAGACTGATGCAATTCTTTATTCACAGTTCACAAATACACAGGTTTAACGCTTTCATCTACTTGTTGGACTTCTTCAGAATAATCATTGCCTAACTCGACCTTTTTATACCCCTCCCCACTTCTGAGACAGACACAGGGAATGTCTGCAATTCTTAATGAAACAAGACTTTGCTGCCTGCTTGACCTAATAATGTATGTGTGCCCCTTTACAGCCCATACCCATAGGGAGTAACCAGCTAAACAGAAACATACAGCCTGACAATAGATACAAACCATATAACTCACCTATTCTGTCCACTGTTGTAGTGGAAAAGTTAGTCTGTCCTCAAGCCTCCCCTTGCAGTTATTGTAAAGCTGACTTATACCTGTCTGTTGTGTTTCAGTTTAGCCAAAATGTTTGATGCAATTATTGTAAAGCTGGCTTATACCTGTCTGTTGTGTTTCAGTTTAGCCAATATGTTTGATGCAATTATTGTAAAGCTGGCTTATACCTGTCTGTTGTGTTTCAGTTTAGTCAGAATGTTTGATGCAATTATTGTAAAGCTAGCTTATACCTGTCTGTTGTGTTTCAGTTTAGCCAATATGTTTGATGCAATTATTGTAAAGCTGGCTTATACCTGTCTGTTGTGTTTCAGTTTAGTCAGAATGTTTGATGCAATTATTGTAAAGCTGGCTTATACCTGTCTGTTGTGTTTCAGTTTAGTCAGAATGTTTGATGCAATTATTGTAAAGCTGGCTTATACCTGTCTGTTGTGTTTCAGTTTAGCCAATATGTTTGATGCTACTGTTTAAGAAAGGCTGTTCCACTCATTCATCACCCTTTCTGAGAAATAATATTTCCTCAAATCTTCATTGAGTTACCCATTTTGATCCCATGTACTTCTTTCTTGATCTATATTACCTGTTAAGTCTTAACTATGAGGTATCTGTATAACATATACTGAATAAAGACACTCCAGATCAGGAGAAAGCCTGTAAGATGTTTAGTGCACTTCTAAATACTTCAAAAAGACATATCAGAGCACTGGGTACACTAAGTATCACATTTGACACTTGCAGTAGTGTATGCATGGGAAAACATCTGCTACCACATGATAAATGTCCCTAAGGCTAATAAAAATATTGACTATCTCTGTATGTTACAAAAGCACAGCTATATAAATTATGACTAGACATCACCTGAGAAAGAGATACTGGATACATTCACACTGCTTAAATATAGCTTATAAACATGACTAAAATGACTATTTTGTGCATAAATGTAAGCATGGTAATTATAAAAAAGTGCACTTATTTTTAAAATCGTTTTCTTCTCAAAACTTGCATTTTATCTGTCTTTGGCCTAGCACTCTTGTGTGGGGTTATTTACTGCACTGTTATAACTTGTTGATGCTTGTTAACCTCTGCTATCTCTGAAAAAACAAAAACAAAAAAAAAATCTTGTTTTTTTCCCACTTTTCTGAGATTTAAAAAAGTTCAGTTACAGGCTTGCTGTTCTTGAACTGTTTGTAAGTTTCTGTGAGGCCATTTTTTGCTTGGGCTAAAGGAAAGTCTCTCTGTTGATCAGTGGCAGTGACAAACATTGAGCAGCCTGCCTACCCTGTGGGAGTGGTTACTGACTTGAAACTGTAGTTTTATTGGCCATTTTGGGTCAATTCCAAAACTCCTTCATCTTCCTCTCTTAAAACCCTCTTTTGGCGTTTTGCGTTTTGAGCATAAGCGCAACAACGGGCACCGCCTAATTGGGTTTAAACTATTCCTGGCTCCACAAAGTCTGCTCTTCACTTTTTCCCTTAGAACTGCTCTATCTCTCAATTTAAACACCATATTCTCATTCTAAGGCCCTTCACTGGTCCAATTAAGTAATCCTACAAGTTAGCACTATTAAACCATAAGCACGAATTACTCTTATACTCCATACGATTACCCTGTCCTCTATTGGTTCGTCTTAAATTCAGTTTCCCTATTACTCTAGCATGTCCAAAGGTCAGTCAATGGTTTCCTCTCCAGTCCAGCTGGTGAATCTGGGAATTTTGAGGCAATGTTACAACTGTCTCATGTACACGGACAACCCTCTCCTCCTCCAAACAGGTTCAAATATATGTGAGAGATGCAACTATTTAGCCAAACTGGAGGCTGAGCTCTCTCATCTCAAAACTGGTGTAACCAGTCAGGAGGAGAAGGTAACCTCACACAACACAATTCCAGTATCACATAGTCCCACCACATCAGTGAACCAAACACATAAATACACAAAAACATACTCGGTAGCTCTAAATAAAAATCTACCTAAGCAACAGAGACATCCAAAGCAGACATCCAAGCAAACGCTACCTCAAAACAAAACACACACAACACATAACCCACAAAGTCAGTGTGCCAAGCAGCCACAGCCCTTAAGGCTGAATAACACACCTGATACTCTTGTTATAGGTGACTCTATTGTCAGACACACTGATGTCCCACTCACCAGGCTGAATAAAGAGAAGGTCACAGTGAGCTGCCTGTCAGGTGCTAGGATCCGACACATAACACAAGCACTCAGGTCACTCCAAAGCAAATACAAATATGACTCAGTCATTGTACATGCTGGTGTGAATGACCTGAGACGTACCTCCCTGGACTACATGAAAAGAGACATAGAGGAGCTCTCTGATCATGTAGCCCAGGCTGGTATGACCCTGACCTTGAGCAGCATCTTACCCTCACCTAGAATGATGCCACAGTACAAAGACAAAATGATCGATTTTAACAATTGGCTAAAATTTTGGTGTCATTCAAAGGGGATCCAGTGTCTGTCAGCCTGGGATGACATGCTCGACAAGCCACGTTGCTTCACTAGGGACGGCTTGCACCTGTCACCACTGGGCTTTCAGATATTGGCAAAGGCTGTTGCCACCCCCATAGTGCCTTTTTTAGGCAAGGCTCAAAAGTCAAACCCACCCCCATAGACAGCACAAGGAACAAGAAACTAGGGGTAATGCTGCTAAATGCCAGAAGTCTTAACCTCAAGATGCACGCACTCGAAGCTCTCCTCAGTATGGAGAACATCAATATCTGTGCAGTGACA
The DNA here is from genome assembly GCF_019279795.1 of Protopterus annectens. Taxonomy (NCBI): domain Eukaryota; kingdom Metazoa; phylum Chordata; order Ceratodontiformes; family Protopteridae; genus Protopterus; species Protopterus annectens. Next base: position 367,440,976 of record NC_056744.1, on the reverse strand, counting down.
GAAACCTGGTTCAAGGCTCCAGAGAGCACCCCAGCACTACCAGGCTATACCTCATATCTTGCTTTTCGGCCCCAAAACCCAGACCAAACCACAAAAGGAGGGAGAGTTTCCATATTTATCAAGGATATCCACACCTCCAGGTTAGTGGCATTACCTGAAGTATCGGAGACCATCCATGTGCAACTAATAGTGGGCAAGACTGCTTTTCAGTTTATAGCATCCTACAGACCACCCTCTCAAAGTCAGGAATCCCATTTGGCTTTCCTGAAAACATTGGAGAACATGAAGATCTCTCCGAACACCATTATATTGGTGACTTCAACTACCCAAACATTGACTGGAAGCACTACTCAAGCCCCAGCACCTTAGCCCAAAGATTCCTGGAAATTATAAACTCAAATGCTATGGAACAACTAGTCACCACTCCCACAAGAGGGGACAACATACTAGACCTGATCATTACCAACATGGGGACTCTATGCTCCACACCAGAAGTATATCCCTCATTGGTAAGATCAGACCATAAATTAATTCCACTGGATGTCCACATCCCGACCCCACCCAGCCCAGAAAACCACAGTGAAAAACTTCTCAAAAGTGAACTTCTCACTTCTCAAAACCGAAGTGGAATCCTTCAAGGCCCCAGGGCCAGTGGAAACTACAGCCCAAACTGCAGAATCCTATATAAATGCATTCTACGGACATCTCCAGGAATGCATGGATCATGCTATCCCAAACAAAACCAAGACCCAATCATCCAAAGGCAGGCGTCCAGTCTGGTGGACCCCTGCCATAAATAAACTGTACAACAGAAGGAGGAAGCTACTACATGATAGAGCAAAATCCCTAATAGGGAAGGCATCTCTGATCAGTACTAGCAAAAATTACGATCCCTCATAAAATCCTCCAAGGCCAGCTTTGAGAGAAAAATTGCACAGGACACCAAAGACAATCATAAGGCTTTTTCAGTTATGTTAGAAACCTGGGATGCAACTCCCAGACTTGTTCTGAGTTGATTCTAAGCGACAAAAATACACTGAACCCACAGACATCGCCAATATCCTGGCAGACAGGTTCAGTGCAAAATTCTCCACCCCCCCCAAAAGAGCAAGTATCTATCCTGGCAGAGGGCTGCCTCCCAAACATCTCAGATGCTCAGGTGAAGGCTGCCCTCTCCAAAGCAAAAAACACTGCTTCCATGGGACCAGATGGCATCCCAGGTTGTGTCCTACATGAACTACAAGAGGAACTAATCCCTCAAATAAAACAGCTATACAATCTCAGCCTCACTACAGGATATGTGCCCACAGAATGGCATACAGCAACAGTGGTCCCACTCCACAAAGGTGGAGCCTCTATGGACCCTGGAAACTATCGCCCCATAAGCCTGACTAGCTTAGTCTGCAAGGCTATGGAGATGATCATCATGGAGCTCATAAACAAAGACATTGGGGACCTACAGACACTAGATCCTACCCAGTTCGGCTTTGTCAAGGGCAGATCCTGCCTTTTGAACCTGGTTGACTTCTTTGAAACAGTCACCAAAGCCATAGATGAAGGGAAGGTAGTCCACACAGCCTATCTGGACCTTGCAAAGGCATTTGACACAATACCCCACTCGGGCATCATAGATAAGCTATCCAGCTTAAATATAAACCCCTATGTCACAAGATGGGTCGTAAACTGGCTCAAAGACAGAACCCACAGAGTGAGAGTTGCTGGAGCCATGTCAGACTCGAAACCGGTCAGAAGTGGCATCCCACAGGGTTCTGTCCTGGGACCACTCTTGTTCGGTATATACTTTTCCGAGGTACAGGCAAACATGGGAGGACTATGGCTCACCAAGTTCGCAGACGACTGCAAACTGGGCGCCATAATCAACTCTCCAGCTGACACAAACATCCTTCAAAAGGTCTCACAGAGACAGATAACTGGTGCTAGCACCATGGTTTAAAGCTAAATGCCAAAAATGTATAGTCATACCCTTTGGCAAAACAATGTGCCCACAAATTACCACATAGGCGGAAACCCATTAAGTACAGAGAAAGTTATTAGGGACCTGGGGACCCAAGTTGATAGCAATCTCTCCTTTGAAAACCACATTGCCAAAGTGGTTAGAAAGACCTTCTACATAGCCCACCTCATCACGAAGGGTTTCACATCTAGATCAAGAGAGGTAATCGTCCCCTTTATTCATCCCTCATCAGGCCCATCATAGAATACAATGCTCCTTTTTGGATGTACCTTACCCGACACCTGCAGCAATTAGAAAGACCCCAAAAGTATCTCACCAAGAGGATCAAGGGTCTCAAACAGATGCCATATGCTGCTCAGTTAAAAAACTCCAGCTCTACTCAGTTGCATACCACCTACTTGAGGTGATCTATGCCTGACATACAAAGCTATGTCAAATCCAGAATTAATGGACATGCTCCACCTCAGTAAATCTAAATCCCTTAGAGCCACACGCTCGAGGGACTTGAACCTCAGCACAGAAATAAATAGAACTTGCTGGAGGGACAGGTTCATAACCCAGAGGCTCCCTTTGCTCTGGAATAGAATTCCAGTTCATGTGAGGCAGAGCACCTCACTGAATCTCTTCAAGAAGAATCTCGATAGGTGGATGGGGGATCGTAGGTTTGTCCCAGGGATCACTCCCGTGTCACTATTAGACAGAGGCACAGTAAACTAAACCTTAAAAAGGGCACAGTATACTCAAATCAAGGGGTGGCGTAAGCCATACAGAATCGGCTAGGCTTATAATTGCCCCAGGGCAGATAGCCTAGTATGAACCTATGAACCTAAGTAAAGTTTTAAAAAATGTGTAAAATTAATATTTGTGTAGTTTTCCATTACTAAAGCATCACACAGAAACTGCAGCATCACACAGGATAAATATATAGCTTTCTCAGCCTTCATTAACAACACTTTGGAACATCTTTATAGACTTTCACAAGCTTACTTCTCACTCCCACATCCTTATCCTCCTCCACAAGCAGAAACCTACCAAATGCATTTTGTGTGTCCCTCAAACTGGGGTTTATGTAACTCAACCGGACCTCAGTCAGCATTAGACACTTAAGTTACCACCTCTGAATTTGGTCATTGACCTGCTGTCCTGGTCTGTCTGAGAAGGTAAATATGTAGATAAAGTCCTAGAGACTTCCCATACTCTGGAAAAATCCCAGAGACTTCCCATACTCTGGAAGAAACTACCTATCTATATCAAACAAAGCTCCTCATTAGCACTCTTCAAGAAAAATCTTGATGATTGGATGGGAGATAGGAAATTCACCCCGGGGATCACTTCTGTGGCTCTGCTCAACAGTGGCACAGGAAAATAATTTTCTTGGGTGGTGAAAGCCAGGGTACCTTTGACTAGGCTTATATAGGCCCTAGGGCCAATAGCCTAGTACCTACCTATGAACCTATGAACCTATACTCTCAGGTCAATGGCATTGGTGCAACATTCATTTGACCTCAAGGCAGCAATACAAAATGTGTAGGAAAATGGGAAAAGGTTTGGTATATCAATATAATAATAAAATAACAATACAATTGTTCATTGTTCTGTTTGTTTATTTGAACTTATGAACCTATTTACTTTGTTTGCTGGGATGTATCCATTTGGACAGAGCCCTTTTCCATGGAGTCCATGGGGGGAAAAGCTCCGTAAGTAACAGCATATGCATTGTGTAACAGATACATGCATGTACAGCTCAAGTAGTAAAATACAGTATGTATTGCAAAGCAGAGTGCAAGAGTATTTTTATTTATTCATCCATTTACCAGGGTAGAGCACTGAGCCACACGGACCTTTTTCAGCCTCAGCCCAGCATCACTGTTTGGTCATGTGACTTGGTCAGTGTCACAGCAGTTAAATGGAATCAAAATCCTCTTAAATTACAGGATGAAGCTCAGCCTTAATCCTCTGTGCTAAACTGCCACATATAGATGTATATCTTGAGTTTACAATAAACGACATCTTAACAAAGCTATAAGATATTGTGCACAGTGTCCACCTCCAGAGAAGACCTACACTGATAAAATAAACTTTATTTACATTGTGACGCCACCTGCACTGGCCCAGTAATCAAGGAGCCTCAAACCTCACCACTGGCAACAGCTAGGGGACGTAAACACTGGCAGGATGACAAGTACATACACAGTAAAGTGCAATTTCCCTTAAGAGCACACAGAGACCACAGTCAGTCTGGGGATGGTTTCTCCCTCTTTCCCCAGATCCCCAATACGACTCACCACTGGCACAGCTATAGGGTTGATTTCTCAGCTGAAGCTTGAAGTTTTGCAAGTTACTGTTTTATGTCCGAGTTTCTATTGTTAAAACATATACATTCACATGATTGCAATAGTTTATATACATTTCTGTTCTAAGCCAGCAGGGCATGCTGTGGTTACATTTTAGCTCAGTACATAACATACAGAATGAAGCTATCAAAATTATCCCCCTCTGTAAATAGTGTAAGAATTGTAATGACCTTTGTTGCTTCTGGGGTTCAGTTACTCCCTTCCCCATTGCCTGCATGGCTCTGGAAAAGAGTCGGCATCTCCTTCTCATGTTGCCTCTGCCTCTCATTCTCTTCAGTTTCCAGACATTTCAGTCTCTCTGTTGCTTCTAATTCCATTTGTTTCTCCTGCCTCAATCTCTCTGCTGATTCTATTTGCAAACGTTTGGCCTCCAGTTCAAGTCTCTAACTCCAGATGGATTTTTATGTCCTCTGTAGAAAGGTTGAGCTGTCCATTTTCTGAGTGTTTACATCTCCACAGCCAGTCTGATTGTCCTCCTGGTTGCTCTTCTCTGATGCAGCTGTGACTAAAGCTCCAATCATATCTGCCTTAGTCAGGTTGGCATGCACCAGTCCTTTAGCCTAGCACATTTCAGCCAACTGGCTCCCTGCTCCTCTGCTGACATGCTTGCCTGCTCTCCCTGACTAACTATGCTAACAAAAAAAATAAAACAATTGTGATATGAAACTCTGGCTGATTGAGAGTACAAACACCTTGACCACTGCAGACAGGCTACATGAATTCAATATTCACACCACTGCAAACCAATTAATATGTGATGTGGATATCCCACCACTACCATTAAATAATATGTGATGTCCCTGCACTGGCCCAGTAATAAAGGAGCCTCAGTCCTCTCCACTGGCAACAGCTAGGGGACGTATACATTGGGAGGATGATAATTGTCCACACAGTAAAGTGCAATTTCCCTTAAGAGCTCACAGACCACAGTCAGTCTGGGGCTGGTTTCCCCCTCTTTCTCCAGATCCCCAGTAAGACTCCCCACTGGCACAACTATAGGGTTGAGATCTCAGCTGAGTGGCCAAGCAAAAACCTCCAGCACCCTCTCTGTCCAACCAGTGCTTCATGTCCCTGCCCAAATAGCTGACACACACACACACACACACACACACACACACACACACACACACACACACACACACACACACACACTTTTGCTCAGACTATGCAGTAGTTCTCACTGTCACCAAACACTCTTATCAGCTACTTTTAAGGCCCTCAACAAAGGGTGTCTAATCCTATTGTGTAATGTTACTATTAATCCAAATAGTAGTCTGACCAAGAGCAAGGCTATTTAGGAGTGGCCTGTACAGTTTCACCAAATAAATATGCAAGTACTCTCAGAGCTTAAATATGTCTCACAAATATCAGTCACAAAGCTAGGTTTAAATATATTTATTAATAAATAATAAAAGGACAAGACAATACTAAATATGTATTCACAGTGACTTCAGAGTTCAAAATCATAGGAAATATTTAAGGAAACATTGCAGGACAGTCTCAAATAAATACAGAAAACATCTAAATTTATCTTTACTATGTCCATAACTATATCTAAAATTGTTACTATGCCCTAAAAGACATACTTACAGCAAGGGAAGTGCAGATGTGATGATGAGTGGATGTTCTTGTTAGGTCAAAGACAAAATACAGAATGTCCTGTCTCTCTGTCTCTTTCTCTCTCTCTCTGAGAGAGAGTTCTTAAATTAATATCAGCTATTACTGCTGGGTTAGCTTGGATGACATCACTTTTTGTCACCTGACTTTAGTTCTCAAGCTACCCCCATTGTCAGAAAGTATAAACATTTTAGTATCTCTCTGTGGAAAATACATATCTCTCAGATGTTTGCAAATCCTGAAAGTCATAAAACAATAAAACACTTCTGCATGCATCTTAAACCTAGTAACTACTTCTCTTCCAAGACAATACAAAAAAACTTCTAGCTCTAGACATTGTGTCTGCTACACTGAAACTGAGAGATAAAGTTATGGCACAATTGTAAAACAATTTAATTTCAACTTATTTTCTTGAAGTTTTGCAAGTTAACGTTTTATGACCCAGTTTCTACTGTTAAGAAATATACATTCACATGATTGCAATAGTTTATATACATTTCTCTTCTAAGCCAGCAGAGCATGCTGTGATTCCATTTTAGCTCTGTACATAACATACAGTTCTGTATAAATCATATCAATATTCACAAATGACCTATAATTATTTACAAAATTCCAGATAGCTGGGCTGGCAGTGTGACATAAATCATTACTTTGTACTTTTTCATTTGCAGTATTACTTGACTCTCTCTAAAAGGGGGAAGGAAGAAACAATGTGATACCAGAATGGAGATACCAGTGGGTAAGCAGTATAATGGCTTTGTTGGAGGCTGTGAAAGAACATATGACTAACAAAGAAGGACACATTCTGATTAGCTGATAATGTAAATGTAGGAAGTTGGGAGCACTTATGAATTTCATGTTGTAGGGAAATTCACAGTTTGACAATGTTATACTTCCCTTAGTCTATTTACATGCTACTAAACAGCTTGCATAAGCTATTTGCAGTTGTGTAATGGGCAGCATCTTTGTAACTACATGTTTAGGAAGGGACATGTACTGTTATTGAACATTGTGTAGATTACAGAGAGGTGTGTCAGGTGTACATGATGAATGAGTACAGGCCAGTTTAAGGATTTTAGGGCAGCTTAATGGAGTCCTCCTGGGGATATTGGCTGCGAGACTAGCTAAGTGACCTCTAGTGTTTATGTTAAAGCTGTAATACTGACAAATATACAGCTGAAGTAGATTTTAGTGAATCAGTAACTAGAGGCTATTGCTGGCTTGTCATCATTAGGCAGAGACTGTTTTCTGTGATATAATGATCTTAACTAATGGTGACACCAGGATACGTTTCTTGCCACATGAGAACAGTAGCTAGATGGTGGGATACATGAAGGGGGAATATGTATATATATATATATATATATATATATATATATATATATATATATATATATATATATATATATATCATCCATTGCCTTTTTCCCATTTCTACATGGGGTTGGGGTGTCATGTCAACTGCTTCCATCTCACTTGATTTAATGCCACTCTCCTATGTACTGCACAATCCACCTACATCTTTGCTGGAAGCCCTTGTTTCTTCTTGCCTTCTTCCTGTCTGTCCCAAGTTGTCTTCACCAGATTGTCTTCTGTTATTCTGTACATGTGCCCGAACCACCATAATCTGCTCTCTTTGATCTTTTCTGCAATTTGAGCTATTTTGGCTTCTGCTCTTTTGTCCTTATTTCTTCGTGTGTCCCACAGTGTGCATCCTACCACCCATCTCAAGACACTTCATCTCCATCACTTCTAGCTTCCTCATCTGCCCTGCCTTTACTGCCCAGGTTTCTGTACCATACAGCAGTACTGGTCGCACCACTGTCTTGTACACCTTACTCTTCGGCTTCTTTGGCATTATTCTGTCGTATACCACTCCTAACACTTTGTACCACTTGCCTGCAGCCCCTCCCAACTCTAGCTTTGAACTTCTCATTCAGACTTCCCTTCTCCTCCACCTTCCTGCCAAGACCATTAAAGCTGTCGACATTTTCCACTATTTTCCCCTCTATGTCAGTTCTCTGCTTTTTCTGATTTCCAATTACAACTGTCTCAGTATGCGTGTGTATATAAGAAGATACAGACAGTCCTGTTCTAAACTAGGTAAGTGAAATGTGCTTTTCTTCATAGGAATGAAGTCTTTGTAACCAAATGAAATTTTACATTAACTTGCACAGAATGATATGCTGTGACTCTCAGCTGCTGTAAGGTGCACTTAGCCGGTGTTTTTTTAAATCTATGTCTTAGCTGAGTAAGCCCTATGGCCAAAATGTCCCATTTCAGGAGTAATCTAGGAGCACCGCTTGGTTAAATGATTTGCTGAGAGTCACTAGAAGAGTCAAACCCTGTACTCTTGACTACCGGATGTAGATGTAGTTTATTATGAGGTCTGAACCTTAATCCTCTGTGTTGTCTGCTACACTATCTCCAGAGATTATGAGTCACACATTATACCTTCTGTATATGAAACTTGCTATCCTCCCTTTTCCTGGACTTGACAAAAGCATTTGACACTGTCTCACACCTCAAATTAATAAAAAAGCTTTCATTTCTTGCTCTCTCTCCCTCTCTCTGTCTCTCTCTCTCTCTCTGTCTCTCTCTCTCTGTCCCTCTCTCTCTGTCTCAGTTTCACATTTACCTGGCAGACAGATATCAAGCAGTGAAATGGCAAAATTAATACTTTTCTGTTCAACACATCAACAAAGGTGTGCCTCATGGCGTCATACTCAAACTCCTCCTGTTTAACACATTCATAAATGATCTATACTCCACTACCAAGCATGCAGCATTGATTTAATATGCAGATGATTCTGCATTCATCTGTTTGGTCCCTAACCTACACAAACTTCAAGAACTGATCCAGGAATCATTCTCTTCTGTACAATCTTGGCAAGACTGTTCAGAACTCTTATTAAATCCTAAAAAAACAATACTATTACTATTCACTATCAAGTCTATTTTGCAACCCAAAACATACTTTAATATAATGTCAAAAACACCACTCCATGAACCAACTCACCAAGGACAAAAAGAAACACACTGAACAACTGGAGAAACGGTCACCATCCACTTTTACTGTGTTCCTAGTACTTCGGCATCAAGCCTTCCAGGGAAAAATCATACACAAGAATGGTGTGCTCTGTATACATTTCACTACATTCATTCTTCTGGCTTTTCCCGGTTAGGGGTCACCACAGTGGATCACATGTCTGCTCATGATTGGCAGTGGAGTTTTTACAGTTTTGAGTTGCCAGCCTGGCGCCCAATCTTCCACAGAAGGCACACACATGCACTCACACCTAAGGCCAATTTAGAGTGTCCAATCCACCTACAGCATGTCTTTGGGATGAAACCGGAGCACCCGGAGGAAACCCACATGACCACAGGGAGGACATGCAGACTCCACACAGAAGACACCCCAACTGAGGATTGAACCAGGGAACCACTTGCTATGAGGTGACAACACTAACTGCTGCACCACCGTGGCCACCCTATTTCACTACATTCATTATTCAATTCAATAATACAATAATTGATCAATTAATCAGTGAGGCAAGAAGGTTAAAATCTAAAGTGCATCCTGAACAATAAAGTACTTCAGAAACATTTAAAGTGCATCAAAACATATAAAGTGCAACACCTTACATTCTTATTGCATTTAACATTATAATTTAAGAAGGTCATACAAAAGCACTTGTGCATCTCTAGATTGACAAATGCTAAAACATTTTACCCTACAATGGTTGGTCATTTAATCAATGAGTCAAGAAAATGTTCAGGATGCACTTTAGATTTTAACTTTCTTGCCTCACTGATTAATTGATCAATTATGGTATAATTGAATTGAATAATGAATGTAGTGAAATGTATATAATGCACACCATTCTTGTGTATGATTTTTCCCTGGAAGGCTTGATACCGAACTACTAGGAACACAGTAAAAGTGGATGGTGACTGTTTCTCCAGTTGTTCAGTGTGTTTTTTTTTTTAATATAATGTCAGCAAACAAAACAAAGACAGATCTATTGCCACATGTTAAATTTCTGAGTATCCTCATAGATGGAACATGAAATATAACATTCATATCTAAACAGCAGTCCAAAATATGCATAAATATTTGCTCTACTATATTGAGTCAAATCTTTATTCTAAGACAGGACCAGGGAAACACTTGCTAAAACACATCTGCTTCCTAATCTAATGTATGCCTCTCCCATCCTGAAAGAAATGACACCCCCCCCCACAAAAAAGCTGGAACAATGCTACAGTAAAATAGCAAAGGTTGCCACAAATCTCTCCCATGGATCCCGTCATACCAAAGCAGTATAACAACTTAAGTGGATGGAATTCTCCCACCAGCCTCACTACTTACAACTTATATTAGTCTGCTATATATAACAATACCCAGGCAAATGCCATGCCCTACCACACACATTCCAAGTCAACTATCCAGCCTGACCTCTCCACTCTAAGGACAAAGACCTACTTCCATTAATAGATCACAACATACTGCTGGAAATGCTGGTAATATTTTTTTCTTTGTTTATGTCTCCAAAATATGAAACAGAATTCTACCGCCACTCAAACAGCTGTCTTAAAATAAACCTTAAACAGAATACTGGCTCTGCGTGTTTATAACACCTGAGTAAATTGAATAAATGTATTCCACCGTGTAATTTTCCTCCAACCCGCCCCTCATTTATCTGCTGACATATGTTATAACAAAATATCCCAGAATATACCCACATTATTCACTTCATTTACCTCTAATCCTTAAAACATTTCTCTGTTTCTCATCTTTACAGTCCGTCTTCACTTCGATAAACAGACTCCTATCATCTCACTAATATTTACATCCCTGTCTGCGCACTGTATATTCATTCTCACTATGTTATCTTTCTTACCGTACTCTATTCAAATCTCTGTCTACTCACAGATATACTTACGCACCTCCAGTATACTGCTGATCTCCCAACCTGCATATCTAATCTATACTACTAAAATAAAGTTCTACAGCTACATGCATCTCTAAAACTACTTTCTATGCATTTAAGTTTCTTCATCGATTCCATAGCCAAGGTAACAGCATCCTACACCAATAATACTACATCCTCATCTCCACCTTCTCCCATTTCTTCTTCCCCAAACACTTCCACCTCTCAACCCCTACCTTTCTCCATCAAACCCATCCCTACATCGACCATCAAAAAACTCCTCCAGAAATTGAAACCAGGCTCCTCCGCCCCTAATAACATCCCTTTTTACTTTCTAAAAATAGCTGCTGAAGCCATCGCCTTCCCCATTTCCATTTTAATAAATCGGTCAATCCAAGAAGGCTATGTACCCCAACTCTGGAAAAAGGCCTTTATCATTCCCCCTCTACAAAGGGGGAAACAATAACAATATTCCCAATTTTCAGCCAATCGCCATCTTATCCCTCATTTCAAAAGATCTTGAAAAATGCATCCACCTACAGCTTTTACTTTGTCTCATAGATAACCACCTGCTTACTCCAACACAACATGGATTCAGACCTGGCCACAGTACTACCACCGCTCTCTTCTCCTTCCTCGAAACCATCAACAAAGCTCGTGATTCTGGCTGCCTCTTATCTACCCTCCTTCTAGACCTGTCAAGGGCCTTCGATACTATCTCTCATAATCTTCTTCTATCTAAACTTTCTAATCTTCATCTATCATCCCCTTCTATCAGCTGGTTTACCAGTTATCTTTCCAACAGGCAACAAGCAGTGAAATGGAAAAAAGCTACCTCCTCCTTCCTTAATACTCTTACAGGTGTACCTCAGGGATCTATATTAGGCCCCCACTGTATAACATTTTCATAAATGACTTTCACCAGACCATCCCCACCAAAAAACTTATCTAATATACAGATGACTCTACAATCATCTGTTCTGCCACCTCCATCTCCACACTTGTAAAATTAACCCAAGATGCCTTTTCTTCCACTGAACAATGGATGTTAAATAATCACTTAGCACTCAACGTGTCAAAAACTCAACTCATGACATTTACTCCTTCCAAAAACACCATTATAGACAAAAACCCATTCTCCATTACTAGTCAGAACAATACATCTCTCAAGTTAGTATCCCATGCCACACTTCTAGGCGTCCTCATTGATGAGCACTTTAAGTTTGATACCCACCTACAAATAAATATAAAAAAAACACCCGGAACTTGGTATCCTTTATCGCCACAATCCATACCTCACTCCCTCTACTAAGCTTGCTCTCTCTACCACATACCTCATTCCTTCCCTCTTATATGGCGCCCCACTTCTTACTAACCTACATTCTTCTCTAAAGACAAAACTCTCTTCCTGTTATAATAAAATCTCCAAGTTTGCTGCAGACTACAAATCCTACACCCACCACTGCAATGCCCTTCACAAATTAAATTGGCTAGAGCTGCCCAATCATCTTACCTATATTCAACTCACTCATACTCACAAACATATTTTCAGTCCCCCCCCCCCTCCTTGGCTTCCTCTTTCAAAATGCATCTACTCAATCGACTACTAAGGTCCAATAAACCGAATCTGATCAAATTACATAAACCTGCCTGCCCACCAGGCAAACATCTACTATCCTTTTCTCTAGCACGCCTTTGGAACTCCCTGCCAACTCTCATCCATACCATCCATAACCACTCTTCCTTGAAAACCTTGCTTCACTTCCACTTACATCCCACTGGAAATGTTCCTGCTCTCATCCCACATAACTGCCTCAGTCTTATACCCTGTTTTCTCACTCCCTCCCACTGTTTTCTCACTCCCCCAGCCTCTCTCTTGCCACTCTTCACACTAAGCTAAAATCCCCCCTTACCCACCCTTCTCTTCACCTCATTACCTCTTACACTACTCCTTCTTTGCTTACCTCTACACTAAACGTCTCCTCTCCTACTTACCCTATCATAACTCTCATAAGATACCTAAGCAAAGCTCCTTTGCCTTACTGTTATATTTCCTTTATATTTCCTCAGTATGAACAAACATATTTGTAAATATTTACTAAAAGTTTTCTTTTTGTCTTTTCTTTTTACATTTTCTAAAACTGTAAATTGTAATACTTTGTCTCTTCAGCTGTATTACTGTATTAATTAGCTCATCTAAGTACGTACTATCCTGAGAAAAACCCTGATCTGACTGGCATGCTGAACTTCTACAATTCAAATAGACAACTTTGGTCCTCCAACAAAGACTTAATTAAAACCATCACATGCAAAAACAGCTCCGGGGAGTCACTATTTGCTCATGAAATAGCAAAAATATGGAACGACCTTCCCCCTGACCTCTGACTACAAAACTCCACACCCTCCTTCAAAAGCCTACCACTTCACCAACCATCTATGCAACTGTAATTGACCCCCTGAAACCTCATCCAGTCACTGTTTCTACACCTCATCTGTCCTGGACAACACAAACAAGACGCTCCAACTATACCTATCCATGTGTGAGCCATAACCTATATATGAGTGTATGCATGTGTGTGTGTGTGTCTGTGTGTGTGTGTGTGTGTGTGTGTGTGTGTGTGTGTGTGTGTGTGTGTGTGTGTGTGTGTGTGTGTGTGTGTGTGTGTGTGTGTGTGTGTGTGTGTGTGTGTGTGTGTGTGTGTGTGTGTGTGTGTGTGTGTGTGTGTGTATGCTATTACATGTATATTGGCTTGTATGTATATATTGAAACTTAAACATTTATATACTCTTATTCAGTTGTGAAATATCTTGCAGTGCTCTACCAGGTTCTTATCTACTCTTATTGTATATTTTATACACTTGTATTTTCAACCAAAAAGGGTAATATCCTCTTATTGTATACTAACTGCTGTAAAGTCTACAATCACTACTCTGTAATGCCTTTTTTTGTAAAATTTTCATCTCTCTGTAAACTTATGGGGTTTTTCTCCCCAGGACTCCGCTGAAAATGGACACTTGTTGTCCAGTCGGACTATCCTGGCAAACAAATTTTAAATAAAATAAATAAAATAAAATGAATTGTTAAGGACTTGTTTACTTTGTATAATGTCTTTATGAGTTGTATCACCTGTTCTAATGTATTACTAATCTACTACTTAATTGTTAATGATTTGTTTACACTGTACAATGTCTTTACGGAGCTTTTCTCCTCAGGATTCCATTGAAAATAGGCTCTTCTCAGCCCAATGGAATATCCTGGTAACAAACTGCAAATAAATAAAATAAAAGTTTAGTCCTTTTCCCTGGACCACCAATTACAACATGGATTATGGAGTTATTCACAACCAGAAAATCATGTACAATGTCTGGTTGTTACTCGTCTTGTATCTGATTGTGCCGTAACTACTATTTGTGTGGCTTATACTTTTATATTGTAACTGTTATTGTTATTACTACTTTTATTTATGATTTATTTATTTATTTATTGACATTTGATTACGGGGAAACTTCGACTGGGTAACAGCCCATTTTCAGTGGAGGCCTGGGGAGAAAAGCTCCAAAGTATTACAAAACATTTTAAGAACAATGACTTTACACTCTTCAAAAATAATTCAAAAAAATCTGCAGTTCAAATTATGATACCAAATTACATATAATATGAAAACATTGGTTAAGAATAGATACAAGTTATATAACAATGATTTAATATTTAGAGAAATCTTACGGACTTTATAGAAAACTTAAAGGTAAGTTAGTATACACAAACAGGAAATGCAATGCAAAGTGAGAGGAAAGCAGGCGTATGGTATATTTAGACAGAAAGCCCAGGGAGAAAAACTAATAGAGATTAGGAAGTGAGTGACAAAGGGAGAGTAAGGAGATGTAAGGTATGAATAGGTAGTTGCAAACATTTAGGGACATAGTTTATGCTAGTGTTGAGCAAGAACAGAAACAACTTTTGGCTAGTAAGGCTTTTAGAGTGGTTTTGAAGTATAGGAGGGAAGGTACTGACCTGAGTGATACAGGTTTGTATGTTCATAGGCGATTACTAGGCTAACAGCTTAAGGGCCCTTAAAAGCCTAACCAATATAACCCAATTTTACCAATCTATAGCCCCTAGGAGCAAGAGAATTACATGGATTTCTACCTGTGAACTGAGTATCTAACAGATTACCCTGTCCAGAAGGGACATAGGCACTACCCCACGTGTGAATTTGTGATTCCCCATCCACTGATCCAAATTGCATTTGAAGAGGGCCAGGTAAAGGCTCTGCTTAATGTGAATAAGAAGCCTATTCCAAAGGAGGGGCAATCTCTGAGACACATATCTGTCTCTCCAGCATGTTTTGTGTGATTTGCTGATTGAGTTTAGATCCCTAGATTGGGTGACCCTCATATTGCTGGACTTGCAGATGTGTAGCAGCTTCATCAGGGCTGGATTTGTGAGTGCCTTGTAGATCAGGCATAGGTCACCACTTAATAGTTGGTAGGAGACAGAGTAAAGGGATAAGGCTTTTAGTCTATTCACATATTTCATGCTGTTTACACTTTGTGTTTTCTTTGTGAGCATCCTCTGAGGTCACTCCAGCTGCTGTAAGTGCCTAGTCAAGTACATGCCAAATGGCATATTGTACTCGATTATTGGTCTAATGAGGGCTGAGTACAGCTGGACTATAATTTCCTTGGATCTGGATGCCATACCTTTACTTATAAGTTGTGCCATATAGAAGGATTTCCTCACCACTGTGGACACATGGCAGTCAAAGTTCAGGCTACTATTTATCTGTATACCTAGATCTCTCACTTCTGAGTCTACTCTTAGGGGTGTGCAATTGATGATGTAATTTGCAGGGGTATTTGACTTCCCAAGGGGTATGATAATGCATTTTTTTGCATTTAGTTTTAGGCCATATTTCTGGCACAAATCATTTGTCTGATGTAGACCTTCCTGAAGGATCTCTACATCACTGGGGGATTCAGTGATTGCCCTGGCTTGCAGTCATTGACAAGCGTTGTCATCTAGCAGCCCTCCACATTTGCCTTGACTTCTGAAAAGTATATTCCAAACAGGAGTGGCCCAGCACTGAGCCCTGTGGCACACCACTAGTAACTTGCCTGTTGCTGAATCTGGATACAACCCACTTTAACCACATGTGTCTTGTTCATGAGCCAGATGGCTATCCATTTGGTGACATAGGGATTTATGCCCAGTTTTGTGAGTTTATTTGTAATACCTAAGTGGGAAAATTGTGTTAAATGCCTTGGCCAGGTCAAGGCAGATGGTATGGACTGTTTTACGATCATCCATGCCTTTGTGACTTTCTCAAAGAAATCCACCAGAATCAGTCAAAGAAATCCACCAGATTTGATAGGCATGACCTGCCCTTGACAAAGCTGAATTGGGTTTGGTCCAGTGTTTGGAGGTTTTCTATGTCATTATATTATCAAGGCCATGATTATTTTTTCTATGGCATTACATATAAGACTAGTCAAACTTATGGGTCTGTAATTTCCTGGGTCAGTAGATGGTCCCCGTTTATGCAGAGGGATGACTGCTGCTGTCCCCCACTCTACTGGGACAAAGCCAGTCTGGAGGCTGTGGTTAAAACAGATCCTAATGGGCCTGAGAAATCCTAATTTAAGCTGTTTAAGAGGCAATCTGGTATATCGTCAGGCCCTATCGAAGCTGTATTCTTAGCTGTAGAAAGTGCAGTGGCAACCTGTTCTTTGGTGACAATTGGCAGTGGAGTGGTGGAGGATATTTCTTGGGGGAGAACTGGGGGTGATGGGGAGTAAAATTTGAGCTGAATTTTTTGGCCTGCAGATTTGCTATATCTTTGTGGATGAGTATGGGTGATGCCATCTATAACTAATTCCACACCTTGTTGAGTGTTACCCTTAAGATTGCGGACATAAGTAAAAAATGCCATATGGTTATCCTTAGCTTTGGAGGCTATTTCTACCTCAAAGTCTGTTTTCAGAGACTTGACTAGTTGTTCCCTGATTCACCTTAGACTAATGGGGGACTCTTTGCTCTGTTGTGCACATTCCCTATTACTTCTCAACTGGGTTTTCTTTCTTTTGTTGTACAACCTATTAATACCAGGGGTCCACCAGGGTGGCTTGTTTTTGCAGTTTGACCTGGGTTTATTTTGGTCTGTTACTGCTGTTTCTATGCAGTTATTTATATGGTCATACAGGCCTTTGTGTATGCCTCTGCATAGGTTTCTGTGCTTCCTGGATTTGGGGGATCTTGGAAGCTAGCTATGCCACCCCTTAATAGGGAGTAATTTACCTTAAAGAAGTTCTTAAAGTTTTTGCGGTTAGGTGGGGGGAGTAGTTTTACCTTTATTTCAAGGGAGACTACTTTCTGATCTGATTTTATATCAGTGAGGGCATAACACTAGGGAGGTGCAGCACTGTCCCATATTTGTGAGTACCAGATCTAGGATATTTGTTCCAGTAGTGGGACTGTACACTAGCTACTCCAGGGCATTTAAATTTACAAAGTCAAGAAATCTTTGGGCTTGCACATTAGTGCCAATATATGCCTCCCAATTAATGGAAGAGCAGTAAAAATCACCCATGAATATGGTATTGGGTTGAATGGTGAGTGATTCTAGTAATTTCAGGTATGATATATGGGTTTCCTAGTTCAGTGTGGTACCTGTAGCTAGCAAGAATATGGTAATAGATGTTTCCCATGTTTAGTTGGACATGGAGTAGCTCAAGCATGTCATATTGTTTGACCAGCTTTGAGGTGTGCTTATCCCTTATATAGACAGATACACCTCCGCATTTTGCTCTTTCATGTTTAGTGGGTGGTCAGAACGTATGAAAGGTGCTTTCCCTGGTGTAGAACCATGCTTTAGTAACTGCACAGACATCAGCATTCTTCCAGGTGAGGATACCTTCCAAGGAGTGCAGTTTCTTGCTGAGACTCCTAGCATTGAGCAGTAACACCTTTAGCTTGTTCTGGGTAGCTTTTGTTATGTTGGAAGGTTTGTCTGTTTGGCAATGCCTACAAAAGACATTATAGGGGTGGATAATATTTTGGCCAATATCTGAAAGCCTAGAGATGACAGGTGAAAACCATCCCTGGCAAAGCAGCATGGCCAATCAATCATGTCCTTCCAGGCTGACAAGTATTGGACACCTTTGGAATGATATCAGTAGCTGAGCCAGTTGTTAAGTCAATCATTTTCTGCTGTATTGTGGCATCATCCTTGGAGATGGTAGGATGCAGCTAAATGCTAGGCTCAAACCTGCCTGTTATACATATCTGAGAGCTCAGTCATGTCTCTCTTCATATAGTCCAAGGAGGTATGTCTCAGGTCATTCACACACACATAGAGTATGAATTAGTCATACTGGTTCTTAGGGGTAAGTGACCTGAGTGCTTGTGTAATCTGGTGAATCCTGGCCCCTGACAGGCTACCAACTGTAACCTTCCCCTTATCCAGCCTGGTAAGAGGGATATCGGTGTGTCTCACAATGGAGTCTCCTATGACCAGAATATTAGGTTGTGGAATGTTTCACCTTATAGGCTTGGTAGCTGAGGCACAATGCAATGTGGCTTTATGTGTTCTGATGGGAATTGTCTTGTTTGTGTACATGTGGAGTTTCTGAGGACTGCACCTGAGAGGCCTTTGAGATTTGGGTAGGTTACATATGAACACCTCTGGATATGTGGCCCTTTGTGTGGCCCTTTGTGGGAGCAGTGAGAGATGTGTGTGAGTTATTGACAACCTGTTTGTTGCTTTTTGTGTCTGAATGTGAGAGTCTAGCTTCTAGTGTCAATGTGTAACTAAATCTGTCACATACTGTATTTGTCTGTTAATAATTAAGTGGTTGACAGTGTACATAAGGCAATTGTTACATTCCCTCCGGATACCCATGTCCACCAAGCTGGATGCAGAGATAGCAGGAAAGTGCCCCTCCATGGATGCTAGCCCTAATGTGTACTTGAAAAGATAGGAGTGGAGGGTGTTTGTAACTGTCTGAAGGAAGGGTGCTTACTTGGTGTAATCTGCAGCTAACTTTGTTCTGAAAGGGGTATTTGCTGCAAAATTTAGCAACTTTGTCATAACAAGTTCTGATTTTTGTGATGCCTGAAAGTTAATAAGGACAGGAGCACCACAAAGAAGTCTAGTAGGAGCACCACAAAGAAGTGTAGTAGGAGCACCACAAAGAAGTGTAGTAGGAGCACCACAAAGAAGTCTAGTAGGAGCACCACAAAGAAGTGTAGTAGGAGCACCACAAAGAAGTGTAGTAGGAGCACCACAAAGAAGTCTAGTAGGAGCACCACAAAGAAGTGTAGTAGGAGCACCACAAAGAAGTGTAGTAGGAGCACCACAAAGAAGTGTAGTAGGAGCACCACAAAGAAGTGTAGTAGGAGCACCACAAAGAAGTCTAGTAGGAGCACCACAAAGAAGTCTAGTAGGAGCACCACAAATAAGTCTAGTAGGAGCACCACAAAAAGTCTAGTAGGAGCACCACAAAGAAGTCTAGTAGGAGCACCACAAAAACGTCTAGTAGGAGCACCACAAAGAAGTGTAGTAGGAGCACCGCAAAGAAGTGTAGTAGGAGCACCACAAAGAAGTGTAGGGTGGAGATAAGTAGTGGCAAGTGTATTTTTAGTTGTATCTTTGACAGAGTTTTTGGCTCTGTAAAGCATCCCTTGTTTTTGATGAGTTTTACTTATGAAATTTGGTATAAATAGGTTGAAGTTAAGATTATCATCCAATGTCATCTATAATAATTTGCTATGAGAAGTGACTTCAATGGTTCTATTACCAAAAGCGAAAAGTTTAAATTTAGTTTTTTTTCATGAGAATGGGATTTGGGGGCAAAGTAGTAGTTTGTTTTTAGGGTTGATCACTAATTGTGAGTTTCAAAGCTATGTTTCAGTGGCTGTTAAAGTTTGCAAAGTATTTTTTTGGGCTGTGTCATATTGTCAGATGAGCAAATGAGTGTTATGTTTTCTCAGTTTAGTTCTCCAAATTATGCCTTTACTCCTAAATAAAAATTATTTAATTTCCTGCTTTTCTACTTCTGTAGGATTCCAATAAATGTATTTCATCAAGACGTACTCTGTGGCCCCTGGTGTCTCCTCTATAAACTTCAGCTAATAAGCAGCCAACAGAAATTTCTACTTCTTTACATGGTTTTACTAATGTGCTGAATTTACTCTAGATTTCTCTTTTCTGGTTGTCTAAGTTTGTAATTCACTGCATTTGTTCTTTCCATTACCTCAAATGGCATTTGCCATCCATCCATCCATCCATCCATCCATCCATCCATCCATCCATTCATCCACAACCCTTTTTCCCATTTTTGAACATGGGGTCGGGGTGTCACTTCAACAGTGCTTGTTCTTCACTGAAGGCAGTAATAGAAAATACCCCAAAATCCCCTGCATTAAGTTCTCTAAGTTGGATATTCTTCTCTACACTAGTTGTTTCACCTCCTGTGATTTCTGCTTGTATATTGTTATTATGGGCATAAACTCTATCCGGCTTAATTTCTCCAAGATCTTTGAGTTTCTAATACCATGACGGGAATGGACCCCATTTGTGAGTCAAAGTATGATTAAAGTTCATGAAATTAGTATTGTTTCAATCTTTGATGTTAGCCAAAAGTACTCTTTGTAGCACCCGCAATGTGCCCAGTAATGACTCCTTCTGCAATTCATATGGGGTTACATGTATCAGTAACATATCTAAGTACGATTGTAAATTATTTTTTATAAGGCCTGTTCCTCCTACTACTATTGGAACTGTTTGAGTATCCTTCTTCCACGTTGCCCTCATTTCTGCCTTCAAATCCTGGTATTTTATGACTTTGTGTCTCTCTGTACGTAAGGCACTGTAGTCACTGGCTGTAGCGATTTCAGTGATCGATGCTACTTTTGCCTTCTTCTCATGGACTTCTATATCTGGTTTTCTAGCATCTATTATTTGAAATGTTGGTAATGGGTGATCCCATGCGATATATAACTTCATCATTTTCTATAATGCTTTGTGGCTCATGTTTCCAGTGTTTTTCAGCTACTTCAATATTATAATGTTTGTACAATCCCCTTTGCAACAGTCTTGCCACATTATTATGCCTTTCAGTATACAGTCCTTCTGCCATTAGTATATCACAACCAGCAACAGGATGTGCTAATATTTCCAGTTCTGTTTTACAAACCCTACATTTGTCTGTTTTTACAACATGTTCAATGACTTTGTAAACTACCGTGTTCATAGTTCACTATCCTGGGCTGCCAATATTAACCTTTCATCTACTGGTTTAAATTCATCTCGCCTCAACTGTTTCTACATTAGATCCTGATTGGCATACGGTTGTTCCAGGAGTTTTCTGTACTTGCAACTATACTTATGCATTTTCCACATTTTTTGCCTTGTCATCTGATCTTTCACCTTATATTCTTTCTTTTGCTTTTTGGCACATTCAGTTGCTGCCCGATTTTTGTCTACTTCTGGTTTGATTTCCATTTCTGATTGACACTGATATGCTTCTGCGAAACTAAGCAGTGAAGCCATCTTAGATTTGTTCTCCTCATATTTTAAAACTTTCACCATGTTTGGATTTTGTGAGGGCAGCAGATACGTATGCAGGCTTATGATTGCAGATCTATAAGTGTAATCAATTTCAAGGAGGCAAATACCTCCTTCAGAATAGGGACTATATAATCTTAGTATACACTGATTTATATAAATCATTTGATAAGCATAAAATATGTCTATTGTTTTCCTGTCCAACTGATCCAGTACCTTTTGGAGCCAGTCAAGATGTCAAGACCCAGACTGATGTTTTCTTGGTGCTGCAGTTTTCCTGCTTTAAAGGTTGCTTTTGCACATTTATCAAAACCAAATGACATTCTTATATCATCTGAGAAAGTTTTGACCACTTGCAGTTGTGCTTTCAGTTCCTCATCTGATGAACCATACAGTTTTAAATCATCCACAAAAAAGAAGATGAGAGGGCTTTACACTTTGCTATTTTCTGGAAGCCAGACCATAGCCATGACCTAATCTGTTAAGTAGACAGCTTAATGGGTTAAGGGCGAGTCAAAAGAGCAGCGGTGACAGTGTCACCCTGGAATGTCCACCTGTGAATTGTTATCCCTTGAATAAATATTTGTCCTTTATTGTGGCTTAACTGCAAAGTGGTTTGCCACTGTTTCATGGCTGCTGTAATGTAAGTGATCAGTGAAGGGTATATCTTACTCATTTTAAGCACTCTTTTTCAGACTAATTTCACCTGTTCCTGACTTTCAACATCCCTAGATCACAGGTGTACTGTGTAGTTTCACTTAGTGCATAGTACTGTGAATCAGGTGTTTAGGCCAGCTTTATTTGATTTCTAGTTTATGAACCTGTTTGTCTGTGGAAACTTCTTTTTGAAGTTATGTTCAAGCAATTGTATATTGTTGTTTAATATCTTGTTTAATTGTTTCGCAATATTCTAACCACCGTATGCTGCAGCAGTTGTAAAACTCTGATTTTAGTCCTTTTCTAAGGTCTTTGTACAAAATAGCTATGTTTATACACATACATATATATATATATATATATATATATATATATATATATATACCTATACATACATACATATATATATATATATATATATATATATATATATATATATATAAAACATTATCGAAAATCCAAAATGTCGAACGGCACAACAGCAAAAGTACCGAAATGTGGAAGGTCTGTTTTTGAGATCGCAGTACAGTGAAGATTGGGATATTTGCCCTTTCCTCACTGCAGTGCAATCTCAGAGTTGGAAAATATATTTAGCGGGATGTGGGCGAGCCCCACAATCTGAAGAGTTTCAGCATTTTCGCTCTTGTGAGCGTTCGACATTTTGCATCTTCGATGTTATAATATAGCTGCTCTCTCTCTCTCTCTCTCTCTCTCTCTCTCTCTCTATATATATATATATATATATTTTTTTTAATTATTTTTATTATTTTTTATAATTTTTTACTATGTAATTGGAGCTTTTCTCCCCGGGCCGCCACTGAAAACAGTCACCTTGTGTCCAGTCGGACTAACCCAGTAAACAAATGGAAAATAAATAAATAAATAAAATTTTAGCCACAAATGTAGGATTCTGTCAAATGCTTTTTTGTAGTCTGTCCACGAGATACTTAGATTCTATTCCATTTTACAATTCTCCATTATGACTTTATATAACAATAAATGATCCTTTGTTCCATATGGCTTTCTTTTTTACCCTTTTGTTCTATTTCCATGATTGAGTTTTCTTCTAAATGACTTTAAACTCTGCATCAATTCCACAGTATAGTTTATGCATTGCTGGAATATAGTTTTTAGGATATTTTGCAGGTTCACTCTTAATGAGGAGTATAATTTTTCCTGCTGTTAACCATTTTGACGTTTGTTCAGGGTGTGCATATAAATAGTTCTTACTCATGGCTGAATCTTCATGTAAAGATGTTAGTACTTCTAGCCAGAAATTAGATACTGCATCTGGGCCTGTGGTTTTCCAGTTAAGAGATTTTCTTAATTTTCTTTCAATTTCTCTGGCTGTTACTTCATCCCATTTCATATCCTGTACATTTGGACTTCTTATTCTTTCTTTTACTTCTTCTATCCTTTCAGCATGTTTCTTAAATTACACAGGATCTGCATAGATATTTCTCCAAAATGTGTCTATTTCTACTTTTTTAGTTTTGTTTCTATTCTTTTTGCCTTGTTCCCCAACTCTCTATAATAAACTTCTTTTTGGGGTCATCAATAAATTGCTTATTTTGTCGTTTTCCTTTATATATATCTGCATATCAAGTTTTTTTCCTCTGCTGATAGCTTTACTTTATTATTTGCAATAGTGTATGATAGATCCTGGTCTGTTCTAATACTGCACATTGCTTTTTATCACATCTGTCTTTCTGAGTATTTTTGTTGATCTGTTCAATCTTTACTCTTCTAACAGTGACACTTCTTGGGTTAATTGCTATATAGTTTTCTCTATTCAATACTTCCATCTTGGCATTTTATTTCTCCCTTTCCTTTCCTTTACTACCTTGTGTTTTTGTAGTAAGACTTTATCTAGCTGCACAATAATATATCTTATTTACTTCTGTTATATTGCATGAATCTCTATGAACAGTCCTAATTACTGTGTTCATTTGTTTTATCATACATCTAACATTTTGGGTCTTATTGACTTTCTGTAGTCTATTTCTTTCATTGATCTTAATATGTCTATCTCTATTAAATCAAGCAAGTTTTCCCTTAGATCATTTCTTCTAAATTAAGGGGACATTCTTTGTTGTCCATTTCCTGAGGACATTCTACAGAAAGTTCTAGAGCATCTTCTGTGACATGTTCTCTTCACCTTCATCTTGTGTCATCTGTTGCTCTTCATATGAGAACTCACTGGTCTGTCACCACAACATTGACTGTGTCAGATGTGCTACAATTTCCTGTTCTTTCCCTTGCTCTGGAACTCCAACTGAATTTTTGTACTGGTTTCACAATAAAGGCTGCAATGGCAACTGATCAGATATTTCCTGCTCCACTGGTTTCTCCTTAATTTGGGGATTCATTATTCTATCATGCTGAGATGTTATCAGAGTTAGATTTTCTACATTAAATCCTTCACTTCACAGGTAATCCATAACTTTAGTTTCTATTCATTATTCTATCATGCTGAGATGTTATCAGAGTTAGATTTTCTACATTAAATCCTTCACTTCACAGGTAATCCATAACTTTAGTTTCTATTTCTATAACTACTCCATTATTAATCTTCTTTTCTACTTTACCCCTTTGTTTTCTTATTTTTTTTGCATGGAAAATTTTTCGTATCCTGCAGCCTTTGCCTGTATTTCTCTTCAAATATCTTTGGTGCTGCTTTTTTATATTGATTAGTTTTGCTTTCTCCTTTGCATAAATATTGCAACATATTAAATCTCTTTGTTTCCCATGTCCATATTTCTTCCTCAGATGTCTCCTACTCCAACTGTTTCTCCTTAGTTTGGGACTCATTGTTCCATCATGCTGTGACATAACCTGTGTTAGACTTTCTACAATAAACTCTTCACTTTGCAGGTATTTCATAGTGTCAGCTTCTATTTTTTAACTTCTGTTTTACTAATATTAAAAAATATCTTTTCTACATTCCCCCTTTATGTTCTTATTTTTTTGTATTGTGAAATTTTCCATATCTGGGTGCCTCTGCCTTTTTTTTCTGTTTGAATATATTTCGAGCCACTTTTTTGTATTGATTAATTTGGCTTTCTACTTTGCATAAATATTGTACCATACCAGATCTCTCTTTCTTTCCCATGTCCATATTTCTGTTTTGTACCCCTCAAAAATCTCTACCTTTTGTTTGTTTGCACATCCTCTATCACTTCTTTTTCCAAACAGCCAAAAGTTTATATAATGCTTTTTCATAAACCTGTTGTATTAAAGAACACAACTTTGCATTTGAAGTTTTTGACCAAAGCTTTTGACAGTTTTTCTTGTACAAGTATTTTTTTCCTCTAATTTCTCTCTTACCCTTTTTGTATAACTTCTGTCTGGAAATTCTGGTCTTCTTGCATAATAGTAACAATTCACAATTTCTTTCTTATCCTCAATAGTCCACTCTATCATCTTTATGGCTCATGTTTGGCCTATTAGTTTTTGTGACTACTTCCTTCTACTACGGGGGGGTGGGGGGCATCCTCTCCATGAGTCTGGCCTAACCCCATTTTAGAATGTTTCTGTGTCTTGAGGATTCTGTACTGTCATTTTTTCCCAGTCCTAGCACCAGTGCACCTATCAGGATTAGGCACGTTTTCATCCTGGAACTTGAACCCCAGCAGTCCTTTTTATTTTTAACCTACTTCTATCCATGATATATGCTATATAAAATGCAGTCTATATATCAATGTCATCTTGGTGAGATTTTGTAAAAAAAAAAAAAAAAAAAAAAAAAAAAACAGAGTCCACCTCGTGAAGGTACTCACCAGGACTTGAGGATGAATTAATTTCCAGTAAAACTACTCTCCTTTGCTTGCTGATTTTATCATCTCTCCATTCAGACTCCTATCATCTCTTCATTCGGACTCCATCTGTGAGACTAATGTGATGTTCTTTCATACCTTTAAATGGTGTCTTCTCTTCTTCCCAGATTTCCTTAACAATATCAAGTATTCCTCTGGGAATCTACCATACAGGAGTTCTAACCCCATTGAAGCTTGTGACACATTTTTTACTGCAAATAATGAGCACACTAAGAATGGGCCCCAGTTTTTATCATCTATTTTAATTCATAGGATCATAGAAAGTAACTAGGCTATTAGCCCTGAGGCCCTTACAAGCCTAGCCAAGAATTTAGCCCATGCTTCAACAAGTCAACAGCCTATGCCACTGTCCAGCAGAAACATAGGTGAAATCCCTGGGGTGTATTTTCTGTTCCCCAATCAGTTATCCATGTTGCACTTAAAACGGTTTAATGAGGTACTCTGCTCTACATGAAGAGAGAGAGTCTATTCCACAAAAGGAGAGTCTCTGGGACACAAATCTTTCCCACTAGAAAGTCCTATTGATGTCACAGACCAGGTTGAGGTCTCTCGTGTGGGTTACTCGAGTGGAGCTTGACTTGCAGATATGCAACAGTCCCATCAGAGCAAGGTCTGAGATTGCTTTGTATGCCAGACAGAGGTCACCTCTGAGGAGTGTGTAGGAGACTGAGTAGAGGGACAGGGCTTTTAGCCTATCTGTGTATGTTAAGTGTTTGGGGCCCTGGATTATCTAGGTGAGGAATCTCTGTGGTCTGTCCAGCTGCTGCATGTGCTTTGTGAGGTATATGCCAAAAGGGGTGTTGCAGTCAATAATGGGTCTTATATGGGAAGAATACAGGGATGTTATGACCGCCTTGTTCCTGGATGAGATACCCTTACTAATGAGGTGGCCCATGTAGAAAGCTTTCCGTACAATGGAGGCAATATGGTTATCAAAAGTCAGTTTGCTATCAAACCTGGGTTCCCAAGTGTCTCATGACTGATTGCATGCTTACTGCCTTATTATCAATGTGTTAATCTGTGGGAACATCATTCTCCCCAAAAGGGATGATGATGCATTCTTTAACATTCAGTTTGAGGCCATGTTTCTGACACCAGTCATTTGTTTGGGTGATACCCTCTTGGAGGATGTCCACATCACTAAGGGAATTGATGACAGCACCCAGTTTGCAGTCATTTGCAAACTTGGTCAGCCATAACCCACTAGATTTGGCCTGCACCTCTGAGAAGTATATCCCAAACACCAGAGGCCCCAATATCAATCCCTGGGGTACAATGCTTGTTTTGGGTCTACAAGTTGAAATGGCTTCCCCTATTTTAACTAGGTGGATTCTATCAGTGAGCCAGTTTGCTACCCATCTGGTAACATATGGATTGATGCCTGGTTGAGAGAGTTTATCTATTATACCTGAGTGGGGAATAGTATCAAAGCCTTTGGCCAGGTCAAGGCAGGTGGTGTGCACCATCTTACACTCGTCTATGGCCTTGGTGACCGTCTCAAAGAAGTCGACCAAATTTAACAGGCATGACCTCCCCTTGACAAAACCAAATTGTGTGGGATCAAGTATCTGGGGGTTGCCAATGTCCTTGTTAATGTGGTCCATGATAATCCGCTCCATGGCCTTGCAGATCAGGATAGTTAGGCTGATGGGTCTATAATTTCCTGGATCGGTGGATGCTCCACTTTTGTGCAAAGGGATGACAGTAGCTGTCCTCCACTCGGCTGGGATGAAGCTGGTACTCGGGCTTTGGTTGAATAGGGTGCCTAATGGTGCTGAAAGTTGCTGCCTGAGTTCATGTAGGATGCAGCCTGGGATGCAATCGGGTCCCATGGAAACTGTATTTTTTTGCCTTTGAGAGGGCAGTGATGACTTGCTCCCTAGAGATAAAGGGAGGGGGGCAAGTTTCTGGGGATGTTTTCTTAACATGGATTGCACTGTTTACTGCACTTTCTACTAACTGATCAGTCTGCAGATGGTATACTGACATTGTTAACTGCGTAACGTAAAAGCATTCACACAAACTGACGCCATACCCTTGACATAAAGGGAATAACTGATCAGAAAGTCTATATTTAAAAATTCCCTTTCTGAATAATAATAATAATAATAATAATAATAATAATAATAATAATAATAATAATAATAACAATAATAATAATAATAATAACAATAATAACAATAATAATAACAATAATAATAATAATAATAATAATAATAATAATAATAATAATAATAATAATAATAATAATAATACCATTTCTTTGACAATAGCCTTAGCATTAGCCTTGTAGGATGGTACAGCTCTTAGAACTTGATAATAAGGCACTAAGCATGTACCATAGTCCATGACTGATAGTAGCTACTGATGCCCATGAATATATTTTACTAGTGGTCTGACAATGTCTATAGCATGTGCTTTGTGTTTTGTCCACTGACACTTCATGTTTTTGTTATCTTATGTTTTTGTGGTCATATTATCGATTTCATATGGAGACTGAAATTGGTTGGAAATGATTAGTGCTTTATCCTGAAAAATAAATAAATCACAGGGATAGGCTTTTAGTAACACACAAAATCCTTTTTTCCCTATACCCACAACCAGACTCTCTTCTCCTGGGTTGATTATAGATCCCTTTAACAATGTCACTTGATCTGCTCCACAAATTCTTATACTAAATGGGCATGTTGCTTTACTTCTTTCATGTTAAATCTTTCAGCCTGTTGTGCCTCGCCTTCATTTCTATAGTGGTTTAAAACAGTGAAAATCATTTCCTGTTATAATGACATGAGTCAAGTCAGGCATTACAGCTACAGGATATAAAAAGTTTATTAGAACTGTTTGAATTTCTACATGAGTGAGGGGATATTTCTTTTTAACACCATGAAAGTAGACTTGTGTAAAATCTTACCATAACAGTACATGTCCTTTCCTTTACCCCTGCAGTATTCATCACGTATGGGATTCCCTGCCATGAAAACCTGATGTCTGGCCAATCTACCAAAGCCTACCATTGCATTAAGGTACGTTGAATGTCACCCAAATGCTCCTCGTGTAGCGTATGGCATAAAAGTGACGTTCAGGCATACCATCCTCAGAACCGATTGCCCCAGTAGGAACACTAGTCTGCACATCTAGGAAGGAAAAAGACTAGAGGATGGAGGGAGGGAGTGAATACTGCAGCAGCGAAGGCAAGGGCATCTACCATTATGCTGAGATTTTACACAACTGTACTATGTCCTTACATTCACTGCTCTAGTATTCATCACATATGGGAGAGGTCAAAGTTCAAGAAGAAACTTGGGAGGAGGAAGCAGCAGTAGAGACCTCTAAGAAGCCATGCAGAATGGCAGCAGCAAAACCAGCTCTAGCTCTGGAGATACCATCCAACTGATAATGTTTGGTAAAGGCATGCACAGAAGTCCAGGAAGCTGCTTCAGGAACAGAATTTGTGTCTGAACCCTTGAGAAAAGCACCAGAAGAAGCCACAGCTCTAGTAGAGTGAGCCTTTACAGATGAAGGAAGGCTCTGCCGTGAAAAGTGTAACAGAAAGAAATAGCATTTGAAACCCAAGTAGAAATAGTTTGCTTGGAAACACCTAATCCTAAAGACATAGGATGAAAGGAAACAAACAACTGATCAGATTTTCTAATAGCCTTAGTCTTATCCAAATAAAATCTGAGCTGTCTTTGCATGTCCAAAGTATGCAGCATCCTCTCACTGTCAGACTGCGAAGAGCGGAAAAAAGTAGACAGATTAATAGACTGATTAAGTGACAACTCATTAACCACCTTGGGCATAAAAGAAGGATTAGTACACAAGGACACCCTGTCCTCATGGAATATCTAAAAAGGTGGACAAGCCATACGGGCTTGTAATCAGACACCCATCTGGCAGATGTAAGAGCTAACAAAAGAACTGTTTTCCAAGAACAATGTTGCAAGGAAGTTGAGACAGCAGGCTCAAAAGGACCCTGATTCAATTTCTCCAGAACAAAATTAAGATCTCAGTGAGGAGGAACAGGCTTCCTGGGAGGTCTAATATTAATGACGCAATTAAGAAATTGCTTAGCCTCAAATCCAGAAACTAAAGAAGGAGTTAAAGGCAGACAAGCAGAAAGAGCTGATAGTGGGTCTTAATAGAAGAATACACCAAACCAGCATTGAGCAGCTCACACAAATAATTGAGAAGCAAAGGAACATCCACAGTAAGAGGGTCCAGGTTATGAGACAGACACCAAATAGAAAACCTCTTCCATTTAGATAAGTAAGATTTCCTAGTAGTAGATTTCCTGGCCTCCTGCAGGACTTGCAGCACGTCTTCAGAAAAAAAGTGTCTGTGAGGAATCAAAACACTATCATCCACAGTGTCAGTTGAAGTATGGACAGGTGGGGATGGACGAGAGATCCCTTGCCTTGTGTGAGTAAATCCACCCTGTGAGGTAACTTGTGATGATTGCCCTTGGCTGATACAGAAGTAGAGGGAACCAGTGCTGTTGAGGCCAAAACGGAGTCAGTAACAAGATTGTGGGAGCATCCTGTTGAATTTTGAAATAGGACTCTCGGAATGAGGGAAATGTGAGGGAATGCATAAAGAAACATTCCCTTCCAAAAAAATGAAAGGGCATCCACCTTCCATACCAAAGGACCTGGAATGCTGACACAAAGCAGAGGAAGCTGAATGTTCAGTGCGGAGGCAAAGAAATCTACTTGAGGAGTACCTCACTGATGAACAATGTCCAGAAACACATCCCTGTGAAACATCCATTCATGGGATTGAGTGAAGGACCTGCTCAGAGTGTCTGCCACAACGTTCTGACAGGAAGAGATATAAAGTACCTGAAGAGTGACTTAATACATGATAGACAGATCCCATACCAGAAGTGCCAGCTGGTAAAGAAGGTAAGATCTTGTTCCCCCCTGTTTGTTGATGTTCCATATAACGGTGGTATTGTTTGTGAATATCTTGAGAGGCCCCAGAGAGAAAAGAGGATGAAAGGCCTGAAGAGCCAGCAGAAGAGCCCTCATCTCTTTGACGCTGATGTGCTCCTTCTGCTAATGAGGCATCCACACTCCCTGAACCCTCAGGGAGCCAAATGTTGCTCCCCATCTCACATCTGAAGCATCTGTGAACAGATCATAAGAGGGAAGAGGGATATGAAAAGAGAGTCCTGGATTCAGAGACAACTGCTGGATCCACCAGAGAAGTTCTTTCTTGAGACAAGGAAGAAGAGGAACTGTAAAGTCAATGGGATGCGCATGTTGAAGCCACACTGACTTCAGAAATCATTGGATCTTCGTCATGTGGAGTTTGGCCAGAGGAAGCATTGGAATGCTGGAAGCCATAAAGCCTAGAACCCTCAGAAACTCCCTGCTGTAATGGAGGTTAGGTGAAGAAGAGTTTGAAAGTAAGAAATGACAGTTAAGGCCTTTGGAAGAAGCAGGGATGCCAGCATTGGCACCGTCTGAATCTTGCAATCCAGAAAGTCATGATCCTGAGAAGGAGTCAGAGAAGACTTTTGAAATTTATTGTGAACTCCAGATTCTGAAGAAGAGAAATGGCAAAACAAAGATTTTGCAAAAGGATCTTCGGAGAAGATGTCTGAATCAGCAGGTCATCCTAGTAAGGAAATATTTGGATCCCTTAAAGCCTGGAAAAAGCAATCATAGGAGCGAGGCATTTGGTGAACACCCTTGGGGCAGTGAAAAAGCCAAAGGGTAAAGCATAGAACTGAAAATGCCAGGAAGCGACAAGAAATGCAAAAGCTTTCTGAAAAGAAGATGGATTGAAATATGGCGGTAAGCATCCTTGAGACCAAGCGACACCAGAAATGCCTGAGGGAGCAGGAGAGGAAACAGAGTCTGAAGGGACAATATCCAAAAGCAAGGCACCTTCATAATAGTGTTTAGATGAGTGAGGTCTAGAATCGGTCTCCAGGTACCCTCTTTTTCTGGACACTAGAAACATTCTTGAATAAAACCCCTTCTCCCTTTGGGACACAGGCACCTCTTAAAGACAAGAGACAAGAGATTTCACAGAACCTGTGGGGAAAAAAGTGTTCCCGTGGAGTTTGAGGAATGCCCATAAAAGGAGGACAGGATACCCACACCATGAAGTACCCCTGGCAAATGATTGACAGAACCCAAGAGTCCTGAGTCATTCAAAGCAAAATAGGAAGGGAAAGAGAAAGGCGAAGAGAAAGAGGAATGTGGCTGGGAACAGGCGGATAGTCAGACAGCACCTGGTTTGTCAGGAAAGGAAGACTTAAGAATCTCTGCAGTCTGAGTGGCCTTAGCAGGAAGAGCCTGTTTACCACCTTTTTACCTTTAGCAGGAGGGCAAGATTGCTTACGAACAAAGGCTGACTTAGAGGGTAGTTTCTCTGAAATTTAGGCACAAGAGAAACAGACACATGTTTAAACTCCTGTAAAGACTTCTCCTTGTCCCGAAGAGACTTAAACAAACCAGCAGCTGCTTCTCCAAACAAAAGTTTATTATCCAAAGGAGCATCCATCAACTTAGCCTTAATAACATCAGGTAAAGGTTGAAGCTTAAGCCAAGAATACCTCCTCATTAGTGAACCAAAAGCAGCAGCTCTAGAAGAGGCATCTGCTGCATCATAACTACATTTGATAGAATGGAAACTACTTGAGAGGAAGTCCCTAGCAAGGAAAGAGCAGACGATTTACCCTCAGAGTCTGGAAGATCAGAAAAAACTGCCAAGCCTGAGAAAGAAGAGTTGACACATACCTAGATATGTGGGTTTGATAATTAATTGCCATAAAGCTAGGGTAGCAAAAGTATAAACCTTCTTACCCAGCCTGTCCATGGTTCTTCTGCCCTTTTCAGAAGGCAGTAACTTATACAAAGGAAGCAATTAAGATGGCTTATCAAAGGCTACAGACACCACAGAGGGGTTAGAAACAGGACATTTAAACAAAAAGAAACAATCCTCAGGTACCCTATAAAACCATCAGGCTTATTGGGAGCAGGGGGCTGAGATTCAGACGCTTTAGAGGCATTGAAAAAAGCATGCAGTAAAGCAGCCAAAATGGGAGGAATGGCCGTAGGTTTAAGAGATTCCATCTACAGTAACTCATAGTACCTCTCATGGATATCAGAGACCTCTGCACAATCCCATTTAAAAAATTCTATCATCCTAGAGATTGTGTCCTCAAAGGAAATTTCCTCAGAAGGAGTATCTGGAATATTAGATTTCGTCCTCCTCTGACCTGTAGTCTAAAGGAGAATGAATCTGAGTACAATAAGTAAGGGATTCTTCATCAGAATCCAACTCTTCCTCAGAGGAATTCAGTTCTTTGGTCCTTTTAACTGGAGAAGAGGACCAAGGAGGAGCAGGAACTGAAACCCCTTGAGGAGGCCTTAATGACAATAAAGCATTAAATAGCCCCTGAGTAAAGGCCTGCCACTCACTTTGTGGATCCCTAGGAGCAGAAGAAACATGTTTAGTTTTCTGTTTCTTTTTTAAGGAATCGTCTGCCCTAGGGAACTGAGAAGGCTCTGACTCAGGACAGCATTCGACAACAGTAGTAGGAACGTCTTCCCTAAGAAGAATCTGTGGATCTCCCATTGACCCTACAGAAACTATCAATCGCTGTTCCCCCTAAATGTCCAAAATTATAGCAACTTTCTAAGTTTGTAAGAGGGATGTGGAACAATGTGGGAAAAATAATGTCGGAAACCCTGGGCTGAGAAGTAGAATATAAAGGACAAATACTTAAGTTTTAATCCATCCCTCAACAACAGCAAAATAAAAAAGTAAAAAAAGCAGAACATAAGCCTTGCAACCGTGCAGCTCAAGTTCAAGCAATGGAGAACAAATAAACCCTCCAGTGACTCTACATAATATCTCAATGTAATGTATGTTACTCCCTTAGTCGTTTGTCTCCTGTTACCATTACCTGCACATCACTGGGCCAGTACATAGCATTCATCACCTCAGTGTACTACTATCTCTTTTCTCTAGTATCTTCCCTACACTTACTGCCTTTACCTGTCACTCCATCTCTTAGCCGGTCTGTTGTCTCCCAATCCTCCTGTAACTACCTCTTTTTTGTCCCTTACTCTGTCAACCACAGCCAGCTCTGACATTCCTGTTACCTTCACATGTTATGCATTATCTGGTGCTCTGCTGACTGATTGTTTTTCTCTTGCCATCATCTGTCAGTCGATGCAGCAAACTAAGGACACATGAACACGCAGTTCCTTTCGTCACTTCTCCTGAGCTGTAAGCCATCTTTCCCATACTGCCATATAACTTCAACATCCCCCTAATAGAGACCTGCGCCATCTGTTCTGTTCCACTGCAGCTCTCCTCTATCCTTTTGCTTTCCATTTGTACTCTCCCATGATGCCTTGCAGCATTTAACTTTCCTTTCAAGCCTTTCCACACTATCTTTCTTTCCACTGTAGCCACCTTGCTTTATCATCCTGGTTCTGGTGATGTACTTGTATGAATGCAGGTGGATTATAAGCATTTGTTTGTCCTCCTTCTAGGTAGTTAATGATATGCCAGATGTTTTCTGAACTAAGCTTCATGTATTTACAACTGCTCAGTACAGATTATTATCATGCAATCTCAGTCTAAAATGCTCACACGCATTATGTTTGTTTTTGAGTTCTGTCAAGCGTTATTGTGAATGTCTGCCTTGGCAAGTAGTATTAGGTTGCTTGATGTACCTGTAACAGTTCTATGTACATTTTATCATATTTTTCTGGATAATGCTTATATACTGCCATTGAATATATACCTCATTTTGTCCCTTACCCTGCAGTCCACAACCAGCTCTGACATTCCTGTTACCTTCACATGTTATGCATTACCTGCTGCTCTGCTGACTGATTGTTTTTCTCTTGCTGTCATTTGTCAGTCAATGCAACCTGCTTCATTTGCTCTCGGTGCACTTGGGTTTACTCTGCTCCCCTACCCTACCCCCTTTCCCACCCACTCCTGCTTTCTCGAGAATTATATCTACCATTACACCACCCCCTGGGCGACCATGGTGGTGCAGCAGTTTGCATTACCACCTCACAGCAAGAGGTTCTTCAGTTTAATCCTCGGCTGGGGTGCCTTCTGTGCGGAGTCTGCATGCCCTCCCTGTGGTCGCGTGGGATTCCTCCGTGTGCTCTGGTTTTCTCCCACATCCCAAAGACATGCTGTAGGTAGATTGGACATTCTAAATTGGCCCTAGGCATGAGTGTGTGCATGTGTGTGCCTTCTGTGGAAGGTTGGGCACTGGGCTGGCAACTTGACACCGTAAAACTCCACTGCCAATCATGAGCAGACAGGTGATCCACTGTGACAGCTACTAACTGGAAAAAGCCGAAAGAAGAAGAAGATTACTCCACCCCCTACACTACCTGACCAATTACAGACAGTCCCACCGCCATTTATCTAATCCACACAAAACCCCCACCCACCTGTTGCTATACTATCTCTACTTCTGCTGCCTGCTGCCCATTTCCTCTACCTGCATAATGGAATCTCAAACAGCACTATGACACTAAGACTGTTCTCCTTTCTCTCTAACCTGATTTTGACATAATTTATTGTTCTCCTAATCCTCATCACCCCTGAACTATTTTCCAATCCCTGCAACATTCACACATTCTACTCTTGCCCTACTTCATGACAACCCCACAGAAAGCTATAGCAGCATATCAGCCAGCCTAATCCAATATAAGTTTATGTATCGCTTAAAATTCAAAATTCAAAATCCTTCCCATCAAAACTACTAGTAACCTAGACTGAAAATAATTGTCAACACTAATAAACCCACCCAATACCTCAAACCTTACCTCTCCAAGCAACATACTCTATCCCTGTGCAGGGACATCCACCCCAACACAAGGCCCCCAACTACAACTTCCTCTACCAACAGCCTAATTCCTAAGAATATTTTTTAGCAACCCTTAACACATGTAGTATTTGTAACAAAACCACAGAATTTCATGATTGTTTAAGGCAATACACCATTGACATTCTAGTAATCACAAAAACCTAGCTAAAACCCCATATCCATGATACTGAAATAACACCCCAGGCTATAATATACTTAGAAATGACAGAACCAACAAAAAAGGTGAAGGAGTAGCCTTAATCTATCCTACCTCCATCACAATCTCACCTTTTCCCAAAGAAATACCAACTTTTAACAATGCTGAAATTCTAATTGGAACCTTACAAATTAACAAAACAAATGCATTATTGGACTATATATATATATATATATATATATATATATATATATATATATATATATATATATATATATATATATATATATATATATATATATGTATACACACACATCCCTGGGCAAAACATCCAAACTATGGAAGATATCCTCTCCTGGATATCAGAACACATCAGTAATGAAATATCAACATCACCTGGTGATTATACCCAGCTGATCAACAATGCCACCCATATAAACAAAAGCAATACCCTAGGTGTGACCCTTGACTGGATACTCGTCTCAGATCCAGACAAATAATCTCTACACTCTACCTAATGCCCTTAGTGACCACCTACCAGTATTCATATATAGATCCTCACTGCAAATTGCAAGAAACCACACATGCAAAACCACCAGAAACACCAGGAACGTTGACCAACAAAACTTTAATTAAATCCTAAAACACGCTAACTGGAACCCAATTAAAACACTACCACTAGAAGATGCCCTTGAATACTTCAACAATGTATTTCTAAATACTCTTAACAGCCTAGCCCCCAACCACGCCAAAAGAATAAAAACTAACCACGCCCCCTGGCTAACTAAAAATACCAAACAACATTTGCAAGACAGATATAAAGCCTCGAAGGTATGGCACAATAACAAATCCGATGCCAACCTAATCAAATATAAGCAGTTACGAAATAAAGCATATCTTCTTCTTATTATTTGTATCTACCTCTTTGTACTTATTTAGTATGTCCCACTTGTTTATTGTATGATTTAATACTTGCCAATACCTTGTTCATGCATAATGTTAAACTTTCTTGTACAATTTAAAGCTTTTCTCCCCAGGCCTCCACTGAAAATGGGTTCCTGACTCAGTCTGACTTTCCCGGTAAACAAATGTTAAATAAATAAATACTTAAAATCTGCCCCTGATTTTGGGAACTTTGTTCTCCCATTATTTTTGGCTTTGCCTATAATTATTTTACTTTGTGAGTGAGAGGTACGATGACCAGATATATTTAGAGGCACATTCATTCATTTTATACAGGTGTTACATTATACTTAATATATTAATTGCTTATCTGGCCACGTCTGAATTCAACTTTTTGTTGATTTATAAGTTTGGATAGTGTAGTAAGTATAATGTAGCTGCCCCACGTAGAGCTTGCTCTCTTATCTTGTTTAGATTCTACTGTTTGCTTTGATAACACAGAATGCTCTGCACATGAACAAAGTATGAAATGACAGTGCTCTATTTCAAGAACACCCTTTCTTTTCAACAAAGTCTGAAGAGTTTAATATGCCTAGAAGTCAAGAAGTGTACCGTGTCCCCTGAAGAAAATAAGTAGGAATTTGTAGGAAATTATTCTGGAACAGAAAATTAGTTCCTTTACTTATTTCTGCTGATGTTTACATTGAAAGGCTAAAACTTGAAACTTAGTAACAATTTCTGAAGCTAAAACATTAAAACAGATGCTTCATTCACAAGATGTGGTTTTATTTATTTATTGTTCCACAAATACTTCAATCACTCTAAGAAAATAAGTATGTATTGACCCAGTCATTCTTAAGCCTGATGTTTTTCATTAGGCTTGTGTATATTTGCACGGGTCAGAGTTTTCTTACTTCTTGGTTGCCATTTACATCACTGATTCACTAATTAGCTCACTCTGCTTGTTAAAACAACCACCCTGCCCTTGCTGTCCCACATCCTGTCATTTCAAGTCTGTCTCAAGTACCTCAGAAACGTTTCCAACCAAAATGCTGCAATATTCATAATAATTTATTCCAGGGCATCACCATCCTCTCTATGAAGTAATGCTTATTCATGTAATTTTGAGCAGACTTAGTCAGACTTACCTGGTGGAAATGAAATTACAAAAATTTTATAAACTCGTACAGACTTATCTTCATGTCATTCTTATGAAATGAGTGATCTAAAACACCAGAGGTACACCAGCACCAGGATTTACTGCACAGTTGTTTAGCACTTATTCATTCTTGTAGTCAGATACAGTAAAATATAACCAGTTAGATTGCACTAAACTTTTAGGCTCCCCTGACTGTACTTCTATTTGTTTATTTTTTTCTGTGTTCTAGCATTTCAAGAACTGCAGTAACATTATTTATGTATTTATTTATTGCATTTGTTGACCAGGATAGTCCAGCTAGGTATGGGACTCCTTTTCAGTACATGCCCTGAAAGAAAAGTTCCACTAGTTATAAAATAAAACATTATATATTTGGGACTAACATTTGGGTGTAACAACAATCATGCAAGTAAAATACTATACAATGTTGCAAAATAGGAAGGGATTCTAAAAGCAAATATACAAGCATATAGTATAAGCATTACAAAACAATGTTGTTTTTGAAGACAACTATGGAAGAATATATAGAAAAACATATGGAGTAAAATGAGCATATTTACATACAAATATTGGTATATGTTATGCAGTTTTAAGTGTGACGCATGCAAGGCACTTGTTACTATGGTTTTTCAAGTGACGTCAGAATAATTAGACTTTTTTTCAAACAAGAAAATCTTTATTAAATTATGTATGACATAGGCAATCATACATTTATATAAATGAAAACAAACCATATTGACATAATTTTAGCTGCAAACATTATACATCACTTTTAATATACCCAGTTATTGTCAGACGACTATTACATAGCTCATTCAAATCCTGCCTTCTTTTAAACCTCATTCCTCCTCTGCATGTATTGTTCCCACAATTCCCATTTTTCCCTATGTAGTTTGTTCCTACCCTTTTCTAAAGATCCCAGCTCCATTTGTTTTATCTCTGTAACTATATTTATTATTTATATTACAGTTGGTTTAGATTTAGATTTTGATTTTCTAGTAATTGTTTTTATTTTGGCAGCCACTATAATTAGACTCAGCAAGGCCTTACCATATCTAGGCAAATTCAGATTCTGTATCATAACTCAGAAAAATCCTCTTTCTCATTACACCAATCCACCTGCCCAGCATCTGTGACAGTGCATGGGATCCTTAACGTCTGCCAACTCACTGCACTCCCAAAAAACATGTTCCCAATTATCGCTTTCTTCCCAGTGACACCTCCAACATTTGCTGTCTACCTGAGGAAAAATTCTCTGGAGTCTACTTGGGGTATAAAAATATCTATGTAAACATTTCCAAGCAAAGATCCTAAATCTTTATTTATTTTTATTTATTTATTTAAATTTGTTGACCGGGAGTGTCCGACTGGACGTGGGTCCATTTTCAGCGGAGGCCCGGGGAGAAAAGCTCCACAGTAAAATAAACAGACAGCAGTTACATTGGATTACATAGCGATTAACAATTTAACATAGAAATTACTTATTTACAGATGAAGAACATAGTACATCAGTAGACAACTAGAATCTTTATCTGTGAAGTACATAACAGGCATTAACAAATGTAACAATGAGAAGTTCCTGCTGTATAATAAGTACTAGGCTTATGAGCATCTGAGCTTGCTATCATCAAGGTAGTTAGTGGAGGTGAAAGAAAGGTAGTAGTTGGATGGGGTGGATGATATTAGAGTGGGAGTTGCAAGGGCATAGCCAGCATGTTTTTAGGTGCACCTTTAATAAAGTTTTGAAGTTGGAGCATTATGGTACAGAGGTAATTGTGGGTGGGAGTGAGTTCCATAATTTGGCTATGGCGCAAGAGAATAGTGCTTCACCAGCAGAGTAATTGGCTTTAGTGATCTGCAAGTGATTTTTGTTGCTGGATCTTAGTGGCCTGGTGGTGCGATAGGGTTGGAGTAGATTCTGGAGGAATGGGACATTTAGTGGATGGTTTACTAGTTTGTGGGTGAGTGAGAGTTGATACCACTGAAGGAGGTGAGGGAGTTCAAGCCAGCCCAGTTCAGCAAGTGAGAGACAGTGGTGACTACGGTAGGATGCCCCTGTGGCAAATTTGGCGATTTTGTTGTAGCAGGTCTCTAGCTTGTTTAGATCACATTGCCTTAGGTTGGTATATACTGGAGAGGCATAAAGTAGGGTGGAGATAAGGTGGGAATTTGCTATTGAAATCTTTGCTGCTTTGGTGAGAAATTGTTTATTTCTGTATAATGCTCCTAGTTTTTTGTGGACTTTTTTATGGTCATGGATATGTGAATGTCAAATTTTAGTTTATTGTCTATTTCCACTCCTAGCAATTTGGTGTGTCCAGTTGGGTATATAGTGGTGTTGTCTTTTGCTGTGATGTTAAAGTGAGAGTTGTTTTGAGTAGGCTTGGTGGGTTGGAAGATGAGTAGTTTAGTTTTGTTTGAGTTGAGTATTAATTGGGCATCGGATAACCATGTTTCAACAAAGGAAAAGGCTTCCTGTGTGACTTTTTGCAGTTTGGGTAGGGACTGGGCTGAGCAGATGATGGTTGAGTCATCTGCGTATTGGATGAGTGTGCCATGTTTGGTGGCAGATGCTAGATTATTGGTGTAAACAGAGAAAAGTAGGGGTCCAAGGATGGATCCCTGGGGAACCCCTATGGAGACAGGTAGTTGGGGAGATATGTCATTCTGCCATACAACGGACTGTTGGTGGTCAGACAGGTAACTCTGAAACCAGTTGGTGACTGATTGTGAGAAGGATAGGTTATTGAGGACAGAGATAAGTTGTTTTTGTGGGACCATGTCAAATGCTTTAGATAGGTCTAGGAAAGTAGCAGAGGAGAGATAGCCATTGTTTTTATGCTGAAGGATAGTGTTAGTAAAGGAGAGTAAGGCAGTGGTGGTGCTATGGTTTGGTCGGAAACCATGCTGAGTACTGGAAAGGAGGTTGTTAGTAAGAAGGTAGTGTGAGACCTGAGAGTGTATGCATCTCTCTAGTATTTTGGAGAGTGGAGAGAGAATAGCTATGGGGTGGTAATTGGTTAGTTTTGCAGAGGGTCAGCCTTTGTGGAGGGGAATTATATGTGAGACTTTCCACAATGTGGGAACGTAACTTTCTGACAGAGATCGGTTAATCAAGATGGATACTGGGTAGGCCAGACCATCAGCTGTGATTTGTAGGTATTCACTTGGGAGGTTGTCTGCTGCTAATTTGGTGGGCTTAAGTTTAGTTAAGAGTTTTTTTTATGTTGGAGGTAGGTACAGGAGAAAAAGAGAAGGCAGTGGGGAGATTACTAGTTGAAGGTGTGGGTTGGAGGGGAGGGGGGTTGTGTTGTTTAGCTAGTGATAGTATGGTTTGGGTGAAGTGTGTGTTAAATGAGGTAGCAATATTTTCTGAGGAGTGAGGGATGTTAGGAGGAGGGGTACTGACTTTACCTGGGTGGAGGATGGAGTTTATGGAGGACCAGAATTGTTTGGGGCTGTGTTGTGAGGAGTCCAGGGCAGACTGGTAGTATTAGAATTTGCCCCGTTTTATTAGCTTTTTGACTCTATTGCATAGTTCTAGGAATTTCTGTCTAGCTGCGGGGGTTTTGGTTTTGCGACAGTGCTCCCAGGCTTTATCCCTGTTTTTCATTTCTGACTTAGTGGTTTTCTGTAGCGGTGGGGAGGGTTGTGCTTTGGTTCTGGAAAATCTTATGGGGGCATGGTAATTAAGGATGTTCAGGAAGGTAGTATTAAAAAATTCAACTGCGTCATCTAGACTGAGGTACTTTAGAGCATGCCAGTTACATTCTTTGAGGGATGAGATGAATGTGAGTGGGTTTAGCTTGGTACAGGTATTTTTTGAGTAGGAATGTTGGGGAGTGATCACTGAGGCTATCTGATAAGCAGCCTGTTATATATGACTGGGGGTTCTTACTGACTAGTATCCAATCCAGGGTAGTGTGCTTGCTGGGGTTTTTATTTACCCTTGTTGATGACTGGACTAGTTGGGTGAAGCCATAAAGGTGTACATGATGGGTTGGATTGTTGCCAGAACAGGATTGCCAGTCAATATTGAAATCACCTAAGATGATAGTTTCTTGGGGGAGATGGTGGATAGACCAGCTGAGGAGGTTTTCTAGTGGAGGGATGTTTTGGCCAGGTGGGAAGTAGCATCCAATTATGTTGATGGTTTTGTTTTGGTTAATTTTGAGGTTGGTATATATCATTTCTTCATTGCCTGTTTGTGGAGCTGATGATTTCAAGATCTGGATGTTTAGATGCTGTTTAAATATTATAGCTACACCACCTCCTTTTTTGTTTAGCCGGTCTACTCTTAGTATGCCGTAACCTGTAGGGAGTATTTGCTCACTGGTAATGTGAGGTTTTAGCCAGGTTTCTGTCAGGATGACTATATCTGGGGAGTATAAGTCTATGGTGGCATGGAGTTCATGGATTTTGTTGGATATACTTCTAATATTTAGGCTTAGTAGAAGGAAGTCACTTGGCTTTCTCTTGGCTGTAATATGGGAGAAGGTGTGGTCTCTAGTCTGATTATGAGGATTGGGGTTGATCTTCTAGACTTTATTGCATATTTGAGTGTCATACATATCTCCCACATTATTCATTTGTGAATTGCTTATCCATACTGTTTCCAATTCTTTCTAACCTCTTCAGATTAATTTTTATAGTTATCATGCAATATTTTATATTCTCTACTAATTATTCCATTTTAACAGCAGCTTCTATTTGATATTCTACTAAAAACTCCACCGGTGCTAGTATTTCACTTAGGCTCCCCCCTCCCCGTATTTCTTTCTGTTTGCCTGCACTCTGATATAAGTCCTTGATAGGGAAGGCAATCTCTATCCTGCAGTCCAAATAAATTCTTGGCCTCTTCCCATTCTATTACCTTTCCCTCTCCAGTTACAATACCTTGGTTCCTTTGCCAGTTTTCTCCAATACATTCAAGCCCCCTCTTGCCTATTGTCTGTATCCCTAATTGCAGTCATCCCTATCAGCAGAATCTTTCTCCATTCCCATGTTGACTTCGTTCTTTGAATACTTTCTGCTATTTTAGGAATATAATATTCTGCATGGATATTGTTATTCTCCTTAAGGGTCTGCATCCAAAATCCTAGTCTCACCTTGTTTCTAGATATCCCTCATTTCATCATAATCTATTTCTAATTTGAATTATAGGTTTCTGCTTGTGCTATGTATAGGAGGCTTAACTGTGTAGCTCTGAAATACCCATTCAAATCAAGGTAATCCCAAACCAACTTGTTCAACTGAAAGAATCAGCTTATCCCACTTGACTCTTGCCACCCCCCCCCCAGATAAAATCCTTTTGATCTTTATTAATTGCTATACACAACTTCTCTGGTTGATAAATGACCTGTGTATAAAACTAAAGGGACTAAAAACATTTTAACTGCTTGTATCTTGCTATCCGTAAACATATAACAGAGCCTCCAATTTCTAAGTTTTTGTATTATATTTTGTTTAGCTTCTTCCCACATATCCTTTGCTGCCACATCAGAATCCTTTTTAATCTCTGCTCCTAATTACTTCATTTTATCATGTCCCCATAAGTATGGATATTGTTCAACCAATTTATGTGTGGGTACATAATTTACAGCTATTGCCTTTGTTTTAGCTTCATTAATTTTGCATCCTGAAAAGATGTGAAACTGCCTCAAAATGTTCCACAACACTGAAATGTCCTTTTCTGGCTTTATCAGGTATAAAATAATATCATCTGCAAATAATGCCAACTTTTCTTGACTACCATACCAATTATATCCTTGAATTTCTGAGTCTCTTTTTTTCTTTGTCAATGGTTCTAAATATAGTGCAAATAACAAAGGGGAAAGGGGACAACCTCAGAAACGTTTCCAACCAAAATGCTGCAATATGCTATAATAATTTATTCCAGGGCATCACCATCCTCTCTATGAAGTAATGCTTATTCATGTAATTTTGAGCAGACTTAGTCAGACTTACCTGGTGGAAATGAAATTACAAAAATTTTATAAACTCGTACAGACTTATCTTCATGTCATTCTTATGAAATGAGTGATCTAAAACACAAGAGGTACATCACCACCAGGATTTACTGCACAGTTGTTTAGCACTTATTCATTCTTGTAGTCAGATGCAGTAAAATATAACCAGTTAGATTGCACTAAACTTTTAGGCTCCCCTGACTGTACTTCTATTTGTTTATTTTTTTCTGTGTTCTAGCATTTCAAGAACTGCAGTAACATTATTTATGTATTTATTTATTGCGTTTGTTGACCAGGATAGTCCAGCTAGGTATGGGACTCCTTTTCAGTACATGCCCTGAAAGAAAAGTTCCACTAGTTATAAAATAAAACATTATATATTTGGGACTAACATTTGGGTGTAACAACAATCACGCAAGTAAAATA
Source organism: Protopterus annectens (assembly GCF_019279795.1). NCBI lineage: Eukaryota > Metazoa > Chordata > Ceratodontiformes > Protopteridae > Protopterus > Protopterus annectens. The sequence goes on along the minus strand of NC_056744.1, from coordinate 367,396,565 downwards.
CTATACAATGTTGCAAAATAGGAAGGGATTCTAAAAGCAAATATACAAGCATATAGTATAAGCATTACAAAACAATGTTGTTTTTGAAGACAACTATGGAAGAATATATAGAAAAACATATGGAGTAAAATGAGCATATTTACATACAAATATTGGTATATGTTATGCAATTTTAAGTGTGACGCATGCAAGGCACTTGTTACTATGGTTTTTCAAGTGATGTCAGAATAATTAGACTTTTTTTCAAACAAGAAAATCTTTATTAAATTATGTATGACATAGGCAATCATACATTTATATAAATGAAAACAAACCATATTGACATAATTTTAGCTGCAAACATTATACATCACTTTTAATATACCCAGTTATTGTCAGACGACTATTACATAGCTCATTCAAATCCTGCCTTCTTTTAAACCTCATTCCTCCTCTGCAGGTATTGTTCTCACAATTCCCATTTTTTCCTATGTAGTTTGTTCCTACCCTTTTCTAAAGATCCCAGCTCCATTTGTTTTATCTCTGTAACTATATTTACTAATTATATTACAGCTGGTTTAGATTTTGATTTTGATTTTCTAGTAATTGATTTTTTTTGGCAGCCACTATAATTAGACTCAGCAAGGCCTTACCATATCTAGGCAAATTCAGATTCTGTATCATAACTCAGAAAAATCCTCTTTCTCATTACACCAATCCACCTGCCCAGCATCTCTGACAGTGCATGGGATCCTTAAAGTCTGCCAACTCACTGCACTCCCAGAAAACATGTTCCCAATTATCCAAAAACAAATAGCAAAAAGATGAAAACTGGTAAAAAAACGAACAAAATGGAACTGGAAACAATGAGAACCGACTCAACTTAATAGGCACTGTTTAATGTAAGCACTTTCGGCTCGGTCTCTACTAAGCCTTCTTCAGACAAACAGTGAAAACAGCAACAATAAAAGCTTAAATACATTTCTTAATTAGATAGTAATTACTAATTAAAAGGGCAATGCTCACCATATAAAACATCAAACATGAAAGACCTTAATAAATCAAGAAAGACACAGAAAACTCACTACTCTAAAAATGTTCCCGTATATGACAGGCCAACCAAGTAATACCCATAAATATCATAAGTACAATAAACATTAATTCATATAATCATGAATGCCAATGTGTATATATACATGTATTTACACTCAATGTTATTTCTAAGCTTGAAATATTTGGGAAATCCATATAAATGTATATAAAGTATGAAAATATTACTATATATATATATATAGATGTTTATATTTTATTACTATAACATAATAAATATAAACATGTATATAGGCTGATATTGTCTATTCTACCTATTTAATGACAACAGTTTTAAAATACACTTGATAGACAATGTTTTATTATTTATTATGTTATAGTAATAAAATATAAACATCTATATATATATAGTAATATTTTCATACTTTATATACATTTATATGGATTTCCCAAATATTTCAAGCTTAGAAATAACATTGAGTGTAAATACATGTATATATACACATTGGCATTCATGATTTTATGAATTAATGTTTATTGTACTTGTGATATTTATGGGTATTACTTGGTTGGCCTGTCATATACGGGAACATTTTTAGAGTAGTGAGTTTTCTGTGTCTTTCTTGATTTATTAAGGTCTTTCATGTTTGATGTTTTATATGGTGAACATTGCCCTTTTAATTAGTAATTACTATCTAATTAAGAAATGTATTTAAGCTTTTATTGTTGCTGTTTTCACTGTTTGTCTGAAGAAGGCTTAGTAGAGACTGAGCCGAAAGCGCTTACATTAAACAGTGCCTATTAAGTTGAGTCCGTTCTCATTGTTTCCAGTTCCATTTTGTTCATTTTTTTACATGTTCCCAATTATCGCTTTCTTCCCAGTGACACCTCCAACATTTGCTGTCTACCTGAGGAAAAATTCTCTGGAGTCTACTTGGGGTATAAAAATATCTATGTAAACATTTCCAAGCAAAGATCCTAAATCTTTATTTATTTTTATTTATTTATTTAAATTTGTTGACCGGGAGTGTCCGACTGGACGTGGGTCCATTTTCAGCGGAGGCCTGGGGAGAAAAGCTCCACAGTAAAATAAACAGACAGCAGTTACATTGGATTACATAGCGATTAACAATTTAACATAGAAATTACTTACAACATATTTACAGATGAAGAACATAGTACATCAGTAGACAACTAGAATCTTTATCTGTGAAGTACATAACAGGCATTAACAAATGTAACAATGAGAAGTTCCTGCTGTATAATAAGTACTAGGCTTATGAGCATCTGAGCTTGCTATCATCAAGGTAGTTAGTGGAGGTGAAAGAAAGGTAGTAGTTGGATGGGGTGGATGATATTAGAGTGGGAGTTGCAAGGGCATAGCCAGCATGTTTTTAGGTGCACCTTTAATAAAGTTTTGAAGTTGGAGCATGATGGTACAGAGGTAATTGTGGGTGGGAGTGAGTTCCATAATTTGGCTATGGCGCAAGAGAATAGTGCTTCACCAGCAGAGTTATTGGCTTTAGTGATCTGCAAGTGATTTTTGTTGCTGGATCTTAGTGGCCTGGTGGTGCGATAGGGTTGGAGTAGATTCTGGAGGAATGGGACATTTAGTGGATGGTTTACTAGTTTGTGGGTGAGTGAGAGTTGATACCACTGAAGGAGGTGAGGGAGTTCAAGCCAGCCCAGTTCAGCAAGTGAGAGACAGTGGTGACTACGGTAGGATGCCCCTGTGGCAAATTTGGCGATTTTGTTGTAGCAGGTCTCTAGCTTGTTTAGATCACATTGCCTTAGGTTGGTATATACTGGAGAGGCATAAAGTAGGGTGGAGATAAGGTGGGAATTTGCTATTGAAATCTTTGCTGCTTTGGTGAGAAATTGTTTATTTCTGTATAATGCTCCTAGTTTTTGTGGACTTTTTTTATGGTCATGGATATGTGAATGTCAAATTTTAGTTTATTGTCTATTTCCACTCCTAGCAATTTGGTGTGTCCAGTTGGGTATATAGTGGTGTTGTCTTTTGCTGTGATGTTAAAGTGAGAGTTGTTTTGAGTAGGCTTGGTGAGTTGGAAGATGAGTAGTTTAGTTTTGTTTGAGTTGAGTATTAATTGGGCATCGGATAACCATGTTTCAACAAAGGAAAAGGCTTCCTGTGTGACTTTTGCAGTTTGGGTAGGGACTGGGCTGAGCAGATGATGGTTGAGTCATCTGCGTATTGGATGAGTGTGCCATGTTTGGTGGCAGATGCTAGATTATTGGTGTAAACAGAGAAAGTAGGGGTCCAAGGATGGATCCTGGGGAACCCCTATGGAGACAGGTAGTTGGGGAGATATGTCATTCTGCCATACAACGGACTGTTGGTGGTCAGACAGGTAACTCTGAAACCAGTTGGTGACTGATTGTGAGAAGGATAGGTTATTGAGGACAGAGATAAGTTGTTTTTGTGGGACCATGTCAAATGCTTTAGATAGGTCTAGGAAAGTAGCAGAGGAGAGATAGCCATTGTTTTATGCTGAAGGATAGTGTTAGTAAAGGAGAGTAAGGCAGTGGTGGTGCTATGGTTTGGTCGGAAACCATGCTGAGTACTGGAAAGGAGGTTGTTAGTAAGAAGGTAGTGTGAGACCTGAGAGTGTATGCATCTCTCTAGTATTTTGGAGAGTGGAGAGAGAGTAGCTATGGGGTGGTAATTGGTTAGTTTTGTAGAGGGTCAGCCTTTGTGGAGGGGAATTATATGTGAGACTTTCCACAATGTGGGAACGTAACTTTCTGACAGAGATCGGTTAATCAAGATGGATACTGGGTAGGCCAGACCATCAGCTGCGATTTGTAGGTATTCACTTGGGAGGTTGTCTGCTGCTAATTTGGTGGGCTTAAGTTTACTTAAGAGTTTTTTTTATGTTGGAGGTAGGTACAGGAGAAAAAGAGAAGGCAGTGGGGAGATTACTAGTTGAAGGTGTGGGTTAGAGGGGAGGGGGGTTGTGTTGTTTAGCTAGTGATAGTATGGTTTGGGTGAAGTGTGTGTTAAATGAGGTAGCAAAATTTTCTGAGGAGTGAGGGATGTTAGGAGGAGGGGTACTGACTTTACCTGGGTGGAGGATGGAGTTTATGGAGGACCAGAATTGTTTGGGGCTGTGTTGTGAGGAGTCTAGGGTAGACTGGTAGTATTGGAATTTGTCCCGTTTTATTAGCTTTTTGACTCTATTGCATAGTTCTAGGAATTTCTGTCTAGCTGCGGGGGTTTTGGTTTTGCGACAGTGCTCCCAGGCTTTATCCCTGTTTTTCATTTCTGACTTAGTGGTTTTCTGTAGCGGTGGGGAGGGTTGTGCTTTGGTTCTGGAAAATCTTATGGGGGCATGGTAATTAAGGATGTTCAGGAAGGTAGTATTAAAAAATTCAACTGCGTCATCTAGACTGAGGTACTTTAGAGCATGCCAGTTACATTCTTTGAGGGATGAGATGAATGTGAGTGGGTTTAGCTTGGTACAGGTATTTTTTGAGTAGGAATGTTGGGGAGTGATCACTGAGGCTATCTGATAAGCAGCCTGTTATATATGACTGGGGGTTCTTACTGACTAGTATCCAATCCAGGGTAGTGTGCTTGCTGGGGTTTTTATTTATCCTTGTTGATGACTGGACTAGTTGGGTGAAGCCATGAAGGTGTACATGATGGGTTGGATTGTTGCCAGAACAGGATTGCCAGTCAATATTGAAATCACCTAAGATGATAGTTTCTTGGGGGAGATGGTGGATAGACCAGCTGAGGAGGTTTTCTAGTGGAGGGATGTTTTGGCCAGGTGGGAAGCAGCATCCAATTATGTTGATGGTTTTGTTTTGGTTAATTTTGAGGTTGGTATATATCATTTCTTCATTGCCTGTTTGTGGAGCTGATGATTGTAAGATCTGGATGTTTAGATGCTGTTTAAATATTATAGCTACACCACCTCCTTTTATGTTTAGCCGGTCTACTCTTAGTATGCCGTAACCTGTAGGGAGTATTTGCTCACTGGTAATGTGAGGTTTTAGCCAGGTTTCTGTCAGGATGACTATATCTGGGGAGTATAAGTCTATGGTGGCATGGAGTTCATTGATTTTGTTGGATATACTTCTAATATTTAGGCTTAGTAGAAGGAAGTCACTTGGCTTTCTCTTGGCTGTAATATGGGAGAAGGTGTGGTTTCTAGTCTGATTATGAGGATTGGGGTTGATCTTCTAGACTTTATTGCATATTTGAGTGTCATATATATCTCCCACATTATTCATTTGTGAATTGCTTATCCATACTGTTTCCAATTCTTTCTAACCTCTTCAGATTGATTTTTATAGTTATCATGCAATATTTTATATTCTCTACTAATTATTCCATTTTAACAGCAGCTTCTATTTGATATTCTACTAAAAACTCCACCGGTGCTAGTATTTCACTTAGGCTCCCCCCTCCCCGTATTTCTTTCTGTTAGCCTGTACTCTGATATAAGTCCTTGATAGGGAAGGCAATCTCTATCCTGCAGTCCAAATAAATTCTTGGCCTCTTCCCATTCTATTACCTTTCCCTCTCCAGTTACAATACCTTGGTTCCTTTGCCAGTTTTCTCCAATACATTCAAGCCCCCTCTTGCCTATTGTCTGTATCCCTAATTGCAGTCATCCCTATCAGCAGAATCTTTCTCCATTCCCATGTTGACTTAGTTCTTTGAATACTTTCTGCTATTTTAGGAATATGATATTCTGCATGGTTATTGTTATTCTCCTTAAGGGTCTGCATCCAAAATCCTAGTCTCACCTTGTTTTTAGATATCCCTCATTTCATCATAATCTATTTCTAATTTGAATTATAGGTTTCTGCTTGTGCTATGTATAGGAGGCTTAACTGTGTAGCTCTGAAATACCCATTCAAATCAAGGTAATCCCAAACCAACTTGTTCAACTGAAAGAATCAGCTTATCCCACTTGACTCTTGCCACCCCCCCCCCCAGATAAAATCCTTTAGATCTTTATTAATTGCTATACACAACTTCTCTGGTTGATAAATGACCTGTGTATAAAACTAAAGGGACTAAAAACATTTTAACTGCTTGTATCTTGCTATCCATAAACATATAACAGAGCCTCCAATTTCTAAGTTTTTGTATTATATTTTGTTTAGCTTCTTCCCACATATCCTTTGTTGCCACATCAGAATCCTTTTTAATCTCTACTCCTAATTACTTCATTTTATCATGTCCCCATAAGTATGGATATTGCTCAACCAATTTATGTGTGGGTACATCATTTACAGCTATTGCCTTTGTTTTAGCTTCATTAATTTTGCATCCTGAAAAGATGTGAAACTGCCTCAAAATGTTCCACAACACTGAAATGTCCTTTTCTGGCTTTATCAGGTATAAAATAATATCATCTGCAAATAATGCCAACTTTTCTTGACTACCATACCAATTATATCCTTGAATTTCTGAGTCTCTTTTTTTTCTTTGTCAATGGTTCTAAATATAGTGCAAATAACAAAGGGGAAAGGGGACAACCCTGCCTGGTTCCTCTGCTCAAATAGAAATTATTAGAAAGGAACCCACCCGCTTTAATTTTCTCCTCCAAGCCCTCATATATCCTGCTAATCAACCTTATAATTTTATCAGGGAATGTAAATGCTTCCATTGCCCTGATTATAAACTCCCAGCTTACTCTGTCAAATGCTTTCCCTGCATCAAGACTCATCAACAATGGTGGTATTTTTCTAAAGACATGCTTCTGGAGAATTTCTCCCCGGGCCTCCGCTGAAAACAGGATCTGTGGAACCTAGTCAGACTTTCCCGGTCAACAAATGTTAAATAAAAAAATAAAAATAAAAATAAAATAAAATGTTCTTACATTCAGCTTCCCTCTGGATCATCAGTGTTCTGTTAATGTTGTCAAATGTTTGCCTCCCCTCCACAAAAACCACATTGATCCATGTCTGTCACTTTCGACATCACCTTTGCCATTCTGTTAGCCATTATAGACATAAACACTTTATAATCATGGTTTAGGATTGAAATGGGCCTTTATGAAACTGGATCTGATGGGTCTTTACCCTCTTTAGGTATTACAGAAACCACTGTATTCTTCCAGGAAGTTGGTGCATCTTCTCCTCTTAAAATAATGTTAAACAAAACCTTCCAGATCTTTATCAGTTTTTTCCCTCCATCTATTCATGGGGACTTTCCTGTTGATTGGTTATACACCACCATTTTTATCTCATCTCCTCCTATCATAATTGTTAGCAATTGAGCCTTATCCACATGTAACCTTGGCATATTTAATTCTTCCATAAACATTTCCGTTTGTACCTTTTAAGAATAATTAGACTTGAGGAGCAGTAGGATTATACATAAACAGAGCAATATTTGTTATAATACCAGAAACTTATTTTGGAAAAGTATGTAAAACTGGTATAGTAGATGAGATGCAAACTAAAGTGAAGACTGAATATTGAAAAGAAAGTAGGAAATATTTTAGTTTAGATAGTGGTTTAAGGAGAAAAAGATAACTGGTTATGCTGATGTATGGTTATATGATTAAATTAGGATATAGACATGTTAATAAGGCAATCAGTAAGAAATGCTTCCTGCAGATATAATTTATGTTGCAGAATTGTTAGTATTAGTAAGTAGAATGTCTGAGTATCATTCTAGGTTGCTGGACTTGGTGTAGTAATGATTATAAAAGTGTGTGTTATGTTATGCATGTGCATAATAACATGCATTATTTTTAATTCTCTATATTTAAATTGTATAAATTGTATAATTTATATAAATTCATAAAACACTAGGATTTGCAGGTAGAAATTAGGGCAATGTGAAATAAGGATACCAAGGCAATTCTTATACCAGCAAGAGCAATGGGTCTCATAAAAAGGATTTGCATTCATATTTAGATTTGCTATTGATACATATAACTTCATATGAACTACAGAAGGAGTTAATTCTGGGCACATTGCAGATGGTGCAAAGAGCAATGCTGGCTAACTTCAAAGGATGAAATAAAACGTAATCATATCTTGACTTAGGAATGGGTCCATTTCCATCATGGTACCAGAAACCCAAAAGACTTGGAGAAATTAAACTGGCATAATGGAGGTGGGAGGTTGGCATAATGGTTAAGGTGTTTACCTTACAGACACAAGGCGCAGGATTTGATTCTTACATGGGGTAATTGACTAGGCTTAAAATGACCCACAAAGATAGTTAGCCTAATACTAATCAATGAATTGATGAATCTTTAAATCCTATAAACCCTTATTACACCCAGTCAGGCTTTCTCTTACTGTTCTTTAACTCTGACTACTTAAAAGTCAAAACTTTTATTCCCAAAAACTTACTTGACAGCTTACTCCTTAAGTCATCTCCCTAAACTGTACTTGCCAACCTACTAAATTAACAATGTCAAAAGTTCATCTTTTTTCAGATAATACAAATGTCTTGAATGTATAGTTCTTTTTGCAAATTTTGATCATATATCTATGTTGAAAAATGCATGCAAATATTAATGTTAATATTGTTTAAAATGTGTACTAACTGTGTACTGTGGAGCTTTTCTCTCCAGGTTTCTGCTGAAAATGGGTTTCTGACCCAGCCGGGCTTTCCCGGTTACCAGATGTCAAATAAATAAAAAATAAATAAAGTAACATTGAATGAATACAGTTACATGAAGAAACACAACAAACAAGATACTAAAGCACTTTGTAGTACATACAACACAATGACTAACTCTCCAGCTTCCTATACAAAAGGTAAAAGAAATTTCTACTAAAACCTCCCAAACACCAGCAGATGTTATGCTAACAGCATACCAATACTACATATAACAAGCAGAAACAACACAACATAACAGTAACCCTTTAATTTGCAAACACCACAAAAATAATTTTATGCAGGATTTCAAGTAGAAATTATTGCTTAGTTGTAATGCTTGTTTGTGGTTTCCATGGATGAAAGTGTTGCTATTACTTTGCTTAGATTTTTAAAATTATTTGTCATTAATTAATAAAAAAAACTCAGTCAATATTTGTGAATGGTGTCTGTGAGAAACTAAGAGTAAAAATGACGTCTTCTCTGGACTCACCATGTAGAGCTAGATCCAGCTGAGAGCTGGAAGACTTACAAGAAGAATCTCATAAATCCCTGGGGGATCTAGGGATGACCCAATACAATTGGACAACATGCTTCACAGTTGTTGAAAATGAACTCCAGAACAGAAGACTTTTTTGGCTACAACTGAGAAGTCTGGACTGGAGACACACCAAAACCTTCTCTGTTTATTCTGTCACGATTAAGACCTCATTGTCTAATCTAAATCACTATCCCAGAGTTTATTAAAGTTACTAGCATGAGCTGTACAGCTCATATTAGAAAGGTCTTTCCAACAGGACAAGCTCATTTGTGATTTAGAAACATGCTATCTATGACAAGGTAAGACCACATTATTTGATAGTTTGCATGCTTCCTGAATCGCAGTTACTACCATGATGTGCAGATCAGGCCTAATTTGTACATCATGTAGTAACCAGCTGCTCATGTAGGCCATGGATTTACACCTCTAGTAATTCTCTCACATGCATAAAAAAACAGGAACACACACACACACACACACACACACACACACACACACACACACACACACACACACACACACACACACACACACACACATACACAACACAGTCCCTATACCTGTCCCTACCCTCTCATGGTTCCCTCAACCCTATAATGTTTTATTGCCATTACTTCACACATGATTAGGCCCTGGTGGTCTAATGTATCCTCAACCCTTGATCTCCACTACAGTGCTGGTGCTGTTACAGTACTTTAAAGTGTCTTCCTTGGTGGCCTAGTGATCCCCCGATCACCCTTATGAAGTATGTGACAACACCTTACTTTATCCCTTGTGTCCAGTGGTTTCCCTTTCCCTGATCCCTGTACTACTGTTGGTGTGATTACATCTTTTTAGAGTGTGCCCACTGGTTCTATCCATGCATGTTATGCTGTTCTATGTCTTAGGGCACTTTATGGAGTATTTCCTGCTGTCTAGTATATCCCTTCCACCCCTGGGCTCCATAGTAATGTTGGTGCCATTATGGCACTTTAAAGTTGCATTCCTGATGTCTAGTGTATTCCCTCAACTCCTGGTTCCCATAATAATGTTGGTGCCATCATGGCACATAAACTTTTACCTGGTGTCCAGTAGTAACCCTCACCCCTGGTCCACATAGTAACGTTAGTGCCACCATGTCACATAAACTATTCTCTGGCATCAGGTTGCTCCCTCCACCCCTGATTCCTGTAGTAATCTTGGTGCCATCATTACAAGTAGAGTAATGGTGGAATAGTTTATTCCCGCACCCCCGATCCCCACAATAATGTTGGTGTCAGTACAGTGTTTTATATATGTATCCCTGGAGGTCTAATGTATACTCCCAAATCTGATCTTCATTTTGCTGTTAGTGCCATTATAACACTTTAAAAGTCAGTCCTAGTATCTATTGGTCCACCCCACCACATTTATGTTTGACAGTTGAACACAGCATTCTGGCTGTGTTTGCTGTAGTGAATCAACTGAAGGAAAATTAGCTGACTGAGAAAACTCAGGTTAGGTTAAAGAATATCGTATTGCAGAGGAGGACCATTAAAAGGAAAACCTGTTATAATGCTGAAATGCCATATTATTGAATATCAAAATATCACACTGTAAACATCAAATTGGCTTTTCATTGAAAAGCTAGTATTTCTTGGCATTGGGTGTTTGTTCTTGCCCCAAAGTGCATCAATTTCAGAGTTGGTATATATAATATACATGGGGTGTAGAGGGTGCAGAGGAGCCTTGCAATCCTGCAAAAACACTGTTTTTTGTGTTAAAGAAGAAACAACTGACCAGGAAGCCAAAGATCACAGCAAATTAATCCAACAATGGTAGAATTTCTACCATTCCAGTTTGCAGTTGTTGTGGAGAGAAACAATCCTTTATTAGTAAAACCACTGCAATTCACGGTTAAACGCTTTCATCTAAAAATAGACTTCTTCAGAACCATGAACACTCCTCTAAACTCTGAATTTAAAAGCTCAGAGAAGTAAAACCTCACCCCCAGGAACTGTCAATCAATAGGCAAGTTGAACAAATCCCAGGAAATTTCTTAAATATGTACACACACCAAAAACACTTGCCACATAAAACCAAGTATAAATGGCTAAAAACAAATTTAGAATGTCAAAATACTAAGGAAAGACATAGCAATTTTAAAATTTTGCTCAAACTATGTGGCTTTTCTTTTAAGTTCACTAGCAATTGAAATATTGTCATTCAGTCCAGGTGGATTTGCTGCATCTAAAGCCAGCTGCCAATGCATCTCATGATGTAGAAATCTGTTTTCCCAATCACCAACAAAGGCACCTGCCTCTACCTGTTCAAGTCCCAAAAAAAGTGAACATCTTAAAATTGGAGCATGTACAAGCATGCCTAGTTAAAGCACTCTTCATGTCCCTTTTGGATATACTATAATAGTGTTGGTATATTGGAAAAAACAATTGTTTCCAGACAAAGTGACTCTTGGACTATGACAAAATGTGGGTGTTGCCATCTGTGGTAAGTTCCATTGCCAATCAGAGAGATTAGTCTACTTGGCTAAATGTAAGTCATGCCCTGCCTTCTATATTGGTAAGACGAAAAATGCACTTAACAAAAGGATATACCAGTACAGTTCCTGTGGGTGTGGTTTTACTTCTCTGAGCTTTTAAATTCAGAGTTTAGAGGACTTTTCATGGTTCTGAGGAAGTCTGTGTTTAGATGAAAGCACTTAACTGTGAATTGCAGTGGTTTTACCAATAAAGGATTGTTTCTCTCCACAACAACTGCGAAGTGGAGTGGTTTCTACCATTGTTGGATTCATTTGCTGTGGCCTTTGGCTTTCTAGTCGGTTGTTTGTTCTTTCCTTGGATTTTTGTTCCAGTTCCAGGAATTTCTTGGCTTTTTGTGGATTGTTTTTTTGTGTTACCAGCATTTCAATGTAAAGTTGGTTCAATAATATGGCATCTTGGTATTATAACAGAGACCCCATAAGAAGCAGAAGGGGGACTCTGCCTGTGGCTTTTGTTTTCAATTTGCTATTGAAATGGACTGCTTTAATGGAGGATGAGATTCTTATTGACTGGGCTCCCAGAATATCTGCTCCAGTTGCTTGAATAATGTTGACGCCCATGTGCAGAGACAGCTGCAGTGTGGTTCTGTCAATGAGAAGCTCTCCCCATCTATGTTTGTCTGTTCTATCCAACCGTTCTTTCAAACACAGAAGTTATTTAAACCATTTACTTTGTACAATCACAAGCTCCAAAAAAGTAAAGGCAGCACTGACTGTGTATGTCTGGACCTGTCCTAAACATTGGTATTTTACTAGAATCTAATGGTTTGCAAGAGGACACTGTACAGAATTTGGCCCGAGTTTCTGCTTGTTAATGTAACTTATAACTGGGTTCTTTTTGTCGTGCTTTTTTTGGCAAGTTTTAATGCTTCATACTTCTTTTTGTACAATGTGGTCTCACTGGCAAACCATGCCAGAGTGTTAGCGGTGAATGAACCCGAGGAGAGCTGCATTTTACAATCAATGTGTGTATATAGTCTGTTTACTCTAGTAAAGATATATATATATACTTGAAATGTTTTCAGTGACTGAGAGGACGGAGTTTTGTAGAGTAAATCACTTTAATTTTTGCAGCAGCGGAGGTGGCTGGATTTGGACCAACCCCTTTAACAATTTTATATATACTACTTTGAAAAGCAAAACAAAAAAACTATACCACCAAGACAAAAAACAGTCCAACCTTTTATTACTTAGCGCCTCGGCTATACAGCCTTCAAAGAGTAAAATAATATAAAAAACATCAAAATTATAAACATAAAATTTACAAGTCACACCCACTGCAATTAATCAATTAAGTTAAATCAAATTAAATTACATACTTCCAGTCACATTCCTTATTTAACCCTAAGGGTTCCAAAGTATTAAACTTTAAAATATATAGTGTTTCCTTTTTACATAGCTTAACATCCAAATTCATTAATTCCCCCAAAGATACCTCAACATTTTCTAAGACACAACCAATAACGTGATTAGGGTTACAATTATGAAATTCAGAAAAAAATGACTACCAAGGGGGCTATCAATTCTAGCATTTTCTATGTCTCTTAGGTGTTCTTGAAAATAGCCCAGTAGCGTAGATGGACTAACCCCATCAACAAAGGATAAAAACAAAATGGAAGTACAGTAACGTGGACAGGACTAGATGATGTTGGGGTGTTTTTCATCTGAAGAAGAAAGTCACCCAGCTAGTTAATCAAGGCCATGCAGCTAGTTAGTTATAGTTTTGTCTTTGTACTATTCACAATTATTTTTCCTGTATTTAAATATGTTTTATCTATTGATGGTTGACACTCCTTTCTTTTTATCTAAGATAAAATTAAATAGGTTTCCTGGTCAGCATTGCACATCATTGTGTGATATAGATAGCTTAATATGAAACTGCCTTCAGAGGTACTAAGGTATATTTAGTTTCTTTATTAGAAAACATTTTGGGGTCCTTGAACTGCAAATAACCATCAGCTGGTAAATGATCCCCTCTGTGTTTCCATTTTCCCTGTCTGGTACTAAACCCCAGGTAGGGCTGCCTTGGTAGCATGAGAAGGGTCATGGAGCTAATAGGTAAGTAGGTGAACCTCCTCATCTTGTACTAACTCAAGGTGGAGCTGGCTTGGCTGCATGAGAAGGGTCATGGAGCTAGGTGAATCTCCTCATCTTGTACTAACTCAAGGTGGGGCTGCCTTGACAGATTGGGGAGATGAATGGGGAATTTACAAAAGGGGAGGGAAGAGAAGCTGGGTCAATTGCAGTTTCATATTGCTTGGACACACAGGGCTTTTCTATCTATCTATCTATATATATATATATATATATATATATATATATATATATATATATATATATATATATATATTATATATATATATATATATATATATATATATATATATATATATATATATATATATATATATATATATATATATATATATATATATATATATATATATATATATATATATATTTATATATAGTCCTAACAATCTGCACACATCTAATGAGTGCTTTCCAGGGGGGAGGGTGCCGTGATGACAGTGCAAGATTGTCAGTGACCTCCATGAGTGACGGAAGCCCATCACAACCACACTTTTTGGAATAAGTGCATTGTGCATGTCTTTCTGTTCTGCACTGAGGAAATCGGTATACTTTGTGTGTTCCAGACACGTGCCCCACCCCTCTTCCTTGACAGGGTGACATGAGCACAGCCCCTCCATTCCTCTTTCTACCTTGCCACCTCCAGGGGGTGCCTGAGTTGTTAATTGATCTTTGGTCACCCGGGTCATAGATCAGGGTTTTATCTGACCATGCCTATGAAGCTGGCTGTTACTACGAATGCTGATGCAAAATTTTAACTGCAATTGCTGTCACATGGTACTAATGCTAAAAAGACTGGACCAAATATTCAGCTTTTGTCCATTTCTTGAATCTTAGTATAGAGGAGAGTATTTCTGTCGCAAGCACTAGTTACAAGGGTGCAATGTTTTACTGTGATATATGTGCCTGTAATAGGTAATGTCCACTATTCCCGTATAGTCCACTAAGGCTTAATGAGCTCTTTAATTTGGGGGATTCTTTACTATCGCTGATATGTCATTTAGCTGACCTTGTGGGACTAGTAAATATCCTTGCAAGTTTTTTTGTGCAAACTTGGGAGTGCCTAGTGCTTTGGTGAATAATTTAATCACTGTGCAGTACTGTAGAATCTGTGCACAGATTGTAGTTAATTGTTGCACATAATGTCTGTTCCTTTTAGTTAGAAATTGTATTACTGTCATGACCAGACTTAGCTGTTTTGAATCTCAGTGTCAGGATGGTGTAATGCTAGGTGCTGAAGTCAGAGATAGATCATCATCAAACAGGGGTTCCTACGCAGGGTATCACATTATCTTACATAGTAAAATAGTAGGCTAATGATACAAGAGGCCATTTAAGCCTAGCCAAGCACCCCAAAACAATAGAAAATTTATAGACCCTTAAACCAAGTACTTCTTCTTTCCTCATGGTATACAGTACTCTGTTAAAATTTATTTGGACATTTATGAAGTTAATAACAAAGCTGGTTTGTATGTTATACAGATATTAGAATCTCAATAAAATGCAGACCCTTAAAGATGAAATTAATTTATTGGACAATCAAATTATAAAGCACTCGTCTTTGGTTCGTTCGACAAGTATATGACAGTATTCATGCTAAGGTACAGAGGCATGTGGTCACCTTTATACACAAAAATAAGAAAAACTTCAGAGATATAACAGCTTATAATAATGGTAAGGCCTTTATTCTGAAGAATTGTACTTTGATTTACCCTTTGGAGGCTACTGAGCCATATCTAGCTGCTCATAGCAATCAGTTGATAGATCAACTAGATACTTTTGACAATAGTCCCAGTCACAATACAGGAATTGGAAAGTGTACCAATGGTGGGGGAGCTGCTTGTTCATCAGCCAATAGTAAGTGTCCCTTCACTTCTGACTTTGCTACTGCTGCTTTTCCCCCCATTGGCCTGAATTTTTCCAACTGGACCAATGAGAGGAGGCAAGGTGAATCAGGGGAAGAAACGAGGAAGGGGAATGGCATGTGTTCAATCTTAATTCCTAGGATTTAATATTGTCAAATGGTTTTACCTTTATTCCTACTTGGAAAGCTTATATTATTGATGTGTTGGTTGACTTTAAACTTTATATCAGAAACTTAAACTTGAAGTATTTATACAATGGATTGCTGTCTTGTAATGAAAGTGTTATTTTAAAGAAACCCAGTATTGTCAATCCTCCTCTTAATGTCTTTGCTAAGATGTGTGAATCGGAAGTATATGATATGTTTTACAAAAAGAAAAGCAAAGACAGTAACTGTAACATATTTTTAATTTAAATCAGAATGAACAGATGGCTCTGAAAAAGCTATGTAATTATAACAGTTTACGCTTTATGAAAGCAGACAAGGGCAAAGGTTTAGTAATTATGAATGCAAGTTGATTACCAAAAACCCCATGTCTGCTCTGCTTTCAGATAGAAACAATTATAAGAAGCTGACTAAAGATGAAGTTATAAAATGGTTGATTTGTTAATAGACTTTTTACATCAAGGTTATATTGATTTCAACTTATTTGTGTTTCTTCTAGGAGAACAGCCTCAGTTGGGCATGATTTTTGGTATACCCAAAATACATAACGATCTTGAAATGCTTCCTTTTAGGCCGTTTATGTCTGCCCCAATGAGTTAAACTGTTACTATTGCTGCTTATTTGGATTCCATTTTAAACACCATTGTACAAAAAAGTGTTTGTTTTTTAAAAGGTTCTTGGTTATTTTTAGATAATCTAAGAAGTTATGAATTTTCGGCAAACTATACAATAGAAGGAGAAAGCTACTACATGATAGAGCAAAATCCCAAAAAGGGAAGGCATCTCTGATCAGTATTAGCAAAAAACTACGGGCACTCATAAAATCGTCTAAGGCCAGCTTCGAGAGAAAAACTGCACAGGACACTAAGGATAATCACAAGGCTTTCTTTAGTTATGTTAGGAACCTGGGTGGGAATTCCCAGAAATGCTCAGAATTAGTCCAAAATGACAAAAAATACACCAAACCCACAGACATTGCCAACATCCCAGCTGACATATTCAGCGCAAACTTCTCCCCCCCTCCCCACCAAAAGGGCAAATATCTATCCCAGCAGAATGCTGCCCCCCTGACATCTCAGATGCTCAGGTAAGAGCCGCCCTCTCCAAAGCAAAAAACACAGCATCAATGGGACCAGACGGTGTCCCGGGCTGCATCCTACATGAACTCCAAGAAGAGCTAAACCCAAACATAAAACTACTGTTCAATCTCAGCCTTACTACAGGATATGTACCCAAAGAGTGGCATACAGCAACAGTGGTTTCTCTCCACAAAGGTGGTGCCTCAACAGATCCTGGAAACTATCACCCCATAAGCCTGACTAGCTTGGTCTGCAAAGCTATGGAAAGGATCATCATGGATCTCATAAATAAAGATATTGGGGACCTACAGCCACTGGATCCTACCCAGTTTGGCTTTGTTAAGGGCATATCCTGCCTATTAAACCTGGTCAATTTCTTTGAAACAGTCACCAAGGCCATTGACGAGGGGAAGGTGGTCCACACAGCCTACCCGGACCTCGCAAAAGCCTTCGATACAATACCCCACTCGGGCATTATAGATAAGCTCACCAGCTTAAATATAAACCCCTATGTCACTAGATGGGTTGCAAACTGGCTCAAGGACAGAACCCACATGGTTAGAATTGCTGGAGCCATGTCAGACTCCAAACCAGTTACAAGTGGCGTCCCACAAGGCTCAGTCCTGGGACCTCTCTTGTTCGGTATATATTTCTCGGAGGTACAGGCCAACACGGAAGGACTGTGGCTGACCAAGTTCACAGACAACTGCAAACTGGGTGCCATAATCGACTCTCCAGCCGACACAAGCATCCTCCAAAAGGGCCTCATAGAAACAGACAACTGGTGCCAGAGCCATGGCCTCAAGCTAAATGCCAAAAGTGTATAGTCATCCCCTTTGGCAAAAACAAAGTGCCCACAAATTACCACATAGGTGGTAATCCATTAAGTACAGAAGAAGTAATTAGGGACCTGGGGACCCAAGATGATAGCAATCTCTCATTTGACAACCACGTGGCCAAAGTGGTTAGAAAAACATTTTATATAGCCCACCTAATCATGAAGGGATTCCCATCTAGATTAGGGGAGGTCATCGTGCCTCTTTACTCATCCCTCATCAGGCCCATAATTGAGTACAATGCCCCACACCTGCAGCAACTGGAAAGATGCTAAAAGTACCTCAACAAGAGGATCAAAGGGCTCAACCACATGCCATATGCTGCCCGGTTAAAGAAACTCCAGCTCCGCCTCCGCCTGCTCAGAAGCGATCTGTGCCTGACATATAAAGCCATGTCCAACCTGGAATTAATGGACATGCTGCACCTCAGAAAATCCAAATCCCATCGAGCTACGCGCTTGAGAGACTTGAACCTCAGCACTGAAATAAATAGGACATGCTGGAGGGACAAATTCATAACCCAGAGACTCCCTTCACTCTGGAATAAAATCCCATTCCAGGTTAGGCAGAGTCCCTCATTGACTCTCTTCAAGAGTAATCTTGATGAGTGGATGGGAGATCGTAGGTTTACCCCAGGTATCACTTCTGTGTCACTGTTAGACATTGGCACAGTATACTAACCTCGAAAAAGGGCATAGCAAAATTAATTTAAAATGGGTGGCGAAAGCCAAACACACTCTGGCTAGGCTTATAAATGCAGACCAAAAGGGGAAGCTCCACAAGAATATCCAAGGTGGCAGGCTCGAGCAGTACAGTATTGCATCCAATCCAGGCAAGAAAAATTAATTAACCAAGTCCACGAAACTTCTCCAGTAGTAAAAACACTTTATTACACACGAAATAAACAAGGCAAGCAGTGAGAAGATGCAAGTAGCGTCTATATGCGTATGCCTGGATCCCCTTTTGGTCTGTGTTCTTCGGTTTGTTGGTTGGACTATTTTTGTCAGTTCTAGGCTTATAAATGCCCTAGGGCAGATAGCCTAGTATGAACCTATGAACCTATTTAATGGTCACGAAAATTTTTTTGTACTATTGATGTTAATTATTTATATACTTCAATTGAATAAGAGGAAGGCGTAGAGTTCATCAGATTATATCTGAATAAATATTCTTAGTTTAATAGTTTAAATATTAATACAATATGTTTGTTGTTGGAGATAGTGTTAACTAATATATTTTTCAGTTTAGAGACAGCAATTAAAACAAATGGCTGGGTGGCAATGGGAGCTGAAGTTGCTCCCGCTTTTGCAAACCCGGTAATGTCTTGGTGAGAAATGGAATATCTAATTTATATGTCCTTTTTTAGGTTTGTTTCATTTATGAGAGACACAGTGATAATTTGGTGTTTATATTGACAGCAAGCAGTGATTTGCTTAATATTTTTGTAGAAAGGATCAACAAAAGTCTTAAGCAGTTAACATGTGAGGTTAGTTGCAAAGGGAAATATATCAATTTTCTTGATACTAAAATTGATATGGACATTAATAAGAAATTTGTAGGTGGGATATACAGAAAATACACCTTTGCAAATAATTACTTGCATTTCACAGGCTATCAACCTACTTTTCTGAAGTTTAATATCTGTAGAGATCAGGTTATTAGACTGAATTGATTGAGTAGTACTGATGTTGAGTTGTTAACAGCAATGATCCAGATGAGGGGATAACCATTAACCAAGTTAAATGCCATTTCCTGTGAGGTTATTTCATCTAGAAATATAAAATGTTCTCCTATTTTGGAGTTAGATTTTGTCCCTAAGACAGGACGTAAACCTGGTGATATTTGATTGGTTAATGATAGCTATAAAACTATAGGTTGTATAAAATGATTTATAAAGTCTAGGAAATAAAAAATAATGAAGTCAGTGTTTGTTAGTTACATTAGATCCACACTTGAGTATGGAATAACAATATGGAAACCCTGTAAGAAAACAAGCATGAATAAACTGGAAAGAGTACAGAGGAAATATACCAAGGGCATCCATGGATGTGAAAATTTAAGTTGTTATGAAAGACTAAAATATCTGAACTTGTACAGTGTCTCTTACAGATATTTAAGAGGAGATCTTACTCAGGTATATAGGGCATTTATGGACAACTACCTCTGGGAATGTTCCAGGTTATCAAAAAGTACTAGAGAATCATCAGGCAACCTATGTAGAAGATTCTATAGAATGAGAAGTGTACTAATTGGTTCTCTGACAGACTAGCTGATGCATGGAACAGACTCCCAAATTACATTAAAGCTAGTACTAGTTTAGATATTTTTAAGAACAGCCTGGACACTTATAGGAACAAGTGTTTTGATATATTTATTTATTTATTTATTTTACATTTGTTTACCGGGGGTGTCTGACTGAGCCGAAAAGGTCCTTTTTCAGCTGAGGCCCGGGGAGAAAAGCTCCACACAGAAAAATTACAGATACATTTAGACATGATCAGTATACACAAATTACAAAAGACATGTTTTTACAGTGGTATGCAGCACATCAACAGTTACAGTGCAGAGAACAAACAAAAAAATATTAATTTAAAAATAAAGGTACTTAATAGATTTGTGGTGTAGAGCTGAAATTTGGAACATAGGTAGAATACATACATAGTACACATGTACAGTACATACATTGTAGATTATCCAGTGTTTGTGAGAATAGTTTTCAATCTTAATCAAGTACTCTGGGTTTAGTATGTGTACCTTATCCGCTTTCACTAGCCTGGGGAGCAATCATGGCACTGCCAACTTTGCTTGAGATGTTGCCTGATGAGGTCTTTAAAGGAGGCTTTGGATTGGCAAGCTAGAAGGGCATTAATGCCAATGCTTGAAATATTTGTATGTATGTATGTACATCATACGGGTCTATATTAGAACATCAAAGTTTCACAACTTCGAATGTTCTAATATCAAACCCTATTCAGCGAAAGCTGAAAATATCGAAGCAACAGAAAACTGAATTTTTTCCTAGGGAAAGACTTTGGTTGTCCGTTTCTGTTGCTTCGGTATTTTCAGGTCGGGTTCAGGTAAGTGTGCGACTGAGTGTGGGTTAGGGTAGTTAGGGTTAGGGTGTAGATTAGGTATGTGTGCGATTGTGTGGATGTGAGGGTTAGGGTGGGTTAGGTGAGTTAGGGTTAGGGCGCGGGTTAGGTATGGGTGCGATTGTGTGGACATGAGGGTTAGGGCGGGTTAGGTGAGTTAGGGTTAGGGCACGGGTCAGGTAAGTGTGCAATTGTGTGGACGTGAGCTTTAGGGTGGGGTAGGTGAGTTAGGGTTAGGGCATTGGTGAGGTGAGTGTGCGATAGTGATGGACCTTAGGGTTAGGGTTTGGGTTAAGGTAAATGGATAGTTGGTGTGTGTATAGTTTAGTGTAGGTTAAGGTGTAAGATTTTAGGTGTATGTATGTGGATTGCTGTTTGTTTGGCGTGCTTGTGTTGTATGTATGTGTTTTGGAACAGCAAACTTTTTCCCTAGGAAAAAAATTTGCTGTTCTGTATGTTTGTTGTTTTCAGCTTTCGCTGAATAGGGTTCGATATTAGAACATTTAAAGTTGTGAAACTTCGATGTTCTAATATAGACCCCATCCCACAAAGTAATTGCCAGGTTATTATAGGCAATCAAGGCCTAGAGGAGGTAGTTGAACACAACCACAATTTGTGTATAAAATAACTAAAAATCTTTAACAGTTGTTAGAATGAAGTTGTATTACGAGAACTGCTTCAATAAAATTTACAGTTGGGATGGTTCCATGCTATAACTGTAAATGGTGTTGGTTTATAAATACTACAAGTAATATTTATTTAAAACATTGTGATTATGATTTAATTTCTAAGGATAGATTTAATTGCAATAGTGAAGGCATAGTTTATCTTGCTTCATGCACAAATTGTGACTGTTTCTATATAGGTGACTAAATCAGGAAACTTTCACAGAGAATTAGACAACATGTTTTGGCCATTAAAAAGCACACTATGACTAATGCATTAGCTAAACATAGCTTAAGCTGTGCTGACTTTCATAAGTTTATTTTTTTAGTGATAGAAAAGGTTAATCAGAGTGCATTTATAGATTCTTTCAACAATTATTTAGAACACTGGTGCACAACCTTTTTGTGGGGAGGGCCACTATACGAATTCTTGATGCATCAGTGGGCCACCTCAAAACATAGTAAGTTGTTACAAGTTAACAACAGGTACAGGTGACTGGCAGTTTTACTTAAGACAGCAGTCATGAAATTGCCTATTTTCTACATCACCTTTGCATTTAACTTTATTCTGACTTGCAGCCATGACTTATTACAAATTTTTGCAGAAAGTTACTACTGTTTACAGACTACAAGTTATTAACAAGAAAGAATAGTTACTTCCGCGGCTAAAATTAGAGGTGTGCGCAACTGCAGTCAGTTAGGTAAGTAAGCATGTGCTGGAGAGTTTGCATGACTGGAGTAAGGCAGAGCATTTTTTCACTTTTTAAAAAAATTCTTTGGTTACTCTCTGGGGGCTGGTGGCAGGCTAGATTTAGCCCCTGGGTCAGACGTTGTGCACCACTGATTTAAAAAGACAGGAACTATGGCAAGCTTTTCTTAGAGCTGATTTTCCACAGGACTTAATGAAACCATTTCTGTGAAGAGTCTTCTTATATATAAAATTATATAAAGTTTTATTGATGACTTTTTAAGTCAAGAAGTAAAGTTCTGAATATTTTTTACTCTTTTTTAAAGTTTGTGACAGATTTTGTGCATATATTTAAAAAAAAATAATAACTGCGGTGTGGGTTTTGTATGCTTGTAAATTTTTTATTTTAATGTAAACAAGTGATGCCACTTATTGGTTGTGTATTTAATTCATATTGGATGACATGAATTTATTTCTGATGAAGTTCTCAAAGTAAAGAATGAAAGTGATTAAACATTTAGAGTCCAGTAGTTTTTTAGTTACTTTTCACAGGTTTTTAATGGTTCTGAAGTCTTACTTTGTTCCAGCCGTCAAGTTTTATTGCTTTTTTACTAGTAATGTATAAACAACAACAGTTAAAAATAGGTTTAAAGTACAAAATCTTTAAAACAGCACAATTTAACAGCAGAACTTTAAATATTTTGAATACAGTGCAAAAATAGCCTTTTCAGGTACTTACCTAGCAGTGGATTGATCTGGATGCACTAAAACGCCTCTGGAAACAATGGCGTCATCGCTAACGGAGTTGGATCTGTGAGATAATGAGCCCAGGGCAATGCATCAGGCACCTCCCAATTGCATCACTTTCCAAATACTTGTCGAGTTTTCCCCAATTACCATAGGTATTCTTGACACTAATCAGTATCTGAACAGTAATGAGTCGACATGAAATAGAGGTGCCTGATGGATTACATTACAGGTTTGTAGGTTGGAAAACCATTTACATGATCATCCACACCAATCTGTGGACATCATTCATTGAAAGTGATGCCAGTAAGTAGGATATTTCTTCAAGATGTTCTATTTCTAAAAATGAGTTTAAATTCCGAGGAATGTAACAAATCCTTGCACATTTTAGTTGACTAGTCGTGCACAATAAGATAAAGAAGATGGCACTGAGGATGATTAGTTGTTCCATGAGTTATGTTGTTTCACACTATCTGAAGCTAACGTGGCAGTTATTCGTTCCACAGTGTTTCTTCATTTTCTTCTTTTCCCAGCAAATGGAGAGGCTAGTGTGGGGTGAAGGAGGCAGCCGCTCTGGGAACAAGATGTCAGAGAATGTTATCTTTATTAAAGGTATTTAGTTTCTGAAAACTGATAATGCACTTGCTGCAGTGGTTTAGCACACTGTGTGTTTTAGTGCATCGTGGGAAATCAGAAAGGAATGCCAATAATGCATTTTTGGGCAGGCCTGAAGCATAAAACATTCACTGATATCTGCAGCAAGGTTCTTGTTACATTTATAGTAAGCACTTATTACTGTTTAAAGAAGAAAAAGAACAGTTTTGTTATTTTACATCAAGTACAAGAGGACCTTCTTTTTTTCTTTTCTTTCTTCATTCTCAACTTAAAGTTGACGAGGATGCAAGCTCAGGGAATGACCCAGGGCACCAGAAGAGCTGATAAGGTAAGGCTGCACTGTCTTGGCTTACTTTGCCCTCGCTACCTGTTGATCATCAGCCTGCTCCAGTCTAATTGGCCTATTCATTCCCCACCACCATGCTGAGGGTCAGCTGGTAGGGTCCATGATTCACACAGTCATCAGGGATGGTTTGTGATTTTTTTCTTTTAGGCCCCTACCTCCCTCCACACACCTGACATTGTCAGGGCTGGGGACTTACAATGAGTTGACTGAGAACTGTATATCCCCTCACTTTTTCAAAGAGCATTTCCCTTCACATTGCCCTGCCCCATCCATAAAGCATGGAAGGTACTCTATTTCTACCAGAGAAATCACACTTGCTCAGTGTGCCCCCAAGTGTGCACAATCCTCTGTACCCACTAGGAGATGAACAGGCCATGTAACTTCACTCCTTCTCCCACCTGTCTCCTCCAGTGCTGGGGTTGCTAATAAAACCTGATTCACCTGTGTCGCAGTCAGGGCTCCATCTATCTCCTCCATGGAGCCAGGTTATTCAATATGCCAATTTGCTTTACTTCTTGTCTTATACCCCTTCAAACTCATCTCCTGCAGGGATCTGATTGCCAAAATCAAACCGTAACGAGAACCATAAATCGTTAGTATAAATTGATATTGGCCCATACCCCCCACCAAAAAAAATAAAAAATAAAAATAAAAAAATAAAAAAGAACTAAGAGTCCTGTGATTTCTGCAGGTGAGATTTACCAGAAACACAGACCAGCAGTTTTAGTAGAATCTAGAAAAGAAGCTGCTATTAAAAAAGGAATAATTAGTAGTTTATACAAAATATAAAAATACTGCATGATAACTATAAGAATCAATCATAGGAGGTTAGAAAGGATTGAGAAGAGAGGTTGGATAAGTGATTCACAAAACAACAATGGGAGGATATATGTATGTCTCCCAAATATGCAACAAAGTCTAGAATATTTATGATCTTTGCTTGAAAGTGTTTACAGAGGTATTTTTATACCCCAAGTCAACTCCAAAGAATTTTTCCCCCTCAAGTAGACAGCAAATATTGGAGGTATGATGGGGAAGAAAGAGATAACTGGTAACATATTTTCTGAGAGCTTAATGAGTTGGCCTACTTTAAAGATTCCCTATGGACTGCTCTGTCAGAGATACTGGGGAAACAAATTGGTGTAACTAAGAAAATGATATTTTCTGAGCTATGAGACGGAATTGCCAAGACATAGTAAGGCCTTGCTGAGTCTAATTATGGTGGCTGCTAAAAAAAGCAATTACTAGAAAATGAAAATCAATGTCTAAACCAACTTTACTAGAAGTAGTGAATATATAACATAGACAAAATGACTGGAATTGACATCTTTAGAAAAGGGTAGGAGCAGATTACAAAGAAAAACACGGGAATTATGGGAAGAATACATGCAGAGGATGAATGAGGTTTAATAGAAGGCAGTTTGACTGACAATGACTGTATAGATTATAAGTGATGTATAATGTTTGCAACTAAAATTATTTCAATATGGTTTGTGATGTATAATATTTGCAATTAAAATGATGTCAGTATGGTTTGTTTTAATTTATATAAATGTATGATTGCTTATGTCATACTTGATAATTTAATAAAGATGTTTCTTGATTAAAAAAATGGCTTATTTATCAACATTTGTTGACCAGGACACAGCCTATTTTCAGCAGAGGCCTGGGGAGAAACGCTCTAGACTCATGTCTTTGGAATGTGGGAAGAAACCAGTGTACCCACAGGAAACCCAAGTAAATGCAGGGAAGACATGCAGACTCTACACAGAAGGCACCCCAGCTGAGAATCAAACTGGAGAACCTCTTGCTGTGAGTCAACTATGTTAACCTCTGCACCACTGCACCAGATTAGAATTTGACAGCATCAATAATACATGCTCATAGAAAATATTATTTTGACAAGATCTTAAATATCCGTGGGAGGTATTAGTATAATTGCTGACATAATTATCTAAAAAACATGCTTACATGGGGCCCATCCCCTCAATGACAAAGGAATAGCATCTTGAATTTTAATGAAAAAATTTCATTTGTTATGCTTCAACATATATAAACAATAAAAAGATAATTTTTGTACAGAAGCACATATATTTATGTTTTTGATAGCTCTTATTTATATTATTCTGAATAGAACAGCTAGCTACATATTTGATTCTAGCTGATTGTTTTTGTAAAAGTTACACCCTCTCAATTTACACACTCTCCAGGCCTAAATAACACTCTAACTTCAGATTGATTTTTTTTTATTGCTTCAAGACATTTTTATGACATTCTCATGACAGGGCTCTTGATAATATCACTTCTATTTTCTTTTATACGGGCTTGCTGTCAAATATGTGCGCGTCTGTCAGAAAATGTAAATTATGCATACTTTGCTATACGATATAAAAATAACGCAAAACATATGTTCATAGAAAAATATTATGTTTGGTTCTCATTTCATAAAAATACATCAAGGATATTATTCAGATACATAATGAGGTTGCTAAATATACATTGTTATGAAACAAATGGCAAAAACTGAGTATCCAATAGTTATACATAAAACTAATCATGATAAATACCAATAGATGATCATTTCTTTGTAACCATGTGTAGTACAACAGCAAGTTTGCCAGAAAAGTAGATCATGACCTACTGCTATAAAATGCATTTAGATGATGGTTTCAGCTGTAAACCCTCATATGTAAAGTTATCTCCGTGTAATGCAGTTGAATATACATGAGTCTAAACTTGGGTTTTCATAAGCGTAGTGACAAAAATTGTGGATTCTTTTACTTCTGACGTAATGGTAACTCAAGGTGTATTCTAGGTCATTATTGTACTTAATGTACAGAGTAGAAATTCAGCACAACACTAACCATGAAAAAAGTATAATGCAAAGCATCAGACCATGGCAGTAAAAACATTTCAACAAAAGCTGCTGGGGTCTGTCTTTGAATGGCTGGTATTTTCCCATTTTCACATTTCATTATGAAACTTCTGGGCAATAACAATGTAGTACTCAGCTATAAAATACACCCAAGACTGCAATTTTAGGTGTAGAGCTTTCGGTGCAGCACACCTCTGAATTTGTCCCTGCTGTTTTATCTACTTGAAAGCATGGTGTTGCAGGCATGGCATGCAAAAAATGAAAAAATATATTATTTATGTGGTAAGATACATACATAAAGCTTTTACTCCCAATCTAATGAAAGCTTGGCAAAAAAAATATTGTAGGCTATTACTTTGTTATAACCACTGGGCAGAAGTTCAAAACAACACTCCAAAATGGAAACCAAATATAATACAACATATCAGATTGTGGCATTGAATACCTAAACATATTGATGTAATTCCCATCTGTTAAAGGACCTATGTCAGGCTTCCTTTAAGATTTCATTATAAAGCTTTCAGAAAGTAACAACAGGTGATTAGCTATAAAATCTCAAGAGGTTCATATTCTGTCCTTCAAAGTTTCAGTGTAGCCTTTTGGTGAATTTAACTGCATTTCCTGAGCTACTGACATTTCACACGTAACTGTGATAGTTTGCAAATGTAGCAAAAACATTCATTTTTCTTTGAAATTGTACAGGATTTTTTTTACTTCTGATAAAATGATAATTCAGTAAAGAACTATTCTAGGCCATTATTTTTCTCAGCATGCCAGTGTCCATCAATGAAAGACAATTTATCAGATGCCTTTGCAGATTACATTGTGAAATTTTAGAGTAGCATCAACATGGAAATCAACTACGATATACACTTAAGACTTCGGTTGTACCCCCTGGAAGTTCAATGTTTGATATGAAACAAGTACCTTATAATCATGACATTTCACAAGTGGAAATATTTTTTTCTGGTGAAATGGTGAAATGTATAGTTTTTTTTACTTCTGACATAATGCAGACTAAGTACACATAAATGCTGTGTATTAGGTTTATCCAGCCTTTTGCACAGAGGTTAAATAATCAACAGGTGAAAACTAAGTATAGTACCAGACTGTGACAACAAAAGCCTCTGAAATGCTGGATATGTTAGGTGTATGCTAGTCCTTATATGTCAGTTCCCTAAAGGCAGATTGTAATAAGAAGTATTCATGGACTTTTAATAAGACTCTTAGATGTAAAACATACACCTACTGTCGTATTGGACTGTGCCAGTTATAACAGGGTGCATCACCTCTGGATATGATCATATAAATATGATGGCAATATTGCTCTTTGAAAGGTACTGCCCCCAAAACACAGAAATAGTCATTCAGAAATTATCCTATAACTACCCTTTGTTTTTACACAGTACTTGACTTTAAAATGACTCCCAAATGTGTTGAACTTATATTTTTTTAACTAGAAAATGAAAAACATAAAGGCCACATTAATATTTTTCAACTTGTTGCTGTTAGACAGATACAGTGCTCCAACAAGCTGCATCATTTTCATTCAACAGTGATCTGTAAATACTCTGTGCTTTCCTATACATTAAGCCTCCTCACACTTTCCTCAAAAGGCATTTACCTTCTGTATACAGCTCTGATATTTAATTTTGAGGAAAATGTGAGAAACAATGACTGCATAAATTTATTTCAACCTGTAGCTCTTGGACATGTATACACTCCTTTCCTTTCAAAACAGTCATATTAATAACTGCTTTGCATTAATTGCATAACTGTCTTTTGCTTTTATAATCAGATTATACCAAAACAAGGTACCAACCTTCTGTGCACATTACAGATGTGTGATTGTGAAGACAGTGTCATCAATAATGAATTTCACTTTGTTGTTTATTGACACAATCACTGCCTTTAGGCTTCTTTGTTATGCTGCGAAAAGTGCTAAGGAATATTCAACACAGTAATGTATTTCAACTTGCAGCATTAAGATATTATACACTATCCATTCCCTATACCAAGCTACAACAATGCTAACTTTATTGTGAGTACCCTAAATGTAATTAACTTACAGAAACAGACTGTCCCACAAAACAGATACCCCTTTTACTTATCTCCTTTGATGTTTAATTAGTGCAAGAAATGGCAAAAAAAAACTGCTACAGTAATGTATTTTAAGTTGCTACTATAGGGTACCACACCATTGTGCCAATCGGAGGAAAAAATAAATAAAGAAATACATAAGTAGAATGGTTTTGTGCAGTGGTCAGTCTACTGTTACCACTTCACTGGTTTCTGCCAGTAAATAAGAAAATTCATGTACCTGCAGGAGAAAAAGTATGTTGAAACTATTGGTATGATTCCATTGATTGTTATGTCAGGTTTTTTGGATGACATATTCATTTTGTGGAATGGCTCAGAAGATCTTATCAACCAGTTTATTGATTATCTCAACAGTACTAGTACATATTTAAAATTCACCCATGATTACAACAAGAAGGGTATTAATTATTTGGATACATACATTTATAGTGATGGAAATTGTTTCCAGTCCAAAATCTACCGCAGGGATACATTCTGTAATTCTTATCTGGAATTTACCAGTAATCATCCCAACTCTCAGAAGAGAAGTATCCTGAAAGGACAATGCATTAGAGCTGCACGGATGACTTCTGAATATTCTGAGATGATAGCAGAAATTAACAACACAGGAGAAATGTTCAGTAAGAGGGGATATTCAGATAATTTAATACAGGACATTACGAACTATGTCAAAAGGGAATGGGGGAAAAATATATTCCACTATTGGGTAGAGACACAACTGTAGGCAATCAAAATATTAAGGAGAAAGACCTAGACAATATCAAGGATACAGTCGAGCCTGTATATTAGAATTCAACCCATCTGTGGTGGAAGTAAAGAATATTATATATAACAATTGGAATATTTTAAGGAGTGACGAAGGGGTTCACAATACATTAGGAGACATACCCTGCTTTGTATACAAGACTGGAGCAAATCTAAAAAGAATGATAGAAATGAGGACAACATATAAGGGTAATAACTTTAAAGATACAAGGGAAGGTACTAGTAGATGTGGACACTGCAACCAATGTCATGCTATTATGAAGGAGAAAACTATAACACTGGGAAACCTTAACAAAACTAGAATAAGGTTTAAGAAGGGGAATTGTCAGACTCAGCATGTGATATATTTAGGTAAGTGTACCAAGTGTCTGCATTTCTACGTAGGAAAAATGGATAGAAGGCTCAGGAATCGTATATACGACCATTTGTATTGTATAAAAAAGAAGGACAGGACTAATGCCCTATACAGGCATCTTGAAACTAGTAGTAGTTGCGACACCTTCAGGTTTGCTATTTTAGATTGTGTTATGACAAGTCTAAGATGGGGAAACATTAAGGCTAAACTGGGGGAGAGAGGTAAAGTGGCAAATATTGTTAAATGTAGCCAATCCCCAGGATTAAATGAATGTATCCCCATTAAACCCTTATTGCAGGCATGAATTGTTATGCAGAATCTGTATAATGATATGTATTGCTGGAACACATATTTTTAGAAGTTACTGAACAAATTCTTATTTTTTTATTTTTATTTTTATTTTATACATTACCTTTAATCAAATAGGAAGCATAATTTATTACATAATATTTAGTTACAACAGTCTCCCACTAGATATATACATGCATTGTTATATCAAAAATTCTTGATGTATTTTTATATGAAATTAGCAATGTATAATATAAATTCAACGTATACATTTTTTTGCAATTAGTTCATTTTAACTATGTAATATTGATGTTTTATAAGTAGGCACACATTAGTTACATACTGTTTAGTGTAATTCATGAGCTTAGTTATTAAATTAGATACTAGTTCTTTAATAAGTAATTTATTTAAATTCAAATGTTATGCAGTCTTGATTGTGACTGATTGATTGGAAGAATGGATGTATTTAAACGGATGACTAGGAATGGGTACATGTTCTAATGAAATATACGGACTAGTAGATAAAAGCACTTAACACTGGTGAAAAATAAAGAGATTTATGCTGAATACGGACTGTTGGGACTTGACACTTATTTTATCAGTGAACTATTTTAACTATCTGTTTTGTGATATGTTGAAACTATGTTGAAATGTTCCAGTAGCCTCTAGTCATGGGACTATAGATTGTGGAAACTGATAAAGCTATCAAACTATGTACATCCATGCTTACTTCAAACTGAAGCAATAAAACTGTTAATTTCTTCTATGTATTCTGGATTCAAAATTCAATGCTAGGCTGGGCAGCAAGAAAGATGAGTGAGTTGTTTCCTTAGAGAATAGAAAGGTGAAGAGCATTTTGTATGTGCCACGGCCACTGAGGAGACTTGGTCAGTATTCTGGGAATGGAGATTATTTACTTTTAAACATCTGAAAGTGAAGGAACAGAAAAGAACTGCTACAAAAATAAAATGCTATGAAAAATATCTTGTTTGTCAAAATGAAGAAAGATAGTGTATGTTACACATTGCCTGTCCTCATTTGCAAAAAGACAAAGGTGAAGGTACGTGTGTTATGAGTAGAGTTCATAGAGCTATTGACAGGTAAACCAGGCAGCAAGATTATTGGTATCAGCACTTGTGGTAAGGGGAGGGGAGATTAGACACCATTTTTTTAATTAATTTTCTGTACTGATGTACAATCATGGAACTTAGCATGACTGATAGCATGCCAGACAGTTAATCTGTTTGATGATTTGCTGATTGATGGGTCTGCCTAGGGAGTCTTGTGCTAAATCTGGTTCTGGTTAAACGGTAAACTGCATGCATCAAAATTCTAAATTTTTTTTTTTTACTTATAAGTTAGAAGTGCAGTCTCTGTCTATATCAATTAGATGTGGATATTGTCACATGATTTGTATTGTATGGAGTTTTGCTTTATTTCATGGGCATTGCTTGAATATATTTAATATAAAAATAAAAATAAATAAATAAAAATAACTAGAGAATATGTTAACAGTTTTCTGGAATAGTAAGTTAACTACAGTCATTTCCAAGAATTAGTCTTCACTGTTTCTATATCTTTAACCACCTAGAGAGCTCTATGAATTACTTTTTCTTTAATTGCGATGACACACTTCAAATGTGATTGATTTATTTTCTTGCATGTGAGGCAAAGGGCTTTCAGACTATGTGAGTGGTAAACCTTTTGTACCAAATTTTGTAATGAATTTAGTGGTGGGTCAACCTCAGTAGCTTTCTTGCCCAGATGATTATGTCACAACTTGGAAGCAGACAGATGTTTTTTTTTTTCTCTTTTTATCATGAAAACAGAAAAATGATTTTGTCTAGCTGGTTTACAGTAAATAAATGTATGCTTTTTTAAAATACATTATTAACTATTTTTGAGGTATGGAAAATTAGGTGGTTCATTATTTTTTTATTTCCATTTGGGAAAAATAATTGCCTTAACAGAAGTTAAAAATGTGATTGAGAAGGCTTCTGGGATCACTGGAATCATAAAGGGATATCCTGAATGGTCATATTATATATAGTCATCTTGAAGTCGCAATATGACGTTTTCCTGCTTTTGCAGACCCTTAAGATTTGGGGGAAGATTTGGAACTGGTGGTGCTGGAGATGAAAGTGTCTTGGACTAGTTAGATGAAGGCTCTTTGGGTAAGTAGTTTAAGAACTAAGGTGCTATTCTTGGACTAGCTAGATGGATGCTCTTTGGGTAAGTAGTTTAAGAACTAAGGTGCTATTCTTGGACTAGCTAGATGGATGCTCTTTGGGTAAGTAGTTTAAGAACTAAGGTGCTACATGAGCAGTCATTCTCTTATGCATGTCAGTGTGGATTGCTTTTGTAGTGATGTTCTAGGTAGACGGGATGTGTACAGGGGTAAAGATTTTGTTCTGGAACACTAATTGGGTTGATAAACCTGGTAAAGAAAGCAAGATCTTTTGTCTGCATTAAAACATTGCATCCACAGATAGCCTGTCTCTAAGAAACAAATCAACACAAGGAAGAACACAATAAAATTAATAAAACAGTTTCCATTCTAGACATTTTTCAGAATATGAGGGTGCTAGAAACACAGAGTTGGCTCTTAGTGGGCAGATATGCTTTGTTAACAGTTCATACTTATTTCAGCGATGGATTAGAAAGGTGTAAAGTATTTGAAAGTTATTGGGAGCATCTTCTTTCACTTTAGATAGCATATACAATCTGTGTGGCTCATTTCATGAAGAACTTAAATTCTTAAGGACATTTTGCATTTTAGGAGAGTATTATGTACTAGATTTCCGTCTGTTCTAGCAGATGTGACTGGTGGAGCGGCTATCAAGCCTAGATACATAAAGGCTACTATGACAGTCACAGAAGTGGTCTTCTTGGTTTATTACACTTTAATTGATTCATGTGTTCCATCTTCTGGGACAGGAAGGAGATTTATTTATTTATTTATTTATCACTTATTTATACATTTGCTGACCAGGTCTAGTCAAAAGACCCTTTTGGGGCATGACCCCAACCATAAGACTAAAGAATATACATTACACAGGAATAAAACTCAAAGTGAATAACAGGAGTAAACTAAATGCATGCTGTGGTAAAGGCATTTAGCATACCCTAGACAATACATCAAAGAGATTTAAAGAAAATGTTGTACAATGAAAGCAGTAGAAGGACTAACATGAAATGCAAAATATAGCATGAGATATGAGGACACGGAGTATTTGTAATGATGTATTGTTCTTCCCTTCATGCATTATATTCAGCTTTATGACACCCCTCTATGTAATTACTTATTTCTAGTTACCCTGAGTCCCAACATTTGTGTATATAACAATCTCCCCGTTCTGTTTTAGTCTTATTTCTCTTTTTTCCATGGTAACATTCAGACTTTCTAAGGAACATTTCCTTGCTTCTAAAAAAGCGCTATCTTCATTTCCTTAGTTGTTCCTTCTGGGGACCTTTGTCATTCGTCAGTGTCTAAAGCTGATTTTTCAAACAAACAAAAGAGCCTAAAATGGAACAACACAAAGACTGAGGATTTGCTGTCCATTAGCTCAAAAGTGTGCTGTCTATTGACTCAAAGCATCAAACAATAGACCAGTTTGAATCTTTCATGCATATGTATGGGTTCAAATCTCAGTGTACACTATTTTTGTGTGATGTCCATCAGCTCAAAACATTAAGGAAGATGTCACTGGTAGAAAAGAAGAAATGATGGATATATCAGGAGGACTGAGGAATGCAACCACTGGCTATGTAAAAAATCATTTTGTGCATCTATTTTAATAAACAAAAGCAACTACAGTTAAACAGCATTAAGTATGATGTTAGCAGCTTAGATTTTCATAAAGCAGGAAAACATCAACATGCACATATGTGACAACCCCTCTCTGGGCCAGTAAGCAAAGAGCCTTAATCTTCACCACTGACACTGGTGAAGGACATTCACTTGGAACACAAATAGATGTACACAGTATTTCCAGATGCAGCTCTCTGCATCAAGCACAATTTCCCTTAAGTGCACACAGGGAACACACTCATTGTGGGGTCTGGGTTTCTCTCTCTCTCTCCAGGTCCCCATTAAGACTCCCCACTGGCACAGCTGTAGAGTTGACTCCTCAGCCAAGTATCCAACCCAAGTCTTGCACAACACTTTTTGTGAAACCAGTGCTTTGTGTCCCTGCTCCAAGCAGCTGACACACAGCTGACACGCAGTCTTTGAGATTTTATTTTCAGACACAGACACACACACACACACACACACACACACACACACACACACACACACACACACACACACACACACACACACACCTGGGAAATGCTGACATAGATTGACTAGCTATGCCCCCTTCTGCCCAGACTAATAAGGTAGTTACACTGCTTCCAGACACTCCAAAGCCAGCTATTCTAAGGCTCTTACAAGGCTATCCAATTATACTGAGTGAAATTAATATTAATACAAATAATAATGTTTGACCCATGTAGTAAGACTTTCAGGAGTGGCCACAGAGCCACCAAATAGATATAAGTACTCTCAAAGTATAAAATATTCCCTAAAGGATGAGCCACAGTAAAACATTTTAATATATTTAATAATAAACAATAAAAGAACATGAAAATTAAACATCTATTTATAGCAAACACCATATTTTCAAACACAGAAAATATTAAAATAACAGAAATGAATAGACTCACACAGACACAGAAAAAACAGTGCTTAACTAATCTCACTGTATTTTCCTGACTGAGATAAATAATTACTATCCCCTGGTCACTTACTAGAGCAAGGCAAGATGAAATAAGTGATGGCTCCTTCTTTGTCAGGTACCAAAAACAGACTGCTTTGACACTTCAGTCTCATCTAGTATTATATCATCATTTTTGCCCTGGATTACAGAATGACATCATATAAACCTTGTCATCTGACTTCTGATTCCCATACTACCCCCTTTCCTAGCAACTGGCTCAGAATCTCACACATATGTGTCAATTATGCACACACACGTAGAGCTTTGCTAAGATCTGTTATAGCTTCTGGAAGTTGTAAAACAATAAAATACTTCTGCTCTTCTAACATGAGCTAATAAAACATTCTCTGGCACAAACATTTCATCTCTGGCTGCAGTCAAAACTGTAAAATACAATCTTTATACCCTAAATTTAATTTAATTTCATACTATTTTTCAAAGTTAGCTGGAGCTGAGCTTAACCTTCTCTTTTCCAGTATCCTGTTACAATAGTTATAATACAGTCTGACATACAAGTGTATTTATTTTTCTGTCCAACAGGACACACTGTTGGTACATTTTTAACACAGTCAGCTTTACAATTTTAGCACAAGCATCTTTACAAATCAAAAAAAAAAAAAAAAAGTGAATAGACCAGTGAATTCTTTCCTGAATTATTATTGAACAAAATGTTCCCCTCTAGCCACGCCTTCCTACAGCCTTTAGCAGTACTCGGAGCACACTAGAAATTTGTGGAAAAATTTTTATTTAGAAAGTAGAGCTGTTATTCACTGGTCTCATTTTTTTGGTGGTTTGCATTAACTCGTGTGTTCTACTATAGTTGTATCTGGATCTGTACAAATCAGTTTAATATACAAATTACATATAATTGTTTACAAAACTCCAGCTAGCTATAATGATGTATGTTACACATCCACTGCCCTACTTCTCTTGGCATAGCTGGCAATACTTCACATTGTCACAACATATACATATATAAATCACAAAATGAACATTGGCTTGTATTTAAAAATGTTTAAATTGCTTAACAGTTGGCAAAGTAGGTTAACACTGTAAGCTGTAATCCCAGTGGTTCAGGGTTTGACTCCTTCAGCCATCATTTGCCTAGGTGTGTTTTTGAGTAAGTTACATGGGTTGCCCATAAAAGGGATTGTGGACCTGCCATGTTAACAAATGAGGATTTTTATTATTAGATTTCATTAAATTGGTAAAACAAATAACATATTCCTATATTTGACAACCTTACAAGTACAAGTAACTTTAAAATGAAAGTTGCTATTAGCTTACTCTGAGATTAAACATTGTTCAGCAAGTGTGTGTACATAGATGATTTTAATAAAACTATTTTTATGAAATAATTGAGAATAACTAAGAACACCAAAACACTTTAAATGTTCGATAGTTTTTTCATCATTTAGATGTTCTGATTAGTCTTAATTATCAGTTTTGTTAAGAATGATCTTTGCTGATGTGTTGTAGTTAATGCAAGGCATCAGGGATGCACCCATTTCAACTTAAATAACACCCTTTCATTTTTAGCAAATAGTTATGCATGCAAACACTATTTTTGAATAAACAATGTTATGTGAAAAATCATAGTTCTTGAAATGCCTTGCCAGAATGTAAGGAGGGCCTGCAATAAGGTATAACTTATTCTTTATGGTGAGCATTCTTAAATGCTGAGTAAGCCAGCTTTTTTATTTACTGAAATCAGAATGCATGTGTAGAGTTGCAAGTCCTAAAAGGGGAAACTAAGCTATTTTTTAAGAAATAAAAGCCTAAGAAGAACATTGTACCAACCAGTTTTCATTTGAGGGTCAGCAGACCAGTGCTGCAAGCTGCCTGAGGGTGTAGCCAGGCTACTCTTTATACTCTACTGAGAACATATTTTTTTCTGAGCATCATATAAACATAGCTTTTTCAGGTCATATTATCTCTACAGCTGTCTAAATGAATGCCTTTAACAAGTGCAATGGTGCTAATCTAAAAACAATATTTTCAATAGTTTTAGGGGGAACAGCTGAAAATGTTATTTGCATTTATTAAGTGCCGAGGGGACAGCATTTTGGAGAGTTGTGTCCATTTTAAGTGATAGGTGTCAGGGGGGTGGGTAGCACTAAGATATTGTGAGAACAAAATGGAATTTGCTTGCTATACCCCTGAAGCTGCCCCTTAAATTCCAAAAGTCAGAGAGAGATTGTGAGGTTTCAGTTTCACGGTCTGTATTTATACTGAAAATCAAACATCAAGCAGCTTTTGTTCTTCTGTTCCGCAGTCTTCTGTACTCCCAGAGCTGAACTTTAATATCACAGCAACTATAAAATATATCACTTATTTGATAATATACGGTAAAATATTTTATAGTTATGATTTCTACTGAAGTTTTCATCATTACAGAAAACATAATACATAAATAATGGAAGAAAGTTATGCATCCTTCCACGTTTTCTTTAATCGTCACATTCTGATATCAGTTTACATTTTAGTGCTGCTTGATTCCTAAACATTTCTGCCAGTATGTAGATACTAGAGCTGACACAGTTATAGCAGACTTCTGCATTACAGTGATAATTTTTCCACTTTGGTTCCAGGGTGGGGGTACCTCATGTGTGGAGACTACATTTCCAACCTGTTTGCATACTGATTTTCATCAGAAGCTCCCATATAATCACAGCAGTCAAAGATATTTTATGACTTCTCCACCCTTAGTGGCAACTGTGATGCCCATGCACTGACCCAGTAATCAAGGAGCCTCAGTCCTCACCACTAACACCAGTGAGGGGCATCCACATAAAGAAGGATAACAAATACACACACAGTAAAGTACAATTTCCCATAAGAGCACATTGATCACAGTCAGTCTGGAGCTGGTTTCTCTCTTTCTCTCCAGATTCCCAATAAGACTCCCCGCTGGCACAGCTATAAGGTCCAGATCTTAGCCTAGTGGGCAAGCTAAAACCTCCAGCACACACTCTGTCCAACCAGTGCTTCTTGTCCCTGCCCAAGTAACTGACACAAACACACTTTGAGATAAGAGCTATATACAACCACACAAACACCCCCGAGGAAGGCTGGCACAGTTTCTCCAGCTTTGCCCCTTTTACCCAGACTATATGATAGAAATCCCTGTCATCACCCACTAATATTTATCAGCTACTAAATAGGCCCTTAACAAAGGGTTCCAATTATTACTGTGCAATGTTATTATCCAAATGGTAAGTATGACTGAACAGCAAGTCTTACTGGAGTGGCTTAGTACGGTATCACTATATACATGCAATCTACTCTAGAGCTTAAATTTTCTCTACATAAAACATCCACAGTTGAAAAGTTTAAAAATATTTAATAATAAATAATAAAAACACAAGATAATATGTCTTACTACACAGTGCTAGTCAAGAGTTCAGAGATCACAGAGAAATACTTAAAATAATACAATAGAAATGTTTTGACATCAATACAGAAAAAACTAACCTAGTCTTCCTATTTCATAGCTATTTCTAAGAGAAAATACAGTTCTAAAATAAACTTACATATAGAGCAAGACAGTGCTGTGATGTTGGATATTCTCAAGATGAATGCTAAATGCACTATGTCTCTCTGTCCTTAAATTGATAACACAGTTCTACTTCACATTACATCATTCTTAACAATTTTCTAGTTTTCGCAGGCTAACAGAAACTTAGAAGTTAATAGCCCTTTTGATCTTGCAGCTGGTCAGGAAGCCAGAGCGATAAAATAAATTATACAAGTAAATTCTAGCCATTAACTCTGGCCTCAAAACAATAGGAAGAATTCCTTCATTTAGATATCTCAGATCTGAGTTGTGACATCAAACAATTACACAATGCTAGACTTATCAGCCTTCCTACAGCAGAGTGCACTGTTGTTCCATTTTTGCAGTTCCACATCTAACAGCATTTTCTTCCATTTAAGAGAACAAGCCTGTGGGTTATATTCATATTTACAAATGACAGAGTCATCTACAAATTATATCTAGCTAGGCTGGCAGCCTTCATCTATCTTCACCCCCCCCCCCCCCGCTGGGGAACTCAAGCTAGTTTTTCAAGTGACCCTTGAGAAACATTGCTTGAGAGCATTAGGTGTATCTGAGTATACCTTACCCCATTCCCTGTCTTGAGAACCCATCTGCATTGGCATTGCTAACCCCACTGTGGTGCTGCATGGATGTATCATATGCTTGCAACCCTAGGTTCTATCTTAGCAACTTGGCATTTTGTTGGCTGGCTCTATTTAACCATGTTAGGGGATTGTGATCTGTCACTACAGTGAATTTTCTTCCATACAGATAATGCTGAAGTTTCTGCAGTGCCCACACTATGGCTAGACATTCCTTTTCTACAGCTGCATAGCATTCCTCCTTAGGGTGGAGCCTATGACTGAGATAAACCACTGGATGCTCTTCTCCCTCTGAAGAAATCTGGTTTAGTACAGCCTCCAACCCATGGCTTGAAGCAATCACCTGCACAACAGGCAGGTTCTGGCCTGATCTTACCACTCCCCACTCTATGTCTCAGGTAGGAGACCTCTGCCATACTCGCCTGACATTTGCTTGACTTAATGGTCAGCCCTGCACTCTGTAGTCTGCCCAGCATCTCTTTGACATGTTGAAGGTGCTCTTGCCAGGAATGACTGTAGATGGCAATATCATCTAAATAAGCAAGAGCAAACCCTCTTGCTCCTGCTAGGATATGATCTACCAGCCTCTGGAAAGTCACTGGGGCATTTTTCATCCCAAAGGGCATCTTTTTGAACTCGTACAAGCCAAAAGGAGTTACAAAGGCTGACTTCTCTTTAGCACTGGGAGTCAAGGGCACCTGCCAGTAACCCTTGTTAATATCAATGGTTGTAAGATACTTAGCCCCATCCAGCTGTTCTAGGGCCTCATCTGTCCTAGGCATGGGGTAAGCATCTGATTCTGTGTGACTATTTAACTTCCTGTAGTCCACACAGAACCTGATGCTAGCATCTTTCTTTGGCAACATCACCACTGGAGAAGCCCAGGAACTGTTGGACTCTTGAATTACCCCTAGTTCCAAGATTTTCTGTATCTCCTCCCTCAGAGTCTGTTTGACTCTCTCAGGCACCCTATAAGGGGCCTGCCTAATAGGCCTTTGGGGTTCTGTATCCACCTGGTGCTGCAGTAGGTGGGTGCACCCTGGTTTCTCAGTGAACATGTCCCCAAACTCCTGTAACACTGCTCGTATTTCTCAAACCTGGGTAGGTGATAGCTGCTGGGACATTGCTACCCCTTCCACTGAGGTATCAGTCCAAGCCTCACTGAGAAGATCAGTCACCAGATATCCCACTGACTCCTCCTGCAATCCACTGCAAATACTCAGCACAAGGGCATCCCCTATCATGGTAAGGTTTCATCATGTTAACATGGTACAATTTGTTCTCCTGCATCTGGCCTAGCAGTTTTACCATGTAGTTAACATCACTTACCTTTCTTACCACCTTGTAGGGTCCTTCCTGAGCTGCGTAGAGCTTGTTGTGTCTGACAGGAATGAGAACCATTACCTGTTGCCCTACAACATACTCTCTAGCTCAAGCATTCCTGTCATACCATACCTTTTTCTGTTGTTGAGCTTCTGCCAGGTTTTCATGGGCCAAGTCCATGAGTTCCCCGAGCCTTGTCCTGAGGTTCAGAACATATGCCACAACAGACTCCTAGTGAGATTCACACTCACCTTCCCACTCATCTCAGATTAAATCTAGATGTCCCCTCACCCTATGTCCATACAACAACTCAAAGGGTGAAAAACCTGTGGATTCCTGGGGAACCTCTGTAAGCAAACAACAGATGGGGCAAATATTTGTCCCACTCCCTCTTAAACTGGTCTGCAAATGCCTGTAGCATGGACTTGATTGTAGAGTTTAACCTCTCAACAGGACCATAAGTCTGGGGATGGAAGGGGGTGGTCTTCAGGTGCTTCACCCCAGAGTACTACCACAGATAAGCCAGAAGGTCTGACATGAAATTGTCACCTCTGTCAGTCAGTATTTATTTTGGGAAACCTACCTTGCTGAAAATCTCTAACAAAGCATGTGCCTCCTTTTCTGCCTCAGTAGAGAACAAAGTCACAGCCTCAGGTTATCTTGTAGCATAATCTACTACAACTATTATATACTTTCTCCCTGTGGAACTTGGGGTTCTCAGAGGTCCCACAATATCCATAGCTACCCTCTGAAATGGCTTCTCAACCACAGGCAAAGGGATCAAAGGAGCTCTCACTTTGTCTCCACCTTGCCTACCTTTTGGCACTGCTCACAGGTCCTGCATTACCCGGTTACATCTCTGGAAATTCCAGGCCAATAGAAGATCTACATAATACTTCTCTTTGTATGTTTTATGCCGTTATGATCTGCAAAGGGAATATCATGGGCTATGGCTAGAAGTGCCAGATGGTAGGCTCTAGGCACTACCAACTGCTGTACCCTGTCACCTTCTAGCCCTCCCTCAGGGGTCCGCTCTCTATACAGTAACCCTGTGTTCCAGTATACAGATTCCCCCTTCACTTGAGAATCAGGTCCCTCACTAGCTACCTCTCTCAGGCCTTGCAATGTAAGGTTTGAGAGCTGAGCCTGTCTCAACTCTCTCTTTGTAACTCTCTCCAGTTCCCATTCCACAGGAAGTCTGGCATCCTCTGACAGTGGTGCCTCACTGTCAGCCTGGGTACTACTACTCATCTCTACCTTTGCAGTCACTCTGTCCAAGGGAACATCAGTACCCACAAGCAGCTGTGGCTCACCTTCAGTCTCACTGCTACAGCGTAGCTTCCTCCCTGAAGTAACCACTTCACCAGTCATGGCTGCAAGTATGTGGTCTGTCTGGTTTTCCAACAGGCTACAAGACCCACATGCTTGTATCAAAGCCTGACTGCATGTAACTGCATAAGCACATGGTACTGCCTCATCCAAATCCTTCTCTATCAGGACATCTGCAGGATGGTAGTTCAGTACCCCTGTTGTCTCAAGACAACCTACTGTTGGCATTTTTGTCTTCCCCACTTACTGGCTCCCTCACCTTTTGTTCCCCACCTTGCCTCCATGGACATCTGTATGCCACATGGCCCCAGTGGTTGCATTCAAAACATTTAACTCTAGGTCCTGGATGTGTACCTGGAACAGTGGCTTCCACTGCTACTGGCAGATTCTGTTGGGGCAGTCTGGGTTGTCCACCATGGGTTCCTTTAGACTCATGAGCAGTACTGGGGGTCCCTTCCCTGTGCAGGGCTGCCCTGCTTGCTAGGTATAGGTCTCCCTTCTTCCCCAAATCACCTGAAGTAGCATATTGTCTATCAGATAACCAGATCCTCATGTCCTCAGGCAAAGTGCTAAGGGCTTCTTCCCTCAGCAAAACGTCTGTCAGCCCTTCAGAAGTGGTGACCTGACATCTACTCACCCACTTATAAAAATAAGTGCTCAGTTCAACACCATATTCACACACACTTTCATCTGCCTTGCGTCTGTGCTCACAAAACTTTTTCCTATAAGTTTCAGCTGTTGTTAAAAAAAATTCTGACAAACAGTTCTTAACAGCAATATAATCAAAACATTTGTGAGCAGCAAGTTTAGACAAAACAGTTACAGCTTTACCGAGGAGTAAGGAGGTCAGGAACCATACCAAGAGCCTTTGGTCAACATCATACTGTTTACATACCCTCTCAAGCATATGAATGAAACTATCAGAATTATCCCCCAGTGTAAACTGCGGAAGAATTTTACTGACTTTTTGTGCTTCTGGGGTCCAGTTACTCCCTTCCCCATTACCTCCATGACTCTGGCAAAGAGTTAGCATTTCCTTTTTGTGCAGCCTCTGCCTCTCCTTCTCCACAGCTTCTATTTCCAAACGCTTGGCCTCCAACTCATGTCTCTTTAGCTCCAGATGGATTTTTGAGTCCTCTGCACAAAGGTTGAGCTCTCCATTCCCTGAGTGTTGTACATCTCCACAGCTCATCTGATCATCCTCCTGGTTGCTGTCTTCTGATGCAGCTGTGATCAAAGCTGCAATCATGCCTGCCTTAGTCAGGTTTCCCTGCACCAGTCCTTTAGCCTGGAACATAGCCTGCTGGCTCCTTGTCAGCTTTCCATACTCCTCTGCTGACATGCTTGCCTGCTCTCCCTGACTAACTAAGCTAACAAAAGAAATAGAACAATTGTGATCTGAACTCTGAGTATTCACTGCATGGCTAATTTAGAGTACAAAACACCTTCAGTGATCACTGTACACAAGCTACAGGAATTCACTATCCACACCAGTACAAACCAGTTAGTATTTGCCAACCAATTAATATGTGGTGTGGATATCCCGCCACTACCAAACAATTAATATGTGACACCTGTGCACTGACCTAGCAATCAAACAGCCTCAATCCTCACCACTAACACCAGTGAGGGGTGTCCACATAGGGAAGGATAACAAATACACAGACAGTAAAGTACAATTTCCCTCAAGAGCACACAGAGATCACAGTCAGTCTGGGGCTGGTTTCTCCCTTTCTCTCCAGATCCCCAATAAGAACCCTCACTAGCACAACTATAGGGTCCAGATCTCAGCCTAGTGGGTGAGCTAAAACCTCCAGCATCCGCCCAGTGCTTCATGTCCCTGCCCAAGTAGCTGACACACACACACACACACACACACACACACACACACACACACACACACACACACACACACACACTTTGAGATGAGTAATATACAACCACACAGACACCCCTGGGGAAGGCTGGCACAGGTTCTCCAGCTGTACACCTTTTACCCAGACTACACGGTAGAAATCATTGCCACCACCTACTAATATTTATCAGCTACTAAAAGGTCCTTAACAAAGGGTTTCCTATTATTGTGCAATATTATTATACAAATGATGTGTGACTGAACAGCAAAGCTTATTGGAGTGACTTGGACAGTATCACTATATGCATGCAATGGACTCTAGAGCTTAAATTATCTCTACATAAAACAGCTACAGTTAAAAGGTTTAAAAATATTTAATAATAAATAATAAAAACACAAGATAATGCTTCTTACTACACAGTGCTAGTCAAGAGTTCAGAGATCACAGAGAAATACTTAATACAATAGAAAAGTTCTGACATCAGTGCAGAAAAAAACTAATCTAATCTTCCTATTTCCTAGCTATTTCTAAGAGAAACACAGTTCTAAAATAAACTTACATATAGAGCAAGACAGTTCTGGTGATGTTGGATGTTCTCAAGACAAATGCTAAATGCTCTGAGTCTCTCTGTCCTTAAATTGATAACACAGTGCAGTTCACATAACATCATTCTTAACAATTTTCTGGGTTTTCCAGGCTAACAGAAACTCAGAGGTTAATAGCCCTTTTGATCTTGCAGCTGGTCAGGAAGCCAGAGCAATAAAAGAAATTATACATGTAAATTCTTGCCAACCTCAGCCTCTCCACAGGCTCCGTGCCCAGAGAATGGCGCACAGCAATGGTTATTCCACTCCACAAAGGAGGGGCCACAACTGACCCTGGCAACTATCGCCCCATAAGCCTGACTAGCCTGGTATGCAAGACTATGGA
Organism: Protopterus annectens; assembly: GCF_019279795.1. Classification (NCBI taxonomy): domain Eukaryota; kingdom Metazoa; phylum Chordata; order Ceratodontiformes; family Protopteridae; genus Protopterus; species Protopterus annectens. Next base: position 367,351,965 of record NC_056744.1, on the reverse strand, counting down.
GCGCATCATCATGGAACTCATTAACAAAGACATTGGGAACCTCCAAACACTTGACCTGACCCAGTTCGGCTTTGTTAAGGGCAGATCATGTCTACTAAATCTGGTTGACTTCTTCAAGACAGTTACCAAGGCCATAGATGAGGGAAAGGTGGTTCACACAGCCTACCTTGATCTCACCAAGGCATTTGACACCATTCCTCACTCGGGTATTATAGAAGAACTCACCAGCCTGAACATAAACTCCTACGTCACAAGATGGGTTGCCAACTGCCTTACAGACAGAACTCACACGGTAAGAATAGCGGGCTCCAGGTCTGACTCTAAACCAGTTACAAGTGGTGTCCCTCAAGGCTCAGTTCTGGGACCCCTACTGTTCAGTATATATTTCTCAGAAGTAAACACAGGAGGACTATGGCTAACCAAGTTCGCCGATGACTGCAAACTGGGAGCCATAACTGACTCTCCGGCTGACACAGACATCCTCCAAAAAGGCCTTACTGAGACAGACACCTGGTGTCAAAGTCATGGGCTCAAGCTAAATGCCAAAAAATGCATAGTCATCCTGTTTGGGAAAAATAAAACACCCACGAATTACCACATAGGCGGCAGTCCCCTTAATACAGAAGAGGTAATAAGAGATCTGGGGACCCAGGTCTATAATAATCTCTCCTTTGACAATCATATTGCCAAAGTAGTTAGGAAATCCTTCTATGTGGCCCATCTAATTACTAAGGGGATCACATCTAGAAATAAAAAGGTTATAGTGCCCCTCTACTCATCACTCATTAGACCCATCATAGAGTACAATGCCCCATTTGGGATGTACCTCACAGGACACTTCCAACAGCTTGAAAGACCACAAAAGCACCTCACCAAGAGGATTACTGGCCTCAAACATATATCCTATGCAGCCCGACTGAAAAAACTCCGGCTGTACTCAGTGGCATATCGCTTACTCAGAGGTGATCTCTGCCTGACTTACAAAGCCATGTCCAACTCAGAATTGATGGACATGCTCCACCTAAAGAAATCCAAGTCACTGCGAGCCACGCGCGCTAGTGAGCTAAACCTCACCACAACAATAAATAGAACATGCTGGAGGGATAGATTCCTGTCATAGAGACTCCCCATGCTTTGGAACAAAATTCCTAACTACATTAGGCAGAGCGTCTCATGAACACTCTTCAAGAGAAGCCTTGACGAGTTGATGGGTAACCGAAAGTACACCCCTGGGATCACTTCATTGGCTCTGTTTGATAGAGGCTCAGTTAATTAATCAATGGGGCGGCGAAAGCCGACACACTCTGGCTAGGCTTATAAATGCTCTCAGGCAAATAAACTAGTACCTACCTATGAACCTGTGAACCTATTAACTCTGGCCTCAAAAGAACAGGAAGAATTTCTTCATTTAGACATCTCGACTCCGAGTTTTGTCATCAAACAATTACACAATGATTGACTTATCAGCTTTCCTACAGCAGAGTGCACTGTTGTTTCATTTTTGCAGTTTCAGATCTAACAGCATTTTCTTCCATTTAAGAGAACAAGCCTGTGGCTTATATTGATATTTACAAATGACAGAATTATCTACAAAATTCTATCTAGCTAGGCTGACAGCCTTCACCTTTTTCACAGCAACTGTACCTGAAAAAACGAGTTACCACACACACACACACACACACACACACACACACACACACACACACACACACACACACATGAAACAAAGAGAAAAAGTATTATATAAGACTGGATTCAAATGCAGTATGTATATGAGCATCTGTGGACAGTCCACCAGATTAAATGCACCATTGACCCTGAACTGTTTTCAAACCATGCTCTCCCACACACACAGACTTTTTTTCTGGACCATGCATAAGTGCTAATATATATTTTTTTTATCTTTAGGATTTACCTTTGTGGTTTAAGATAATTTACACTGTTCTTATATTCCACCAATGTCTTTACTTGTTAATTACAACTGCTTCACTATATACACTTCAGTTGTCCAACATTATTTCTACAATTGTTTCCACTATCTCCATAATTTATTCTTGTTTAAATTTTACTGCCCCCATTCTTAACTACCATTCCATCCATCTAACCTCCGCCTTTCTTTTTGCCTTCTTTCTTAAAAAAGGTGAAACTTCTCCCTTATTTCCCTTTAAAAATATTTCTCGCTATACAACAGTCTTATTTCTTCTTTATTTTTCCTCAATTTCTTTTTTTTTATTTCTCTTACTCTATTAATCCCTTCTTCTATTCTATGCTCAAAATGCTTCACCATGTTTGAATATTCCACTTTACTTTTTTTTTTTCAACCTTCTTTCTGTTTCCTAAAAGTCTTATTATATTTTCTTTAAACACTACTGACCATTTTGTCCAAGTTTTGTAAAATACTCATATTGTCATACGTTCCTTCCATACTCTACTACATTCCTCTTTCATTTCTTTCTTTTGTTTTACCTACATCCCCGTTAACCATTTTATTTCTTTACCTTATTTTATGATTTCTTAATTATCACCTAACACAGCCTATATTTTATGAACTGAACAAATCTGCTCCTTCTACCCCCACCTGCCACTTCTTTCATGTCACCTGAATGTATAACATCTCTGTTTTAAAACTTTCCCTTTTGTACATCTGCTTTCTACTCCTAGGTTTAAGATTTCATGTCATATCGCTTCTTTTAATACCTTTATGTCTTGTGTTATTTTATTTTCTTACCTCACACAAAGTCCACAGTCATTAATATTGACACGTTTACTATCCCACGTTTTGTAGTTCTTCAAACATGCTTGTGTACACATACGTTATCATTACCCTTATACAAAATCCACTTATTCTGAAGTGACATATCATCAATATCATCACCTTTCCTGGTATCATAATTGTTACTTCCAATATTTTTACTTCATATTCTCTTATTAACACCCCTAACCCACAACATATCCATATCCTACTGACCATATAATCCTTTCCCCCATAATGCTTCATGTTCTTGTGTTTTTCCTTGTGTAATGCATCTTGTATCCATAAACATAATACAGCTTTTTCTTCTTGCACCATTCGACAACCATTAAACCCCTCGTGTAAGTTCTTATACATTTCACATTTAGTCCTAAAATACCTAAATCACTTTTCCCATTTTTACACCTGTACTTACTTTTCTCTTTCGGTGGTGGTGCTGCGGTAGCATTGTCACCTCACAGTTAGACGTTGCCCGTTCGATTCTCATTGAGAGCATCTTCTGTGTGGCGACATGCGTGAATGGGCGTTCCTTCGTTGAAGGTTGTGCGCTAGGCCTGGCAAGCCAGCACGTATAACTCTACTGCCAATCATTAGCGGACCGGAGTTCCGCTGTGGCGACCCTTAACCGGGAAAAGCCGAAAGACACAAACAAACTTACTTTTCTCTTTCTCCAACAGATTTAACTACTTTCTGCTCTTGTTCTCCCCGTTTCTAAGTCACCATCTTCCTTTACTTCGCTTGCCGACCCAACATAGTTATTTTCTTGTTGTATCTGAATCTCTGCTACCAGTATTCCTTTCCTTTGCTGTTTTTCATCACCTTGAGTCGCTCCGTCACTTTCTTCTTCACTTGCATCAGCCATTTTATATTCTTCCACAATATTGCTTTGTAACATATTGCTTCCCCCATTTCTTTTTCATGTACCTTTTCTTTTTCCATTACTGAATATTCAGACCAAAAAATAACTAGATTCATCGTATTTCCTACAAAAGGATTTACAGTTCTTAGCAGTATGGACTTACACCCCAAACTGCCCACATCTCCTTTTTGTAAATGTTTTACATCACTAAAACAGAAGCAGGGGCCCAATGCCTAACAGTTGCTCTTTTCCAATTCATTATTTTATTATTTGAAATATGCTGTAATTTTCCATCATTCTTATCCAGTGTAATTCACACTTCCCATTCCCCGTCCATACATTTATTTTAGTATACATTTTGTTTATGTCATGACCTTTACCACATTTTGTTAGATAAAAAAGTTTTAAGTTTAAATTCCTCTGTTTTTGAAGTTTTGAATCACAGAGTCTTTCTTTTTAACTGCAAACCAATGATCTGAAAATAAAGGGCCAGATTCAATAAAGCCTACACTAAGTGTACAGTAAGTGATCACAATATGTATTCAATAAAATAAAATCACATTTTTGTACCTTCTATTCACTCAGAAAGGTTACGCTAAGTGTACATGTAGTCTACGCTTTGTGGTAAACTTTATGAACCCCTGCCAATATTTAAAGCTGTTAGAATATTAGTAGGAAAACTAAAATTAGGAGAAAGAAAATGTGAGTTACGTCTGTGTTGCCTGTTCACTTAGAACAGTGTATACTTGGTGTACACTTAGTGTAGGCGTTATTGAATCCCAGGGAAAGTCTTTCCAATATGATATGTTATTTATTTTTTCTGTTTTACTCATAAACCTTTCTGCACCTGAAAAAAAGTTTCAAAAGTTACATAACAGACGTCTTCTGACCCACAAATTATCAAAGCTATTATGCCCGTCATAGTAAATGCTAATGGCAATATAATCTCCATAAGGTGTTACGTGTCAATAGTAGCACTGGTTTTACTTTTGTTCTGAAGCTGATGTATGTCTGCTTCTGTCAAACACGTCTCTTCACTCTGTGCACTGCTTCTTGTTAACTTATAACACTTGCCCATTCGGCTTTACTTCATTTCTTCCAGAGCACCCAGTCACAGAGACATATTCTTAAACTAATTATTCCATCAGCCAAACATGTCTCTGTGCTTTCAGCCTTTGTCATCTGCTTCACTGCCACATTAGCAGCTTCATTATCTGACTGTTTCCGTAATGCTCGCGCTATCACAGCATGCCACCTCTCTTCCTTTCCTTCATCTGATTCTCTTTCCTTTGTGAAACTCTCCAGCATATGCGTATCCAGACCTCAACTCTCAGAATCAGTAACTAGGATTTCATCTGTCTCTGATTGTCTCTCCAAAATTTCTCCAGCAATAATGTATGTCCTTCTATTCCTATGTTGCAGTGTTCATACTATGGGATTTTCCACCTCAGGTGACTCAACATCGGCTCCTATGCAAAGGCTTAAGCCTTGCTGCTGTAGGTGCGTGGGCTGTCATACTCTGGGCCATAAACCAGGGGCCATAACTGTGATGTTTGCATGCACAGAGCTCAGAACTTTTCAGCCGCAGATGACAATACTTCAATCGCTTCACTCCTATGACCAAAGACTTCTAAAGATAAGTACCCCATTGGGGAAATTTTTCTCTTACGTATGCTTTAGCTTGGTTGGTGTAGATTCCACTTTAGTCGATGTCTGAGAAAAAGAGCAAATGTAATTCCGGGCATCAGATACTGCACAAAGACCCTCACGACTGCTGTGTGTTTTGCTTAGGAAAGGAGCATGATCATAAGGCCTGCCCCATTTGCCAGTCTTTCGTACCAAAGACCCCACGCAACTGACTGGCTGCACTTAACCTGTACTTGGAAAATCAAAGACTAAAATGCCTCACTCTCAGGATAGATCCTGAGTTGGCTTCTCAAGCTGAACAACCAAGGAAGAAGGCCAAGATTTCCAGGCCTTCTCTCAATGCCGCTTTGCCATCGGATGCCCCACTGACTACCGATATAGGGGCCAAAGGACACCTGATTACTCTGTCAGCTTTGACAGTTCCTCTGGAAGAGGCCATTTCTGCAGTCATAGAAATTATGTACATGGAGTTTATCCAGACACTGGCCATAACCGACGTCGAGGGGGAACCATCTCTTGATCGGCCGACAGAGACTACTCCTGATCCAGCCCAGGCCTCTGTCTCTAAACCTACCCCTAAACTTACGCCGACCAAGAAAAGACAAAAGACTAAACACTTGAGCCCTATGCCTTAAGCAGCTCCAGACTGGCAGTCTTTTACCAACTCACTAATGCAGGCCTTTATGGCCCTCACGCCCTCACCTACCAACATTCCTGTGCTGAGTCCAAGACCACCCTCGGCTTCATCCCTCCATTTCACCACCACTCAACAAGGAGAGGATGAAGAAGATCCAGACTACCCCTACTCCTCCTCTGAGGAATCAGTGTCTTATGTCTCACAAATTGCCTCACCTGTGGATTACTACTCCTCAGATGAAGACTCTATAGAAGCAGATTCCCCACCAGAGGATATTACCTTTGGGGGAAACTATTTCAAAAATGAAAGAGTACTTCAGGTGGGGCACTACCTTAATGTCAGATGCCCAGAAAAGATATTTTGAACTATTGCAACTGGAGTCTCCCTCTCCTTCAGCCATTCCTCTGGTGCTTCCAACCTTCCTGGATGCCTTCAACTCAGTCTCCAAAAACTCAGACTCTCAACCTCCTGTTCCAAAAAGACTGGATAGATTTTACAAAGTACCTGATGACTATAAGTTCCTGGTGAAACCTCCCCTGGCTGACCCAGCAGTTATTGTGGTGTCCCCAGACAGACAATCTAGGCAATTACCTCTTGCATCCCTTCTGTTATCAGACAAAGACAGCAAAACTATGCACATAATGGTTAAGAAGGCATACACCTCCTCTACTCTGCCCTTCAGGGCCATCAATTACCAAACCCACATGGTTAAATACTCCCTGGACCTGATCTCACAGGCTACTACCCTGCTTGCTTCGACCCAAGACTGTCCAACCAAAGCTGACATTGCATCAAAACTGTCTCTAGCTACACAAGTAGCCAGACATTCAATTAGGTGCAGTTATGATGCAGCAGAGACCTCAGCCAGGTCAGCTGCCTCTCCATCTGCCCTTCTCGGATACTCATGGCTTCACCTGCAGCCACTAACAGGGGATTTCAAATCCAAAATCATGGATGCTCAACTGGACCACAACCTTTTATTTGGGAAAATTTCAGCAGAACGTTTCAAAAATTTACAAGAAAAAAGTAAAGAGCTGCAGGACATCAAGCATTTGCTAGTGTCCCCCTTTCCTAAATATTACAGAAACTACCCAGCAAAGCCATCCTTTGTCAGAAGGACTCCCTCAGTGTCACGTCCTTCCTCCTCTAAGCCCTGTAGGGGATCCAGGAGACAGCCTTACTGCAGACCACCCAACTCTCAAACCCTGGCGAAGCAGCCCTTTCCAGACAGAGAAGGGCCCTTCTCAGCATGACTGCCTTGCTCAACTACCTCTATTAGCCCGCCTTACCCACTGCCTTCCCTTCTGGCAAACCATCACCTCAGATCACTGGGTTATAACCATAATCCAAAAAGGATATTTTCTATCCTGGAAGGAAAAAACAGAACCAAAAAGAATTCCCTTCCCCCCAAAAAAATCAGCTTCACTTACACCCTCCCATTTTAAAAGCACTCCTGAATCTAGGAACCATAGAACCAGTTCCATCATGGCAGAAAGGACTAGTCTTCTATTCCCGTCTTTTCTTAGTTTAAAAAAAGGATGACCCTTGGAGGCCAATCCTGGACTTATCCTATCTGAACCTGTTCCTAAAGGTTCCACCCTCCAGGATGCTCTCCCTTCAAACTCTCCTTCCCCTCATCCCCTCCCAGGTCTTCATAGTCACTCTGGACCTAAAAGATGCTTACCTACACAACCCTATCAGACTCTGCCACAGGAAGTATCTGCGTTTCACTGGCCACTCTTCACACTTTCAGTTTACAGCCTTGCCCTTTGGCCTCCAGAGTCTTTACAAAGTGCTTGGCCCTAGCCATTGCCTACTGTAAAACCAAGGGAGTCCAAATTTACTCTTACCTGGATGACATTCTTATTCTGGCAAAATCAGAGTCCACCTTACAAACCCATCTCACCTTGACTATGTCTCTTCATCACAACCTGGGATTCACCCTAAATCTGCAGAAATCCTCCCTTCTTCCCTCAACAGGACACAATACTCCTAGGCTGCAAGATCAGAACAGATCTTTTAAGATCTTTCTCCCACTAGACAAAGTGCAATCTCTCGCCACCCATTTCCAGAGTCTACTTTCAGAATCTCACCTTTCGGCAAGACAATTTCTGCAGGTCCTAGTTCTCATGCCGGCCACTATTCCCATACTCCCATTAGCCAGGATGCATATGAGAAAATTCCAATGGTACCTAAAGAGATGTGTGGTTTCAGAACCAACACCCACTAGACAAACTCATTCCCCTTCTGCCCTGTTTAAAAACAGAGCTAAGGTGGTGGATTCACAAAATCTTACTGAACAAGTGCATCACCCTTCAACCTCCTCCCACCACTCAAACCATGCACACAGATGCATCAGACCTAGGGTAGGGGCAACTTTTCAGAAATTCAGGGTACAACACTGTTGGACCCCAGCCTTGCAGAAACAGCACATCAATGTCAGGGAAATGACTGCTGTCATGTTAGCTGTACAAGCTTTCCTTCCCATCTTGTAACCAGGGATACTACACATTGTAACAGACAACACAACTGTCATGTGGTACCTCAACAAACAAGGAGGGACACAGGCATACCAGTTATGCTGAATAACCTTACAAATCTGGGATCTAGCAGCCAACCACAATCTTTTCCTGCAGGCCTCTTAAATCTCCTCTCAGGCAAACAAACAAGCAGACTTGCTCAGCAGAACATCCTCTCAACAACATGAATGGATGTTGCACAGGGACACCTTCTTAGACATTGTCCACCAGTGGGACACACCTCAAGTGGATCTGTTTGCCTCCTCCCAGAACAGACAGCTAAACAAATTCTGCACCAGGGGTCACACTCTACTAGCATGGAGAGTGAATGCCTTCAGCTTTTCATGGAAGGGAATGTTCCTCTACGTCATTCCACCCTTCCCTCTAATTCAGAAGGTCCTTCTGAAAATCAAGAAGGAACAACCAAAAATCTTGCTGGTGACCCCCTGTTGGCTAAGGCAACACTGGTTCCCCCCTCCTTCATTCCCTAACCAAGGGCAATCACTGCAAGTTACCCCACAATGTGGACCTACTAACACAATAAAAGGGATGTCTCATTCACCCCCAGCTACCTCTTCTGCACCTAACCCTTTGGGTGATCAACTTCTGATCCCTTTCAGACAACGCTACTCAGAGGATGTGCTCTCAGTCCTGAGGAAGGCCAGGAAACCAACCACTAGAAAAAACTATTTGTCAGAATGGCAGAGATTTTCAAAATGATGTTCTCTTAAGAACAAGGACCCTTTCCAGGTTGGATCTCTAACTTGTCCTTACCTATATATGTGAGCTCATTAAAGAAGGACTAGCATATTCTTCAGTAAAAGTCCATCTTTCTGCCATTTCAGCCTCCTTAAGTTTACAGCCACCTATGCTATCCAGACTGGATGTAAAACTTTTCCTGAGAGAGGTATTACATATCAGACTTCCAAGAAAACCCATCCCTCCTCCCTGGGACCTTAATTTTGTGCTGGAAAAACTCACTCCACCACCTTTTGAGCCAACCAGCACTGCTTCCCTTCAAATGTGCACATGGACAAAACATTCTTTTAGTGGCCATTGCTTCTGCCAGAAGAGTGTCTGAACTGCAGGCCCTCATGAACTGTAACCCCTACACCACCTTCCACAATGACAGGGTGACCTTGCGCACTAACCCTTCCTTCATGCCCAAAGTGGTGAACAAACTATCTTTAAGTCAGTCCATTCACCTACCTACCTTCTTCCCCTCTCCAACTAATACCGCAGAGAGGATCCTTCACTCCCTAGATGTGCACAGACAACTGAGGTTCTACTTAGACAAAACTCCTTCAGAAAATCTGACCAACTCTTCATCTCCTTCCACCCCAGGGCTCTGGGTAAGACAGTCGCCAAACAAACCATTTCCTGTTGGATCAGGAAATCCATTCTCTTCTGCTACTCATGTCATGGCAAATCATTGCCCCTAGGTATCAAGACTCACTCCACTAGAAGCATGGCTACCTCCAAGGCCTTTTTTAGAGGGCTTGACACAGCTTCTATCATGGAAGCTGCTACCTGGTCGACAGTTCACACTTTCACTAAACACTTGAAGCTAGACCAATTCTGTAGGGCCAGCGCAGGATTTGCCAGAGCTATCCTGCAGGGATTCTTAGAATCCTCTACCTCTGCCCACTCCCTTCACTCCAGTAGCTGTGGTACCGTCCCACAGTATGAATACTGCAACATAGGAATAGAAGGACATAGGATAGTTGTGTAAAATCTTACCCTAACCATAGATATCCTTCTCTTCCATGTTGCAGTATTCCTTCCAACCCTCCATACCCCCTTTTTTCCTTTTGTTCTCATAACACTATTGCATGGTTGGCCCTTAACCTAGATCCCAACTCCCTACAGGCTAATCTGTACAGTCCTTCATGGACATTTGTTCCTTAGCCTCAGCTTGTTCTTTGATCCACATTATCCTGGGCTTCATGTTCTGAGGTCTGTGCATGCAGACATCACATTTATGATCCCTGGTTTATGGCCCTGCATGTGACATCCCACACACCTATAGCAGCCAGGCTTAAGCTTTTGCATAGGAGCCAACGTCGGGTCACCTGAGGCTGAAAATCTCACAGTATGAATACTACAACATGGAAGAGAAGGATATCTATGCTTATTGTAAGATTTTACACAACTATTCTTTACACCTTCCTCTAGCTTAAACAATGAGTGAGAAGGTCACACAGAAAAAACAATCAGTAAAAACTAAATGAAAACCCCAGCCAAGCTGGAACTTCCAATGAGTGACCTCTCAAACCTCTTGAATCAGAGGCATGTGGGATATATGCAAATGACGCTTATGAACACCAGGTGTTTCAGCAATTGGCAATTCTGAATGCCCTTGACTTGTTTCACCATTTTAATGGACAAACTTCCTCTAGCTTGGAATTCTGTATTATTGACAGCTCTCTGGTGCCACCTAGTGGTAAACAGGAGTAGGTGAAGTTCCCCATTTGTATGTGTGTGTGTGTGTGTGTGTGTGTGTGTGTGTGTGTGTGTGTGTGTGTGTATCTTTCGTTTTTTCCCGGTTAGGGGTCGCCACAGCTAAATTCCACTCTGCTAATGATTGGCAGTTGATTTTTACGGGGCCAAGTTGCCAGCCCAATGCCCAACCTTCAAAGAAGGCACACCCATTCATGCACGAACCTACCTGCATGTCTTTAAACATCACTGGACTGCGGGGAGGACATGCAGACTCCACACAGAAGGCGCTGCAGCTGAGAATCAAACTGGAGAACATCTTGCTGTGAGGTGACAATGCTAACCCCAGTGCCCTGGCTAAATATCCCCTGGTCGGTATAAATGTTATCTCAGGTCTCCTCTGAAAAGAGGACACTGGCCCAGTGGGATGAACTTGCTCAACAAAGAGTAAATAAATAAAACTGTTCATGTCCTGGGTAATTCCATGTAGGAGGACTAATTCATAGTTGTACTATTTAAATCCATTAAATCTTTATTTTGAACTATAGCAATATAGTTGAAGCAGAACAAATTTTTGTTGATTTTATGTTAACCCTGATATTTTACTAAATCATACCAGCAACTTTACTTAAGAATTGGAGGTAAGTTCTGTAAGAGGTTTCTTATCCACAAAATCCCATTATCAGCAAACCATGAGGAGGAATCACTCATCTCCCACTGAACTGAATGATGGCATAGGCATGGCATTGTCAAAGATGTATAGCTAATGGTAGGCATCCTTGTTGTGTACCCCAGTTTAATTTAAATGGTAACAATGCAGCTCCATTTTTTATCACTTGAGACAGTAGATCCACATAGAGGAGTCAGCACTTATCAAGTGTGGGATCCTTGAGTCTATAAGCCGTCATTACTTCCAAAAGGAAGCCCCATTCCTGAAAGTTAAGAAATGCTACTTCTGGAGTGGTATGGTCTTTATGTACTGAGTAAGGTCTAACCATAATCGTATCAAGTCAGGCCCTCCTGCTCTACCCTTTATGAAACCTGTTGAGTGGGACTATGCGTTTAGGTCGTAGTTTTCCAGTCTCAGAGCCACAACTTTTGCATTTACTTTGGTCTCTCTCTACAAAAGTGATATGAGTTTATCACCCATGAGAGACTGAGAATCATACTCTGGTTTAGAATGATTATGGAAACAAGATGGGATAAAAGGGGGAATTAACCTTATAGTTCTAAGGAATTATAAAGCACACATAACTTGTATGTCACAGTAAAGTATGTGTAAAATTTCCCTTGTATGCTACTAGGGCCTGGTGCTTTACCCCTAGGAAGCATACAAATTACCTGACTAATTCCCTCCCTCAAAGTTGGTTTATTTATAAATTCTAAGTCTTGGGGTGGTATTCATAGTTATTACGTGAATGTGTTATGGATATCCCTGCTGTCTGCGAATGAGCGAGGCTCAGCTGTGACTCGTTGAGTTCACTTATGCTAATGTGCATTGGCCGAGAATGAACATAAACAAATAAATAATGAGATGCAAATGAGTGATGATATAACCCAGCATATGCTAATAAAGAATTCTCTCACCTATGTGTGATTCATAGAAGAATATTCCTGGTTTTCTGCTATGGCCATAGATGCATTATATAAAGAGGAGTCTTGCCAATTTTATCTACATTGCAGTCCACAAGTGCTGACACTTGCTGCTAGCCTTGTTATGTCTAGGTGTGAGTTGCTTATTTTGGCCAAGCCAAAACCGCTTACACCCAGTGTGGCTTGCTGGACAAGAAGAGACATAAGGGAAGAATTACTCATTATAACTTTGATAATCAAGAGATACTGGATAGGCTCAGTGGACAAGGACATTATAGGAGTCTTAATGAGTGTGTATTACCCCCCTGGGGTACTGGAGGAAAGCATGGACTTCCTATCCCTGTGGATACTAAACTATGCATACCCCTCACTATACTTATCATGGGGACCTTCTACAGACTGGGGACAGTCTGGGGATCCCACAGGCAGCAGTTCATGGATGTACTCTTGGCACGTGTGGATCAGTACATCTACTTCCCAGTGTTACTTCAGGACTGAACCAGGACTATGCATACTTTTTATGGGGTGGCACATTTCCCTGAGGTGCTCAGTGTGATATATTGCACACATATTGCAATTATGCCCCTTCTGGTCTGTGGGGTGAGCAGTATCACAGTGGGAAGAGCTATCACTCCATTAGTTGCCAGGTGCTATGTGATACATGGGGGTGCATCACAAATGTCTCTGCCCATTATCCTGACAGTGCACGTGATTCCCATATCTGGCATACTACCTCACTGTACTGCCTCTTTCTGTACAGTAGGAGGCACACTGGCCATCTTGTTGGTAAGTTATTATTTTACCTTTTTTCTATTGTATTTAAGTAGTTATTCATGGTAAAAGGTATTGCTGAATAATAAGTAATGTTTTCTTTGCTTTATACCCCCTCCCTCTCTCTCTTTCTCTCTCTTTTTTGTCTTTCAGGAGATGCTGGATATCCACTGGAGCCACGGCTCATGACACCACTGAGAAATCCAAGTGGAGCTACAGATCAGACCGATAACACAACCCTGTCCCAGATCCAGTGCCTGGATGAGTCTGGAGGGTGCCCTTCAGTATGACAGAGCTACAGCATGCAGGATCTTTACTACCTGTTCCATTCTGCATAACATGATGATGTGCTGGGCTGGTGGTGAAGTGACTTATGCTGTTATTGCAGCCTTCAGTTCCAGTCCCACTATGACTAATGATGACCAGCCAGCAGCAGTAGTAAGAGACCTCATGTGGCAGGTTTGTGCATGATATGTCACTGTGCAAGTAAATAGGCGGCATCTAGTTCACAGCTATGGACCATGGCATTCAGGTTAGTGTTTCCTTTCTTGTAAAAAACACACTGAGTATAACTGATGCATGCAGTGATATCTGTGGGGGATGCTGTGTCGTGCATGGTCTGCTGTCACTGTTCATCTGACATTCTCTCATCTTAACATAATTTTGTTTTTCAAAACCATTACTCATATTATTGTTTATAAATGTCATGCCGGAGTGCGCAGTGACTCCTGTTCAGTGATATCATAGCATACATCTCAAACTCGTAGAGCAAGAATTCTGGATAACGGCAAAAGTAATAGGGGGACAAAAGCCCAAAAATAGGGATGAGTTTTAAATATTGCTCTTATAAACTCAGAAAGTTGCTGGGAAAACTTTTCTTGCATTAGCATGCATTTTCTGAAAACCAAATGTCTGTAATTTTGAAATGATTTTAATCCTCAGTGATTTGCCAGAACATTCCAAATTTAATGAGGAACAGACCAAAAATACTGGGAAAAAATCTGGACACTTGAGAAGTGGCATAATATAAATAATATAAATAATAATCACAGTTTTTTATCTGCTTTATGCAATAAATTCTGCTGAGGTGGGGTATCCAAGTAAGCATGTACTGAATGTCCTCGTGATATAATTAGAAAAAGTGTTAATTCAGTAGTTATCATGAGTTCATACCAATAATTTGAATGAAAACGTATCAGATTGTTTTTTTTTGTTTTATTTTATGCATTTTTTTTCTCAGCTTAAAGTTGTTTGCTGAGGTACTGCACATCAGATTGTTTTCAGTTTATCATGCATTTATTATTTGTGACTTTAGAAACAAAAATACAAAAAGAAAATAAAAACTGGTAACCACCAGGCAGAGTTCCAATAATACAATGGAAAACAGGAAAGGAACTCAAAAAGTTTAATGCAGCAAAGCTTTTGAGATAAACTCATTCTCAGTGCATTGCTTTGCTGCATTAAACTTTTTTTATTTTGCACAGTTCTGTCTATTTCTTGAGTTCCTTTCCTATTTTCCATTTTAAGAGACAAAAGTAAATCATCATTTGTGCAGTGGGGAGAGTGAAAGGGTGAAACAGCAGCGGTGTTTGTTTACATGGCAGGATATTAATTTTAATGCATACTTTTATAATTAATTTTTCCATGAAAAGTTATGTATTACTGCTTTGAAGTTGTAGGCAACTTCCAGTTGTAAGAGTGGTAATGCATAGAGCATTGGCGTTGATGGCTGCAACCTCATGTTATGACATATAAATTTCTTTCCACAGTTTCCAAGAGGCTTTAAGCAGTACTATTGCAAAGATGAAATGCATACAGTAGAAAAGTATTGTAGACATTCTCTCATGTTTTTAAATTTTAATATAACTTATCCCCTTCCAGTTAAACATTCACCTGTGTTTCTGAATGTCAAATTATAACAGAATTGTAACAGCTGATGACAGTAGGTCAAGGTCACATGAGTCAGACACATCTCCTAAAGATAGGGTAGATGATAGTACAAGCAATTTTGAAGAAGGGCTGTCATGAGAGATGGATGGTGCGTAGGTCTGATGTTGCAACCTACTTGATGCAGGTGATCCTGTGGACACTGGCATGACAGTACTATGTGAATGTGATTGAATTTGAATGAGAGGTTCTGGTATGTGTAGATGAATGCTGACATAATGTGCATGAAATCTGTTGTGCTTGTTTGTTCTTGACCAATTGCAGTACTTTCTTAAGAGGCACTTGTACTCTCGTGATCTGGCTCCACATGTTCCCCATCCAAGACTGACTCCTGTTTCAGTCTAGAAAGTCCTAACTAGTGTATGAATGGATGTGGCCATGGATGCTTGGTGTGTCACCATGCTAATCAGTGTGATCATGGCATGATCCTTGCTCTGGAAATCCTCACACACATCCTGGAGGATTTGGATAATTTCTAGTTGACTCTCTGCGGCAGTTCTCTATGCTCTAATAATACCGCCGCACATTTGCTATTGGCAGGCAATGATTTTTGTGTTTTCTGGTTAGCTGTAAGAAATATCAGTGCCCTGCTCCCCTTTGTAATGGTGTCACTAGGGACACTATTATCTCGGAATGTCTGCCATCATCCTCAAGGTATTCATCTGGGTTTGGATATACTGGTGTAGAGGTGCAGGGGTTTTCTACCTGTGCAACATGTAGTATAATGTCACCATGTGCTGGACTTTGTGATACACTATCATTTCCTGCAGAGTTACTAACATGTTCAGTATGAGATCCTGCAATTAAACTTGGGGACTGGGTACCACTTTCCTCAAGCTGCCTCATAAATGTTATTGTCATCATCATCATCCTCACCAACAGCTATTCTGTTGCTGATATCATCTAAATTTATTATTTATAGTGGAAGTGTTTTTTTCTGCTGCTGATCCTGTACAAATGATTTGAAAACTTTACTAATAAGGAAACTGCATACACTATTATATGCTTATTAAGGATTTGGGAGAGACACTTACCGTACATACTGCCATCATTGCCATTCTGTATCAGTGTGGAAGGTTCACCTATTAATGATAATTGCCATGGGTTAATGTGACCATTCCTTGTCAACATCCAGTTCTCTATATAAATATATGTTGCTATTTTTAAGCCAACCTTCCTGAGCAGATAAATGTTGCTGCTGCAGACATTGGTAATGGCCAGTGTCTATACCAACATTGTCTATTTCTTAGTCATCCCAATGGATGGAGCGGAGGTATTCCTCATCTGGTGTTAATGGGATAATTGTTGAAGGCTCCCCCAGTACTGATATGGGCAATTGCATTCTGCTTTACCTTGCATCTAACATGTCCTAACATATCATTTGCCCTCTTCTTGCAATGTGTCACTGCATTAATGACCAAAACAACTTGATTCCAGACTTGGGTCCTCACAGCTTGTCTGGGCCCCCCTTTACCAAGCAGATGTTTTCCATATATCCTAAGGGCTACCATGAGGATGTGATTTTCCTCATGACTGAAGTTGTCCTTTTACTGCCTTGATTTCTTGTTTTGTATCATTAATACACATGACCATTGCTACCTGCCGTTCTCCTATGAAAAAGGTAACACAAACCACATAACTGTATATACATGCAAAATCTCACTCAACCAAAGTAAATTTGTGCCACACTAATGTGTGCAGCAATCAGCCCCAATCATTTCATGTATTCACTGTCTTGTTTTACTCTTCAGTGACACTCAGAAACCTTCGGTTAAGGACACATGTTTATTCAGCCGACAACACATCCTTACTACTTTGAAATATATGTTTGCACAATCAGTATATGACACTGAAGTATGACATCTTCATGAGTGATCACTAATCATTTCCCATTGCTGTACTGATTTTTCACTTAAAAATGATAGCTTGACACGCTTCATTATAGCCATGATAATATACCCAGAAAATCAATAAAAGAAATATATTTTAATGTAACTCACTATTTTACAACATTTTTAACTGTTTTGTATTAAATTTTATTTCTTAATATTCAGCAACAGTAGCAATTATAAGTAAGATAAAGTAAAAATGATTATGGCATGCTATTTTTATGTACCATATAAATGAAATAAAGGTTCTGGTCTTTGGTGCAGGCTGGAGAAGTTGTTTGACCGCAACTGAGCTACAAAATATAAGTATCTTTTGATTATTTTAACAGATTACTGTTTTTATAATTTAATATATATAAAGCACTTTGTCTATTCAGAATCTTCAGAAATCTTTTTCTGTTTAAAAACGTTCATAGCTTGTTGTCTTAGGCTATTGTATAAACTGAAACATTTACTCTGTGTAATTATCTCTTGGCTAGTGGGGGCTGGTTCTTTTGTGTTCTTGTAAAAAAAAGTTGTTGTTCTGGTCTTTGGTGCAGGCTGGAGAAGTTGTTTGACCGCAACTGAGCTACAAAATATAAGTATCTTTTGATTATTTTAACAGATTACTGTTTGTATAATTTAATATATATAAAGCACTTTGTCTATTCAGAATCTTCAGAAATCTTTTTCTGTTTAAAAACTTTCATAGCTTGTTGTCTTAGGCTATTGTATAAACTGAAACATTTACTCTGTGTAATTATCTCTTGGCTAGTGGGGGCTGGTTCTTTTGTGTTCTTGTAAAAAAAAAAAAAGTTGTTGTTCTGGTCTTTGGTGCAGGCTGGAGAAGTTGTTTGACCGCAACTGAGCTACAAAATATAAGTATCTTTTGATTATTTTAACAGATTACTGTTTTTATAATTTAATATATATAAAGCACTTTGTCTATTCAGAATCTTCAGAAATCTTTTTCTGTTTAAAAACTTTCATAGCTTGTTGTCTTAGGCTATTGTATAAACTGAAACATTTACTCTGTGTAATTATCTCTTGGCTAGTGGGGCTGGTTCTTTTGTGTTCTTGTAAAAAAAAAAAAAAAAAAAAAGTTGTTGTTCTGGTCTTTGGTGCAGGCTGGAGAAGTTGTTTGACTGCAACTGAGCTACAAAATATAAGTATCTTTTGATTATTTTAACAGATTACTGTTTTTATAATTTAATATATATAAAGCACTTTGTCTATTCAGAATCTTCAGAAATCTTTTTCTGTTTAAAAACTTTCATAGCTTGTTGTCTTGGTGGCTTTGCAGTTGCCCGCCCCTACTGTGACACACCTCCCAGTCTAGTGTCATTAGCTCATTCTTCTTAATACAGAGAGAACATTTGATAAGGCCTTCTGTTCCTCCTTTTTACTTTTTCAAAATGTAAAACAAAACTTTTTTTTTCTTTTTCGCCTGAACCTTCTTGTGTTCTGACTGTCCTTCTCAAACATATTGGAAATATACAGTATATTTCAGAGCATTTCTTATAACTGTATTTACTATAACTGATTTAAGTATTTTTTTCTGGCTTTTTGAATATTTACTGCTTAGCGACTGCATCTTAGCCTGTTTATACAGCTCTGCATTCTATTTAAACTGTTTTTGTGTTGATTAACTGTTTTGCACTCTTAAAAAGTTATTTGTTGCTTAATTTTACCTGTAGGCTAACACACTCAAGTGTGCTAGCCACTTAAAAGCATTTATAGCATTTACTGTCTGTTTTTTTCCTTGTCTCTGTAAAAAAAAAAAAAAAAAATTCTCTTGTTTTCCCACCTTACTGAACTAGAGTAGTCCAGTTTCAGAGTTGCTGATCCCTGGGCTTTGTTTTTAGTTCCTGTTACTGATCCATTGCCTTATTAGGAAGGAGGGAAGTTTCTTTGCTTACCAGTGGGAGTGGGAAGCACTGAGCAGCCTTTTGTCCGAATTGGTGAAGTTTCAGCCAGAAACTAGTAGTCTATTGGTCGTTTTGGGCCAATTCCTAGCTCCTTTCAGCCCCTGCTATAAAACACGCTTAAACACGTGTTTTCCAGCTTGTACCAACTCTGCACAGATCCTGCGGTGGCCTGCAGAGTGATCCAAGCAGCAGAGAGCTAAAAGAGTGACTTTCTACCAGATATAAGTATTTTTGTGGCTTTCCCACTGTTATTAAGCTTGCGACTGCATTTTCTGTTTTACTGCTACTTTAAATGATTTCTGCATTTTACACTGTTTATTGCACTTTAAGTTACTAATTGTTGCAAATTGTTTCTGTAGGCTACACACTAAAGTCGCTAGCCGATTTACAGCATTTATAGCATTTACTGTCTGTTTTTCCTTATCTCTGTAATAAAACAAAAAATCTCTTGTTTTCCCACTTTACTGAACTAGAGTAGTCCAGTTTCAGAGTTGCTGATCCCTGGGCTTTGTTTTTAGTTCCTGTTACTGATCCATTGCCTTATTAGGAAGGAGGGAAGTTTCTTTGCTTACCAGTGGGAGTGGGAAGCACTGAGCGGCCTTTTTGTCCGATTTGGTGAAGTTTCAGCCAGAAACTAGTAGTCCATTGGTCGTTTTGGGCCAATTTTAGCTCCCTTCAGCCCCCTGCTATAAAACACGCTAAACTGTACTGCTGATCTAACCAGCATATCCTATAACTGAAAAGTTCATCTCTACTTGATTCCCAAGTAGACTATTCTCTATCTGTAAAGCCTAGCACTTACTCCTACAGTACTTGCACCTTGATAAAGCACTCTTATTATAGATAGTACCCCACCAGCCTAAAACCCACTTCCCCCGGAGTCCTTTGAAAGTTCTTTATCTACTACTTCTAGTATGTCGAGGGATCAGTTGCTAGTGTCCTCTCCAGCTCAACTGGTGAACCTGGGAATATTGAGGCAATGTTACAATTGCCTCATGTACACAATCCTCTCCTTCTCCCACAAAACACAAATACATGCGAGAGATGCAACTATACGGCCAAACTGGAGGCTGAGCTCTCTCAACATAGGACTGGCAAGACCAGACAGGAGGAGAAGGCAACCACAAACAATACATACCCAGTCACACATGGTACCATCACAACTTCAAATCATACACATACTCACACAAAGACATACTCGGAGGCTCTGATCAAAAATTTACCAAAACAGCAGAGGCCACCAAAGCAGACACCCAAACAACTACCACCTCACGACCCAACACATGCAACACATAGACCACACAGTCAGAGTGTCAAACAGTCACAGCCCTTAAGGCCAAACAAAATGCCAGACACACTTGTCATTGGTGATTCCATAGTCAGACACACTGACGTCCCGCTCACCAGACTGAGTAAGGAGAAGGTCACAGTAAGCTGCCAAGCACTCAGGTCTCTCAACAGCAGGTACAAGTCTGACTCAGTCATTGTCCACGCTGGTGTCAACGACCTGAGGGACTACATGAAAAGGGACGTCGAGGAGCTCTCTGATTATGTAGCCCAGGCAGGTATGACCCTGACCTTGAGCAGTATCCTACCTTCACCTAGAATGATGCCACAATACAGTGATAAGATGATCAGCTTTAATAATTGGCTTAAATTCTGGTGTCATTCAAAGGGGATCCAATGTCTGTCTGCCTGGGATGACATGCTGGACGCTGCTTCACAAGGGACGGCTTGCACCTGTCACCCTGGGCTTCGGATATTGGCAAAGGCTCTTGCCACCCCATAGTGCCTTTTTAGGCAGGGCTCAAATTATAAACCTACCATCCTAGAACACCAAAAAGAGAAAAAACTAAGGGTAATGCTGCTCAATGCCAGAAGTCTCAATCTCAAGATGCACACACTCGAGGCCCTTCTCAATATGGAGAACATTGATGTCTGTGCTGTGACAGAAACCTGGTTCAAGGCTCCTGAGAGCACCCCAGCACTAACAGGTTTCACCTCATATCATACGTTCCCGCCCCAAAAGGACAACACCAAGAAAGGAGGGGGTGTCCATATTCATAAAGGACACCCACACCGATGCATCGGAAACCATCCAGGTGCAATTAACCATAGGCAAGACTGCTCTGCAATTTGTAGCATGTTACAGGCCACCCTCTCAAACTCAGGAACCTCACATGGCCTTCCTGAAAACATTGGAGGGATAAATGTATCTCCAAACACCATCATACTAGGTGACTTCAACTACCCTAATATAGACTGGGAACACTACTCAAGCCTGAACACTCTAACCCAAAGATTCCTGGAGTTCATAAACTCAAATGCCATGGAACAACTAGTCACCATCCCCACAAGAGGTGAAAACATACTTGATCTCATCATCACGAACATGGGATCAAAATGTTCAACACCGAAGTATACCCCTCACTGGTGAGATCAGATCATAAACTAATCTCGCTGGAGGTCCTCATCCTGCCCCACCTGAAACAAAAAGACCACAGTGAAAAACTTCTCAAAAGCCGATTTCACACTTCTAAAACTAGTGTGGTCTCCTTTAAGGCCCCTGAGCCAGTGGTAAACATTACTCAAAACGCTGAATCACTTACAAATGCCTTCTACCAGCACCTACAGGACTGCATGGATCAGGCAATCCCAAACAAAACTAAGACTCTCTGTACCAAAGGCAAGCGTCCAGTCTGGTGGACCCCAGCCATAAACAAGCTCTACAACAAAAGGAGGAAGCTACTACAAGATAGAGCAAAATCCTTGAAAGGTAAGACACCTTTGATCATAATAAGTAAAAAACTAAGAGCTCTCATAAAATCATCCAAGGCAAATTTTGAGAGAAAAATCGCCAAGGACTCTAAAGACAATCATAAGGCCTTCTTTAGCTATGTTAGAAACCTAGGAGGAAACTCCCAGATATGCTCAGAATTAGTTCAAAATGATGTGAAAATTACTGAACCTACACACATTGCTAACATACTGGCTGACAGGTTCAGTGCAAACTTCTCCCCCCAAAAGGAGATATCTATTCCAGAGGATTGTAGCCCCCAAACATCTCCAGGAGAACTGCCCTCACTAAGGCAAAACACAGCATCCATGGGACCGGATGGTGTCCTGTGCTTCATGAACTCAATTAAACCCACAGTTAGGACAGCTGTTTAATCTTAGCCTCACCTCAGGATACATTAAGGGAGTGGGCGACGGCGACTGTGGTCCCACTTCATAAGGGCGGTGCCTCCACAGACCCTGGAAATTACAAAGCCATGGAGAGGATCATAATGGAACTCATAAATAAAGACATAGGGAATTTGCAGACTTTGGATCCAACCCAGTTTGGCTTTGAGACAGTCACCAAGGCCATTGATGAGGGAAAGGCAGTCCATACAGCCTGCCTCGACCTGGCAAAGGCCTTCGACACAATACCCCACTCAGGTATCATCGAAAAACTCATCAGCTTGAATGTAAACCCATACATCACAAGATGGGTTGCAAACTGGCTAAGCGACAGAACCCACAGGGTCAGAGTTGCTGGAGCCATGTCAGACTCAAAGCCTGTCACAAGTGGTATCCCACAGGGCTCAGTCCTGGGTCCACTCTTGTTCGGCATCTACTTTTCTGAAGTACAAGCAAACACAGGAGGGTTATGGCTGACAAAGTTTGCAGATGACTGCAAACTGGGCCATAGTCGAAAACACATCTGACACAGATATCCTCCAGAAGGGCCTCACAGAAACGGATAACTGGTGCCAGAGCCATGGCCTGAAGTTAAATGCCAAAATGCATAGTCATACCCTTGGTTACCCCTAGCTACCATATAGGTGACAATCCACTGAGCACAGAAAAAGTCATCAGGGATCTGGGGACCCAAGTTGACAGTAGTCTTCGTTTGACACTCATGTTGCTAAAGTAGTTAGGAAAACCTTCTATACCTGATCATGAAGGGATTCACATCTAGATCAAGGGAGGTCATCGTCCCCCTGTACTCATCACTCATTAGACCTATGATTGAGTACAATGCCCCATTCGGAATGTATCTGACCAGACACCTGATGCAGCTTGAAAGGCCCCAAAAGTTCCTCACCAAAAGGATAAAGGGTCTCAAAAATATGTCTTATGCTGCCCGACTAAAAGGACTCCAGCTTTATTCAGTCTCATACCGCTTGCTCAGAGGTGACCTGTGCCTGACATATAAGGCCATGTCAAACCCAGATTTGATGAATATGCTTCACCTCAAAAAATCTAGATCCCTCAGAACCACAAGGTGAGACTTAAACCTTGACACGGTTATAAATAGAACGTGCTGGAGGGACAGATTCATCACCCAGAGACTCCTATGCTGTGGAACAAAATCCCGTACATGTGAGGCAGAGCACCTCGCTGGCCTTGTTCAAGAGGAATCTTGACCAATGGATGGGAGATCGCAGATATACCCCAGGGATTACTTCAGTGTCACTGCTTGACAGAGGCACAGAAAATGATAGGCATAGTTTTTATTCAAACTAAAGGAAAGCCACATAACTATGGGCTAGGCTTATAAATGCCCTTGGGCAGATAGCCTAGTATGAACCTATGAACCTATGAACCTATGAACCTATGTATTCTTTAAAAAAATATGTTTGCGACAAACCATTTTTGGTTAAACAAAACTTGTCAATAATGACAGCACGTGGTCCAATGCCCCAGCTGGTTAAGTGGGTTTGGTTAAAGTGGTGCAACACTCAGGAGGGTGTAGTTCTAAACCTGTGCAACACAGCCCTGCTCATGCTTTCTTCATTCTGATTCTGTCTCTTCTAATCATGGCAGCACCTGTTAAGACACAAGGCTGTGCTCAAGCTGGCCTGATAAGGAGACCAAAACCATGCTCTACCTTCTTCTGAAGGAGTCATATCTGGAAAAGATTAAGGCATGCACTAAAAGTTATAATTGAAAAAAAAAATGATAACTGTCAGGAGTTTGGTGAACATCTGGAAACCCTCAGAGGGATCACCCACTGCAGCCAGCAGTGCCATCACAGGTATGATGACCTGAAGAAGTGTAAGCCGGACCATGTGGCTGAGTAGATAGACCAGGTAGGAGTTTTATAGCAAGTATAAAATTAATTATTTTTGGGTGGGGGTCACATTTAACATAGGTTAAACATAGCTTTAAAATGTAATAAGGTTGGATAATTGAAGGTATTTGATTAAAGAACTATACGTACCTGCAGAAATGTATCTGTAATTGTCATGTTACACATGCTAGTGTATTGCTGTTCAGCTAAGAAATTGCCTTTTTTGTATTTTGTCATAGCTGTTTTCCTGTAGCCTAGCTATGTTAGCTAACTCCACCCTTCTCCCACATTTTCTTCAGTTTGTGTGTTAGACTCCATTGCAGCCACATGTCTATTGCTGGAGTGTGTCAAAGCATAATTATTTGACCTATTGGGATGTCATTTTGTATTAAGATCTGCACTGTTTAGAAATTAAACTATTTAACGGTCTCCGTCATTTTGATTGAGTCACTGCCTGCTAACACTATCTGTGGTGGTGAGTAAACTTCTCAATACATCTTGCTACAGTTTAGGAGATTATACTTGTTATGCACAGCCAGGGGAAGCAGAACAGTCAAATAATGTATTGAACTGCTTGGAATATTCAGTGGGGTGCTGTAGATGGACTTTGAAGGTGCAATTTAAGAATAAGTTTGCATCCTGTACCTATGCAGTTCTTTGTTGCGTAAAGAGCTTGCTTAATCAATAAATTACAAGCTGTGGATATGTTTGGCACATTATGGAAGTTTCAGAATAGTCCCAGAGCAGAGGGCAGCTATTGAAAGATTTTCTAATGCCTTTTAAGTTTAGATAATAGGCCTGTCTCCTAAGAATTTGTTTGCTCACTTGGGCCTGTGGATGCCAGCAATATACTCTCTGTACAGCATAATTCTTTGGTGAGCAGACCTCCCAACCGTACCGAATTAACCGGTAAAATACGAGTTTTGGGGTCCAAATAATGGAGTGCCACGATTCCCGAGTGGCTCCCCTTAAATTCTGAGTTTCCCAGCACTTGTCCTTTAATTTCCGAGTTTTCCGGCACTTGGATTTTAAATTTCCCGGCTTTATGAACTGACGTCATTGCGTACGTCAGCTCTGTGAAAACAGCCTGCGAAAATGAGCTGAAGCTAACGCATGAATGCATTTCTGGATGAAATGCGTCTTAAATTCTTAGCGGGAAGTTGGAAAGGAAACACAGCAGCCGTTTAAAAAAGGAACAGAACAGCAACCATTTAAAACGGCAAGGCATGTGGATGTGAAAGTTTTGAAACTGCGAGCGAGCCTGGAATCGGATGACTGCAATGGGAGTAACAGCCGTTGGATCTGGGAGTAACAGCCGTTGGATCTATGCTGCACGGACTAGAACTGCCACCGAGTCGCCGACTGGATATGCTATGCTGCCTGCTGTACAGAGAAAGAGCTGTTGTTGCCAACTGGAAAGGTAGGAACTAAGTGGTGTGCATGTGTGTGTGTGTGTGTGTGTGTGTGTGTGTCTGAGAGGGAAAGAGGGAGTAAAATGGAAGTTTTTTAATAATAATTATAACTCAATCCGTAATCGGTGGCAAGTTGGTAACACTGAAGAATGAATGACTAGTACAGTGCTGTGCATCGCAGAGAATTCTAAACACTTCAGATGAGAAGAAAACGGGATTTGCAATGCAACGTTGGATAATCCCTCTCCTTGCTTGATGGCATGTATGTGTGTGCAGACTTCTGTTCCTTCTGGTCACTAGCTGTTCCGCTGTTAAACTATTAGCTAACTGTGGGAAGGGAAGCAAAGAGATGAAGTTTAGAAGTGTTATGTAATTCGATGTGGCAAGCTACGACTGGAATTGAGAAAGAAGAGAACAGCTGGTATGATGCAGAAGTGAAGCGACTCATTATGACTAAACTGTAAGTTAACATGTTTTGCAATTTATTAGCTTTACGGAACTGCTGTTTACTATTTCAACAAAAATACTTGGAGCTGCCAGAGTTTGCTAAAAAGAAAACGTGACAATTTATGAAAAACTGATATTTACACTTCAGTGGTTCCCTGATTTGTACAGTGTAACTCAAATTATTTTATGCTGTACAAGTTGAACAAATATATTGCACAAGTGTCAATAACAATGTTTTTTTTTTTTTTCCAAGTCTGCATTGATAACTGTTTAGCTAATTATTACAACCTGTATAGTTATCCAGTTGACAGGTAAGTTAGCACTGGAAAAATAATTAGGACCAAGAAATGGTGCCAATCCCCAAAAATCACATTCTAAAGCTGGTATCCTAAATCTGTAACTAACTGACCAAACAGGGAGTTCTTAAGATACAGGGTGTTTCTGAATATTTGATTAAGGCGCTGTATATTATATTATAGAACCTTGCTACAACTTTACATTTCAAGTAACCTCGCAATGTGTTAGTGCCTGATTTCTTTCACTCTCTCCACTGTTGGCCTATAGCTTATACAGATGATAAGAAGAGAAATCAATTGCAACACTTGCAAGTTTGACAATTACTATTCATATCTGACCTTTACGTTATTAGACTACTACTATCCCAGCAAGGGCAATGTGGTCACTTGCATTTTTCTCAAAGCTTCTGTAAATGCAAATTATAATTTCCTTCATAGGTTCATTCATAGGTGTTTACTAGGCTAATGACCACAAGGGCCTTTTTAAGCCTAGCCATGCATCTCAAATCTCTGACAAGTTCTGATACCCTTGATAAGTTTAAGCAGGGTTTTGGAGATGAACCATTTACAGGTGACCTGTGTCAATTCGAGACATAGGTGCCAAACAAGGAATGAATTTCTGGTTTCCCATTTAATTGTTCAAGTTGCACTTGAATTGCATTAGGGAGGATGTTTCTGTGTGTGCAAGGGACCTTTGATTTGAATTTTGAAAACAGCCCAAAGGTAATCTTTATCCACCACTGGCCAGATGCATTTTTTTGGATGTGGCATGGGTTTCAATGCTGTTTCCATGAATGTACGTTTCAACGGCAGAGAATGTTTTAATGCTTAGTCTGTTTTCATTGTGATTTGTTGTGACACAGTATTGCTTTGTTTAGCAGATGTCTAATGTCTTAGTGTTTGCATTATGCTATAAAATGTAAAAATAAAATCAAAATCATTGTAGAAGTAAAGTAATATGCACATTAGTGTTTATGGTAAATGGGACAAAACAGTCAAATAATGTATTGAACATTGGAATATTCAGTGGGGTGCTGTAGATGGACTTTGGTGCAATTTAAGAATAAGTTTGCATCCTGTCTATGCAGTTTTGTTTGAAAGAGCTTGGTATCAATAAATGACAAGCTGTGGATATGTTTGGCAGATTATGGAAGTTTCAGAATAGTCCCAGAGCAGAGGGCAGCTATTGAAAGATTTTCTAATGCCTTTTAAGTTTAGATAATAGGCCTGTCTCCTAAGAATTTGTTTGCTCACTTGGGCCTGTGCATGCCAGCAATATACTCTCTGTACAGCATAATTCTTTGGTGAGTCAGCAATTCAGCAGTGATTGTTTGCAAGGTTTGTGTTTTATGTGTACATATAAGTGTATGTCTATATATATATATATATATATATATATATATATATATATATATATATATATATATATATATCCGTATGTATTTGTTGTGGGCATTGCTTATCTTCAGAGAAACTGTTTTATTCTTGCCTAATCCCTGCTTGCAGCATTGTGAAACTGAAGGTGACATTTTTTCAGCATTGCGTAGTGTCTTGTAAACCAATGCCCTGCAAACCCAGCTAGCTCAGAATTGATACATTTTTGATACTTTTCCTCTGTCTGAGAAAATACTTTAGCATTAACTGTTTTATTACCAGCAATGTCCTAGCAAGGCACTACACTTTCAGCAGAAGCTGTTACATAGCAAGATGCAGAATTTCTTGCAGACCAAGATCAAATCCCTGATCCACGTGCAAGAGCAAAATGTATCTCTAAGCTACGTGGAAGGCAAAACAGAATTATGAGACTGACAGGGAAGAATTGTTATCCAGTCTTGCTTACTCATGGACTAAGATTGTTAACTGTATGTCTGCCCTGTCTCAACCTGCTTATGATGCACTGCAGTTAGAGGGTGCACTCAAGCAATTTATTGCTACCTATCAAGGCTATCAGAGACTCTGCATAAACATGTCAATTTATTACAGAGATATAACACTGAGGAAGCACAAGAAGAACTGAAGAGGTTTGATCAGCTTAATCTTGACATGGACAGCTTGGCATTACAAACAAAGGACTAAGGCTGAAGTTAGAATTACTCAACTGCATTAATCCAGATCCCATCGCTCTGCATCTACCAGACACTCCACCAGATCTAGTAGGTCTTCACAATCTAGATCTTCTACGCTCAGCGAGCAACCTATCAAAGCCTGAGCTGATACAGAAGCTGCTAAGATTCAGGCAGCCTTCACAGAAAAGAAGGCTCAGTTAGAGTCAGAAGCTGCCCACAGAGAAGCAGAAGCCACATGCAAAGAAGCAGAAAGGCAGAATGAAGCTATCCACAAAAGGGCTGAAATAGAGGCCTTAGAAAAAGAGTGTGAACATGTCACAGCTGTGGCAAGGTTAAGAGTTCTTGAGCAGGCTGGGAGTGACAGAGACAACATAGATCCAGTGGACACAGAGAGTTATCTTAAACACACTACAGATTATGTGATCAACCAAAGCAAGAAGCATTCCATTTTTATCTGATGCTCCCAAAGCCAGAGACACTTCCTCAGAACTATTCCTTCCATTGACTACTGCTGCAGTATCTTTCAACCAAGGTCAGTACAACACACCTAGCCCTACACAAGCTAATCTACTGTACTATGCAGGTAATCACCAACCTCCTGTTAACCACGTCTCTGCACCATTGCAAGCTGCTGCACACATGATCTCTCAGCCAGTTCCTCAGCTTAATGCTCTTGCACCACCGTACATCCCAGTGTCATTCAGGAATGGGGCTGCAGTAATTGTGACCAACACTGTTCAATCTACATCTCTTCATTAAAGTCTGAACACGCAGAAGTGTCAAAGGTTGTAAAGTACATGTTTCGCAAAGATCTTATCAAAAGTGGCCTCACACGGTTTGACAACAGACCTGAGAACTACAGAGGCTGGAAATCCACCTTTAAATCTGCACTTGGTAATCTGGAAATTACAGCTACTGAAGAACTAGATATGTTCATCAGGTGGCTTGGTCCCAGCTCCTCTGAACGTATTAAGTGTTTCAAGGCAGTTCATATTCATAACCTGGCTGTGGATCTTAATGCTGCCTGGGACAGACTGGAACTTAGCTTTGACAGCCCTGAAGTCATTGAGGATGCTTTATTTAAGAGCCTGCAAAGTTTCCTGAAGATATCTGGCAAGGACGATCTAAAGTTTCAGGAGCTTAGTGACCTCCTTTCTGAACTTCAGCTCACCAAGGAAAACACCCACCTTCCAGGCCTCAGTTATCTGGATACTGCTCATGGGGTTAACCTGATAGTTTCAAAGCTCACATATGATATCCAAGGAAAATGGACAACAGTTGGATCAAAGTACAAGGAAGCAAGCAGAGTCTCCTTTCCCCCATTTTCTTTCTTCTGTGAATTCATCAGGAAAATTGCAGAGACAAAGAATGACCCACGCTTCTCCTTTGGAGAGCCCCATGCTCCAGGTCCAACCTCTCCTAACCCTACAAACCTGTGCAGCTCATACAGAGACCATAGAGGTATGGTCTCAGTTAAATGGACTGATGTCTTACCTACACTTTCTACATTCCCCAAGAATGGTGATCAAAGCAAGAAGATTGAAAACCCAAATCACCAATGCCCCATACATAACAAACCTCACCCACTCAGAAAACGTATTGGCTTCGGAAAAAAATCTCTGCAAGAACACAAGGAATTTCTTAAGAAATTTGGCCTATGTTTTAAATGGTGTGCTTCCACCGAGCATGTTGCTAAGGACTGTAAAGCCATTATCAAGTGCATAGAATGTGACAGTGATGATCATGTACAAGCACTTCATCCATTTCAACATACTTCAACCCCATCTATGGTTAACCCTCCTGAGGCAAAGCAAGGCAAGGAGAATGTAGAACAAACAGTGGCTCCTACTCCAGTTGCTGTCACATGTACTGAAGTCTGTGGCGAAGAACTCAGTGGCAAAGCTTGTGCAAAAATATGCTTGGTCCATGTATACCCCAAGGGTTGTCCTGAAAGAGCCGTAAGACTGTACACTATTCTTGATGAGCAAAGTAATCAATCTCTTAGGTTCATAGGTTCATAGGTTCATACTAGGCTATCTGCCCTAGGGCATTTATAAGCCTAGCCAGAGTGTGTTTGGCTTTCGCCACCCATTTTAAATTAATTTTGCTATGCCTTTTTTTTTTGAGGTTAGTATACTGTGCCTCTGTCTAACAGTGACACAGAAGTGATAGCAGGGTAAACCTATGATCTCCCATCCACTCATCAAGATTCCTCTTGAAGAGAGTCAATGTGGGACTCTGCCTAACCTGGACTGGGATTTTATTCCAGAGTGAAGGGAGCCTCTGGGTTATGAATCTGTCCCTCCAGCATGTCCTATTTATTTCAGTGCTGAGGTTCAAGTCTCTCGAGCGCGTAGCTCGATGGGATTTGGATTTTCTGAGGTGCAGCATGTCCATTAATTCCGAGTTGGACATGGCTTTATACGTCAGGCAAAGATCGCCTCTGAGCAGGCGGTATGCCACTGAGTAGAGCTGGAGTTTCTTTAACCGGGCAGCATATGGCATCTGTTTGAGCCCTTTGATCCTCTTGGTGAGGTACTTTTGGGGTCTTTCCAGTTGCTGCAGGTGTCTGGTAAGGTACATCCCAAAAGGGGCATTGTACTCAATTATGGGCCTGATGAGGGATGAGTAAAGAGGCACGATGACCTCCCCTGATCTCGATGTGAATCCCTTCATGATTAGGTGGGCTATATAAAATGTTTTTCTAACCACTTTGGCCACGTGGTTGTCAAATTAGAGATTGCTATCAACTTGGGTCCCCAGGTCCCTAATGACTTCTTCTGTACTTAATGGATTACCAACTATGTGGTAATTTGTGGGCACTTTGTTTTTGCCAAAGGGGATGACTATACACTTTTTGGCTTAGCTTGAAGCCATGGCTCTGGCACCAGTTGTCTGTTTCTATGAGGCCCTTTTGGAGGATGCTTGTGTCGGCTGGAGAGTCGATTATGGTGCCCAGTTTGCATTCATCTGCGAACTTGGTCAGCCACAGTCCTTCCGTGTTGGCCTGTACCGAGAAATATATACTGAACAAGAGAGGTCCCAGGACTGAGCCTTGTGGGATGCCACTTGTAACTGGTTTGGAGTCTGACATGGCTCCAGCAATTCTAACCATGTGGGTTCTGTCCTTGAGCCAGTTTGCAACCCATCTAGTGACATAGGGATTTAAGCTGGTGAGCTTATCTATAATGCCCGAGTGGGTATTGTATTGAAGGCTTTTGCAGGTCCAGGTAGGCTGTGTGGACCACCTTCCCCTCGTCAATGGCCTTGGTGACTGTTTCAAAGAAATCGACCAGGTTTAAGAGGCAGAGTCTGCCCTTAACAAAGCCAAACTGGGTAGGATCCAGTGTCTGTAGGTCCCCAATATCTTTATTTATGAGGTCCATGATGATCCTTTCCATAGCTTTGCAGACCAAGCTAGTCAGGCTTATGGGGCGATAGTTTCCAGGATCCGTTGAGGCACCACCTTTGTGGAAAGGGACCACTGTTGCTGTACGCCACTCTTTGGGTACATATCCTGTAGTAAGGCTAAGATTGAACAGTAGTTTTATGTTTGGGTTTAGCTCTTCTTGGAGTTCATGTAGGACGCAGCCCGGGACACCATCTGGTCCCATTGATGCTGTGTTTTTTGCTTTGGAGAGGGCGGCTCTTACCTGAGCATCTGAGATGTCAGGGGGGCAGCACTCTGTTGGGATAGATATTTGCCCTTTTGGTGGGAGAGGGGGGAGAAGTTTGCACTGAACCTGTCAGCTAGGATGTTGGCAATGTCTGTGGGCTCGGTGTATTTTTTGTCATTTTGGACTAATTCTGAGCATATCTGGGAATTCCCACCCAGGTTCCTAACATAACTAAAGAAAGCCTTGTGATTATCCTTAGTGTCCTTTGCAATTTTTCTCTGAAGCTGGCCTTAGATGATTTTATGAGTGCCCATAGTTTTTGCTAATACTGATCAGAGATGCCTTCCCTTTTGGGATTTTGCTCTATCATTTAGTAGCTTCCTCCTTCTATTGTATAGTTTGTTTATGGCTGGGTCCACCAGACAGGATGTCTGCCTTTGGAGGATTGGGTCTTGGTTTTATTTGGGATTGCATGATCCATGCATTCCTGAAGGTGTTCATAGAATGCGTTTATAAAGGATTCTGCGGTCTGGGCTGTATTTTCCACAGGCCCGGGGGCTTTGAAGGATTTCGTCTCGGTTTTGAGGTGTGAAATTTGCTTTAGAGAAGTTTTTCACTGTGGTTTTCTGGGCAGGGGTGGGGTCGGGATGTGAATATCCAGTGAGATTAGTTTATGGTCTGATCTTACCAGTGAGGGATACACTTCTGGTCTGGAGCATAGTGTCCCCATGTTGGTGATGATTAGGTCCAGTATGTTTTCCCCTCTTGTGGGAGTGGTAGCAAGATGTTCCATAGCATTTGAGTTTATAAATTCTAGGAACCTTTGGGCTAGGGTGTTGGAGCTAGAGTAATGCTCCCAGTCTATGTTTGGGTAGTTGAAGTCGCCCAATATAATGGTGTTTGGAGAGACCTTCATATTTTCCAGTATTCTCAGGAAGGCCAAGTGGGGTTCCTGTGTTTGGGAGGGTGGTCTGTAGCAGGCTATAAACTGGAAGGCAGTTTTACCCACAGTTAGTTGCACATGGATAGTCTCTGATGCTTCGTGCCACCAACCTGGAGGTGTGGGTATCTTTGTGAATATTGATACTCCCCTCCTTTTGTGGTTCGGTCCAAGTTTTGGGGCAAAAGCATGGTATGAGGTATAACCTGGTAGTGCTGGGGTGCTCTCGGAGCCTTGAACCAGGTTTCTGTTACTGCACAGATATCGATGTTCTCCATGCTAAGGAGAGTTTCGAGTGCATCTTGAGGTTTAGACTTCTGGCATTGAGTAGCATTATTCTTAGTTTCTTATCCCTTGTGATACCTATGGAGGTGGGTTTGTCTTTTGAGCCTTGCCTAAAAAAGGCACTATGGGGTAGCAAGAGCCTTTGCCAATATCCGAAAGCCCAGGGGTGACAGGTGCAAGCCATCCCTAGCAAAGCATCGTGGCTTGTCGAGCATGTCATCCCAGGCTGACAGGCATTGGATCCCCTTTGAATGACACCAACACTTAAGCCAATTGTTGAAATTGATCATCTTGTCTTCATATTGTGGCATCATTCTTGGTGAGGGTAAGATGCTACTCAAGGTCAGGGTCATACTGGCCTGGGCTACATGCTCAGAGAGCTCCTCTATGTCTCTTTTCATGTAGTCCAGGGAGGTACGTCTCAGGTCATTCACACCAGCATGGACAATGACTGAGTCATATTCGTACTTGCCTTGGAGTGACCTGAGTGCTTGTGTTATGTGGCGGATCCTAGCGCCGACAGGCAGCTCACCGTGACCTTCTCCTTGTTCAGCCTGGTGAGTGGGACGCCAGTGTGCCTGACGATAGAGTCACCTATTACAAGTGTATCAGGTGTGTTGTTTAGCCTTAAGGGCTGTGACTGTTTGGCACACTGGCTTTGTGAGCTATGTGTTGCACGTGTTTTGTTTTGGGGTAGCAGTTGCTTGGGTGTCTGCTTTGGAGGTCTCTGCTGCTTAGGCAGATTTTTATTTAGAGCCTCAGTATGTTTTTGTGTGTTTATGTGTTTGGTTTGTTGTCGTGGTAGGTCTATGTGAGACTGGAATTGTAGTGAGTGTGGTTTCCTTCTCCTCCTGACTGGTTACGCCAGTACTGAGTTGAGAGAGCTTAGCCTCCAGTTTGGCTATATGGTTGCATCTCTCACATGTGTTGGAATTTGTTGGGAGGAGAAGAGGGTTGTCTGTGTACATGAGGCAGTTGTAACATTGCCTCAAGATTCCCAGATTCACCAGCTGGACCAGAGAGGAGATTGACAACTGACCTTTGGACATGCTAGAATAGTATTGGGAATTCCTTTATAATTGAAAAAAGGGCCAATGGGGAACAAGGTACTCAAGGGGAGTTTGTGAGGGTGTAGTGCTTTTAATTTTTTAGAGCTGACTTATATAATTGCTTTAGTGAGCAAGTGCCAGGTAACTTAAATGCAATGTGTTACAGGTAATTTAAATGCAAAAACGACAAACAGTGACTTTCTTTCAAGTGAAACAAGGAAATAAGTACAGTAAGCAATGCAGATATCACTAGGGATCCACAGAAGTGCTAAAAGGCCGCGTTTTAGGTGGAATTAGCGTTTCAGGGAAATAAACAAACAACAAGCATACAAATAAAGCTAGATTCAGCAGGCCTGGATCTAGTCTATGCTACAACAAACAAGGTGTACCAATTTCAGTAAGAAACAGTTAGAATATGCAGGCACTATAAGCCTCTAACCAGAAATTCCCTGCTCAGAAGGGCAGAGTCCAGCCTCTCCTCCCACAAGAGTGTAGACCGCAATCCTTCTTAACGTAAAATAACTGGCCGGAAGCCCAAGTGCTTAAACCAGAACTAATACACTTTTAGAATAACAGACACTGAGCTCTCAATCAGCAGTTCCCAACTTCGAAGGATGTAAGCTACCTGTCCTGCCACCACAGTGCAGGCCACAAACCTTCCTAATGTAAAACAACTGGTCTGAAGCCCAAAATCAAAGTTCATTGACCTGCTCAACATAACAGGGGATGCCCTGCCTTACACTCTAGGCACTGGTGCTGGCATTACAGACATCTCTGGCAGGAGAGCTAGTGGTCGTATAGTAGCTCCTCTCAATGGCAACCTAGAAATTCCACTGGTCACTCTCATTAAGTGCAACCAGATTCCATCCAACAGGCAAGAGATCCCTACCTCAGAAGCTGCTTCTCATCACCCTCACTTGAAGATCACATCTGGCCAAATACCACCCCTTGATAAAGATGCTGAAATTCTGATACTGCTTGGTAGAGACATACTGAGGGTGCACAAGGGATGTAAATATATCACTGGCCCAAACAATTTTCCATATGTCCAACACCTGGAGCTCGGTTGGGTTGTCATAGGTAATGCTTGTTTAGGTAAGATCAGGAGACCTAACAAGGTTACTTCCTTCAAGACGTATGTTCTTCCAAATGGACACAATACTTGCTTTGAATCCTGTCCTCATCACTACTGTGTAAAAGAAAGGTTTTGCAGTAATGGTAAGCCACAGCAAGTCATCCAAAGCTACAACAATGGCTAAGACTCTTGGGATAATAATCTTGGCATTATGGTGTTTGACACCACTAGTGAAGACAATCATTTGGTGGCCACAAGGGAAGATGAAGAATTCTTGAAATTTATGAGTGAAGAATTCTATCAAGACAACTCCAACAGCTGGGTGGCACCTTTACCATTCTGTATCCCAAGAATTAAATTGCCAAACAATAAGCAGCTTGCAGAGTCTTGGTTTATTTCACTGGCATGCACCCTAAACAGGAAATCTGCACTGAAAAAGTACTTTGTTGACTTCATGCAGAATGTGTTTGATAGAGACTAAGCTGTAACTGCACCTCCCCTAAAGGAAGGGGAAGAATGTTGGTACCTTCCATGTTTTGGTGTGTATCACCCTCGCAAGCCAGATCAGATCAGAGTAGTCTTTGACTCAAGTGCTTGCCATGAAGTTGTTTCTCTTAATGACATTCTCTTCTCTGGGCCTAATCTGAACAATAACCTAATTGGGGTCTTGATCCTTTCAGACAAGAACTGATTGCGGTAATGGCTGACATCCGACAAATGTTCCATTGTCTCATTGTTCATGGAGATAACAGAAACTGCCTCAGATTTTGGTGGTACTGCAATAATGATGTCAACGACAAGGTCATAGACTATTGGATGAAGGTATATGTGTTCGGTTACAGCCCATCTCCTGCAGTCACAATATATGGGTTGCGAAGAACTGCCCAAGAAGGTGAAAGGGAATTTGGGTCTGATGCATGTCAATTTGTTGAAAGAAACTTTTATATAGATGACGGGCTTAAATCTTTTTCCCACAGAAGAAGAAGCAATCAATTTCCTTGCCAGAACTCATGATATGCTGGCTGCATCTAATCTCAGACTTCACAAGATAGTCTACAACAGCGTCAAGGTAAATGGAGCCTTTCATTCTGAGGACCATGTTGACAGTCCAAAGAACTTTGAACTTGGGTCTAATATTACCCTCATGCAATGCAGGCTCGGGCTGCTTTGGAATGTCAAGCAAGACTCATTCATATTTCAAATGTCAGCATGTGACAAGCCCTTCACCAAACATGGAGTTTTAGCTGTAGTAAACAGCATCTATGATCCATTGGGCTTCATAGCACCCATTACCATTCATGGCAAGACCTATTAAGACAGCTCCCTTCTGAAAATGTGGATTGGGGTACTCCTCCTCCCAAAGAGAAACAACGAAGATGGGAAACATGGAAAGATTCCCTGAATGCCTTGGAGAAACTTCAAATACCATGCTGCTACAACCCTACAAGAAGCATCAATGCTATCAAAAGAGAGATTCAAATCTTAAACATCACAAACAAGTAGCTGAAAAAAATGAAATAAAACAACAAAAGGCTACAGACAGAAATTTATTGCATAGACACTCAAAATACTCTAGGGCTTCGGCAAACAGCCTTCCAGGAGTAATACAAAATGACCATACATAAGCACCTTATGTAGTCATTATTATTATACAGTCAATTAATCAGTTAAATATTTCCAGTTAAGCTCAGAGTTTAAACCTAAAGGCAACAGTGTATTAAATTTTAAAATATAAATAGATTCTTTACATTAAAGTTTATCTTTTAAAACACGTCTCCCCAAGCTATACACAAATTTGTTCAATAATACAACCCTGTAATAAAGAAAAATTACTGTCATGTTTTTCTCTAAAATGCATGGCAATAGTGCTCTCTCCTTTCTGTTTTTTGATGTCCCTGATATGTTATTGTAGTCCAATTCTAAATTTTCTCTTACTTTATCCTATATAGTATAAATCACAGGGACACCTTAGAGCATAGATAATGCCCTCAGTAACACCAGAATATTTTTCTAAAGGGGAGAAATGAATGCCATTTATTTTCCCAAAAGAAGTTACTATATTGCAACAAACATTACAATTATTACAGAGGAAAGTACCTAATAATAGGGGGTTCCTAATAATTGCATCCTCAGGGGGGACAAAAAAATGGAAACTAAAAAAATCTTTTAAATTTCTACCACGTTTATAGGAAATGGATGGACAATGATTAAAAATGCACATTAAATCACAATCTCTTACCAAGAACTTCCAACAATTCTTCAATATTACACTTATGATGTCATCACTGAGATTATTATATGTTGATACAAAGTACACTTGGCCACTTAAATTTTTTTTTACTATAAAAATATTTTCCATGTTTATTATGTACCCAAGAAGGCATATCATTATTCTTCTGAGAAACTACTCTTTGCAGGGCTTTTTCAACTATATCTTGGTCATAACCCCTATTAATAAACATATCAAAAGTTTGACCAGATTCCTCCAAAAAATCTGCCCAGTTATTACAAATTCTGTAAAGGTGTAGAAATTACCCATAAGGTAAAGATTCTATAAGATGGCAAGGATGAAAGCTACCCCCATGTAAATACTGATTACCATCTATAAATTTTCTATGCACTGTAGTATTTATTCCACCATTATCTAGACTTTTTAAAACCAGATCTAAAAATGTAACCTGTTTACCATATTGTACATCATCAAAACTCAGACCATATTCGTTCTGTTGTAAATCCATGAAACATCTTTCAATTTTATCTCTACCACGCTTACAAACAAAAATGAAATCATCTATGTATCTGTAATAACTAATAACATGATCACACATACATTTATGCTTATACAAATATTCTACCTCAAAAAGGGCCATCATAAAATTAGCATACATGGGGGCAAAAGACGACCCCATTGCTGTACCCTGTAATTGATGGTATAACACCTTAATAAACAAAAATAATTATTTAACAAACAAAAATGAACAAGATCAACAATATAATGGGACAAAGGATTATCACCCAAAAAATAATATAAAGCTTTGATACCATGTTCATGCTTAATACTTGTATAAAGTCTCTTAACATCCATTGTAAGGAGGTACATATCTTTGTCCCATACTAAATTAGATATTTTACCTAAAAAATCAAAGGAATCTCTAATATAAGATTTCAACTTTACTACAAATGGCCTTAAATAATTATGTATTAAAAGACCAATATTATTCAAAAAATACCTACATGTAGACACAATAGGAAGACTGGATGGATTTTCAATACTCTTGTGTATTTTAGGTAAACAGTAAAAGGATGCAATTTTACAGCCTTGCACATTGAATTTCTTATCAATGTTTTCCTTAGTCAAATAGCCCAATCTGTAACCTTTCTGTAACAATAACTTATACTGCACCATAGCATCATAATAGGCCTCAATATTGCTCTTCTCATAGACCAATTCATTTTCCAAATGTCCTTTACACATACGAACATATTGTGTTTGATGTAATATCACAATTTGTTTGCCTTTATCTGAGGGCTTTATTACAATATCCTTTCGCCTGTTAAGCTATATTAATGCATCCCATTCAGATTTTGTCAATTTATAAACAGTCATATGCTTAGTCTTAACAAAATCATTACATAATTGTTCAACCTGAAAATTCAACATAGCAGAAAACTGATGGTTTCATTAATATAAGGTGGAATAAAAAAACTTTTAACATGAATTGCATGAGTATCCAAAAACAATAAGCATTTAAATTATCATCAATTTCAGAAACAGAAATCTCAGAGTTATAGGATTAGATGGAAAAATGCTAAGACTCGAACTTTGTGCAGCTGTTGAAATTGCTCGGCTTATAAATCTTGAAATGGGCATGAAAATTCATTCATTTGACTTCTACATAGACAGTAAAATAGTCATTGGATACATAGACAACCAAACAAGACACTTCTATATGTATATCAGTAATAGGGTGGAATGCATTAGAAAGTTTTCTGCTCTCAACCAATGGCATTACGTTCCTTCCGATGTCAACCCTGCTGATTGTGGCACCGGTACTATATCCAGCATCTGCCTTTCAGGACATTTCTTGGACATCTCCCCCAGCATTTCTTCGACAAGAGGTTATTGCAAACTATGTTGATTCCACCTTTAAACTGGTAAATCTTGATTCTGACAAAAAAATCAGACCAACCACCATTACACTTACCACTTGTGTAAAATCTAGAGTGGGACTGAGTTCTCATTATTTTAAACGTTTCTCCAGGTGTCATCTGTTGTACGTGCCATTGCATGACTTATGCATGTTGCTCACCTATTTATAAACAAAAACAACAATCCTAAAGCCTGTCATGGGTGGCACATATGTAAAGAACATCCTTTCATCAATGAAGTCTCTCAAGCGGAGCAAACAATTATCCAAAGTGTTCAACATGAGGTGTACTCTCAGGAAATCCACAGTATTTCAAAGGGACTCAGTCTTTCTAAAGGTAGCTCTCTTTATAAACTGAACCCAATTATCAACAACCAGAATGTTCTGAGTTGGAGGTCACTTGGGAAGGGCTGACTTCAGCGATATAGAACAATATCCTGTCATTGTTCCAGGCCAAAATCACATTGCAACATTGCTGAAAAGACATTACCATGAGCAAGTTCAGCACCAAGGTCGCCACTTTACTGAAGGTGCTATAAGATCTGCAGGTTTCTGGATTGTCGGTGCTAGAAGACGCATATCCTCCATACTTCACAAATGTGTCAAATGTCAAAAACTGAGAGGGAGACACCAGCAATGACAGATGGTAAATCTCTCACCTGACAGACTAAGCACAGAACCCTTTACTCATGCTGGCATGGATATTTTTGGCCCCTGGTCTGTTGCAACTCATAGAACTCATCATGGAGTTGCTAACAACAAACATTGGGCCGTACTGTTTACTTGTCTCAGCATTCGTGCTGTGCACATTAAAGTCATATAGTCTATGGAGACTTCATGTTTTATTAATGCCTTCAGAAGATTTCTTTCTATAAAAGGACCAGTAAAGCTCTTAAGATCAGACTGTGGAACCAACTTCACAGGAGCAAACAATGATTTGGACGTAAGGAATTTCTTAATTAGCAAAGGGAGTGACTGGAAGTTCAATCCTTCTCATTCATCTCACATGGGAAGTTTTTGGGAATGCATGACTGAGATCACTCAAAGGATCCTAGATTTTATGCTGCTCTGGCTCAAATCTTCCCAACTCACTCATGAGATCTTAACTACCCTTCTGGCAGAGGTCTCTGCCATAATCAATGCCAGACCACTAGTTCCAGTGCCTGTGGATCCAGATTCTACATTGTTGTTCATTCTAGCTACTCTCCTCACTCAGAAAATCGGAGTAGTGCTTGCACCTCCAGGGGACCTTGACTACTTGAATATTCATAGACGACAATGGAAACAAGTTCATCTCCTTGCTAACGTGTTCTGGAGTCATTGGAAGAAGGAATACCTTTCCGCTCTTCAAGGTCACGGTAATGACAAATCGATAAGCTGTATTTAAGAGTAGGTAATATGGTTCTTCAGAAAGACAATGATGCTCATCGTAACCACTGGCCCATGGGACTCATTACACAAACTATGCCCAGTAATGATGGAAAGGTTTGGAAGGATGAGGTCAAGGTAATTAAGGAAGGTTCAGCGCAACTTTTCTTCAGACCTGTCACCGATCTGGTGTTACTTCTTTCCAAGCATGAAAACACATCTTCAGACTCTGCTACCTGAACTTTGATCTGTTCACATTCCTGCTTGCCCAGGTCTTCAGAGGTGTTGGCAACACCAAGAATTCATTATGATGTTTGCATTTATCGTCTTGTTCGCCCCTCCGTCTTGTTTTTCAGGTTATAGAGGATAAAAAGATTCCAAATATATCATGGACTTAATATTTATTGTTGTTGTTTGGTGAAATCTAAAGATTTCAAGTGGGGACTGTTATGTTACACATGTTAGTGTATTGCTGTTCGGCTAAGAAATTGCCTTTTGTGTATTTTGTCCTAGCTGTTTTCCTGTAGCCTGGCTCTGTTAGCTAACTCCACCCTTCTCCCCCATTTTCTTCAGTGTGTGTGTTAGACTCCATTGCAGCCACATGTCTATTGCTGGAGTGTGTCAAAGCGTTATTATCTGACCTACTGGAATGTCATCTTGTATTAAGATCTGCACAGTTTGGAAATTAAACTATTTAACGGTCTCCACAGGTGTCATTTTGATTGAGTCACTGCCTGCTAACACTATCTGTGGTGGTGAGTAAACTTCTGAATACATCTTGCTACAGATTTTGAGATTACACTTGCCATGCACAGCCAGGGGAGGCAGAACAGTAATGTTACTGCAATAATGCAAAAGAAAGCATAAACATATGTGTACACAGACCTGCATGTGAATGCAAACATACAGGAATTTAAGTGATAACATAATTGTATAAATATAAATGTAAGACATGTATGAGTAAAATAATAATCAGCATATATATATATATATATATATATATATATATATATATATATATATATAGGTTTACTATCAATATTTCAAGTTGACTTACCTCGACTATTCATATCCCTGATGTGGAAGAACAAAAAAGCATCACGCTGATTACTTACAGTGTTGATTCCTTCAGAGGAAAGAATTGACATTCGTCCACTCATCATCCAGTAAAAAACATCCGCTACAAGGTGGAAAATTTCCTACCATTCTGCAGG
Source organism: Protopterus annectens (assembly GCF_019279795.1). Taxonomy (NCBI): domain Eukaryota; kingdom Metazoa; phylum Chordata; order Ceratodontiformes; family Protopteridae; genus Protopterus; species Protopterus annectens. The sequence goes on along the minus strand of NC_056744.1, from coordinate 367,310,029 downwards.
TGGGCAATGCCCCCTGCAGCCCCCATGTGGGATGCTGCCCACACCACCTGTACTTATATATTCTAACTCCAAGATCGCACTACAACGAGGAAAAGAGTAATTTTCCCGATCCCCACTGTAGTGAGATGCACTTCGAAACACCAACGCTCCAAATTGTGAACCCAGTCTCCATACCGATGTTTCAAATACAAAAGGAATTGTGTTCACAGTTTTGCCTGTCTGCTGCTCCATGTTCGTCCTTCTCACTGTCGAGCTAAGCCACCTCAACATTTTGATTTTAAACCATATATATATATATATATATATATATATATATATATATATATATATATCTACTACACATGACTGAATCTCAAAATACTGAATTTCATTTGACTGAGACCACAATACCTAATTTTCGAAATACCGAAAGCTCATCTGACTGAATCTCATTATAGTGAAAGCTTACAATCGTGAATTTCAAAATACTGAATTTTAAGCCATAGACATGCACACTTACAACACCAATGACTAACTCCTTCCAAAATGTAAAAACTACTTACTTACCCTCTTAACAGAAACCGGATGATATAAAACCAGACTAGGTGGGGGCTATGCCCTCACATCCCCCAACTATATATACTAAATCCAGGATTGCACTACAGTGGGGAAAAGGGCATATACCTTTTACTTACCTTACAGTACTGTGCACAATGCCACTACTACCAGGAAAGCGCAAAACATACTCCATATTATTTTAGATACTTCCCATAAAAAAGTAAAGAGACATAACCACATTTAGATGCACTACAATACTACTTTCTACACTACTATCGGTATTTTGACAGTTGACATTTTAAGTTACAGTCATTTTTTTTTTTTTTTATCACAAGCAAGTTACAGGTGATGGCTTAAATTTCAGTATTTTGAAATTTAGGATTGTAGGCTTTCAGTATAATGATATTCAGTCAAATGAGGTTTCAGTATTTTGAAAATTAGGCATTGTGGTCTCAGTCAAATGAAATTCAACATTTTAAGTTTTCAGACACGTGAAGTAGACCTATATATATATATATATATATATATATATATATATACATATATATACACACACACACACACACACACACAGATATATATATATATATATATATATATATATATATATATATATATATATATATATATATATATATATATATATATATATATATATATATATATATATATATATATATATATATATATATATATATATATATATATATATATATATATATATATATATATGTATACATATATGGGATCCATACAGATTCCTGAAAAAATTTTTCACTGAATGATTATTGATGGGACATATTTACGCGAAAGTGCTTTTCACCAAAAAAGCACTTTCGCGTACGTATGCCTGTTTCGGAAATCGTACTACAGTGCGGGTAAGGGGAAATTCCCTTTTCTCCACTGTAGTGTGATCTTGGAATGAGAATATTAAATTAGGGGGTGTGGGGGGCACAGCCCCCCACATGGAGGATGCAGGGGGGCATGCCCCCCTACATAAACGTAGATTTGTTTTTGTTTTTGTTTATTTTTTAACACACTTTAACGAAAGTGCTTTTTTGGTGAAAAGCGCTTTCATTAAAGTGTGTTCGGTGATAATGGATTCAGGCTTTTGCACTTTCGTGCAAAAGTCCTAGTTCTATATATATATATATATATATATATATATATATATATATATATATATATATATAAACACAGGTATACATCTGTATGAGTACACTTAAAACTACTTGTTCATGTACAGAAAAAAATATTTGCATTTCTATATTTGGTACTTTTCCGTTATTGGGGCAGCAGTAGTAATGTGCGCTGGCATCCTTATCACGCACCCACAACGATCGCACAGCTGCTCGCCCAAATAACTGTCATATTCCCATATCCAGAAAGTGACACAAACTAGAAAGTTTTACAAGTTTTACAGCCATGGTCTTCTGTTACCTGAAGCAACTGAATGTCATGTAAAACCATGGTTTACTGTTATTATGGCAGCAGTTGTTATTGTTCCAGTTACCTTAATACAACTGAATGTTTTTGCCACTGTATAGTTTTACAATTTCCACTGATGAACAATGATCTCACAGCTGCTTGCTCTAAAGCTGTTATTTTGAAAGACATACAGAAACATGGATGAATGTGCTGCAGGGTTTGTGTCTCTTGTGAGAAGCAGCCTTAGATCTCAGTGTAGTACACAAGCAGAACATTTTACGTACATATCATGTAGCCTTTGTAATGACAAAATATAGAAACTTAGACTTCTCACAAATAGATAACAGCATGGGACTGAAACTGGAGATAAGCAGAAGGAGAGGGTACTGGTCATCGGTATTATCACACTCTGTAATGCAGCGCTAACATGTCATGTCACCTGAAAATGTAACACAAACAGGACAGAGTTGCTTCCAAGTATTCAAGTGAATAATGACTTTATTACATTAGGTTTTCCAAACCACATGAATCACAGCATACCAGTTTTGTTACTGTATAGTTTTACAATTTAGATTTATAAATTATAAAGCTAATAAAACCCTGCAGTACATTCATCCATGTTTCTGTAGGTCTTTCCAAACATCCCCTTTAGAGCGAGTAGCTATGCGATCATGGCGGGCACATGATAAAGATGCCAGCGCACATTACTACTCCTGCCCCAATAATGGAAAAGTACCCTATATTTTCATTTAGTATTACATTTTACATGCAGACAGTTTGTGTAAGAAAGCCATTTCTTTCACAATTATAATTGCACATACAGTATGGCTGAAGTCAGTCAGGCATCACACCCTAGTCAGAGTAGAGGTTGGAGGAAGGGTGGTGGTGGTTGCAGTGTAAATTGAATATCTAGCACATACTTTAGTAAGAAATAACCAGTATTATTACTTCTCTCTTACTTGTGCTTACATTTTTAAATCATCCCATTTTATGCTTGGAAGTATTAAGGAAGAAAACTATCAAACACACACTTTTGAGCAGCTTAGGAAATGAAAACTTCCAACACTTGCTACACTGTTTTGTGTGTCTACGTATTCTGGCTGAGCAAAATATTGAGACTGTCACATTCAAAGGCATAATATTTAAAAACATAAAATCTACCCAAACTGTACTTGTGTTTATAAGTGGTGGTAAGTATAAGAATTTAGATATTAATATATATTTGAACAAATGCATGATAAGGAAATACTGCAGTGAGTGCAATGGCTTAGAAATAATAATCATATAATTATATGTTAATAGCAAAAAAATGAAATACAGATAAACAAAAATTGTCTTATATCTTCTCATTATAGCTAAAGACAAGATCTCTTACAGTAGATGAGAGCAATACATATGTAGGGAGATTAATAATAATTAACTCAGAGTTGTAACTGAAGCACTAGAGTACATTAGCATATTACTGCAAGTGAGAGCGAGATATGTCAGTGTATACTGCAATATTTCTGTTTAACTATTTTTATTAGTGTATATAAGAAATAATTGATAGGTAATAGCAAGTGAAGCAATGGAATGCTCTGATTACATTACTGCAACTAAGAGTGAGAGATAAGTCAGCATATTCTGCCTTTAATTGATTTTATGAGATGTAAATATTTATAAAGGGTGTTCTCTGTGCAATATTGTGCGATTGTTTATATTAAGACACACTGGGACTCAGTAACAGGCTCTGCTACAGGTGTGATGGCTTTTCTTATAATACCTGAACTCTTATTTTTCAAGAAATAAATGTTCCTATAAATCAAGATTAGCAGAAGATGATATTTAAAAAAAGCAACAACAACAACAAAAAACAGCATAACATCCACTGAGGGCTTTGCCACCCCCCACACCACCCCCAAAAGGGCTGCAAGGCACTTAAAAACTATGTAAAGCCAGAGGTGCGAGAGGCAGCAGCCACCTTGCTGGATGTGTACATCTGTCTTTCCTGACATTAAGTCAGTAGTGCCCATTAGAGTTTCACTTTGTATACTTCAACATTCTTAAACTTTTTAATGTTCAAAAAATAAAGAATTAAAAACAAGCTAAACACTTCACTGAGAACCCCACTGGGATTTAAATCAAGTCGGCACCCCCCACATCTGCATAAAGTACCATGGTGTGTCCTAAAGTAAACAATCACCCAATATTGTAAACAAATGCGCATCAGGCACAAATGTGGTCATTATGTTTCTATAGTAGACTGCAGCATGTAGACACTATTGCTGCATGATAGCAAATAATATCCTGCCAAGTAAGCATAAACACTTCCCATAAAAATGTCACCCCAAAGTCTGCATAAGCAATTTCCATACAACACTTTCAAACAAAAGTCTCCATAAGCACTTCCCATGCATTCTGTTTTAATTCAATAAAGATTTCTAAAGTAAAAATTATTTTAAGTAAGAAACTGAATGCTATGTGAAATGATGTGTAAATCTAATGTGTGGTATCTTATGTTTTGTCTCCCCCCTTTTTCTCTGTTTTAATTATTTTAATTATGCAGTCCTTTGTCCTTTATTATTTTATTTCGTTTCCGTGTCTGTTAATTTTTTACAGATTCAAAATCCCTTGTAGTAACCCAGACATGTACCGCCCAGGTTAGGGCGTGCTCACCCTCTGCCTATCTGGAGATATCCTTGCAGGGTAGGTTAGTGGCACCTTCCTGCAGGCACCCTGCCACATGGCAGCCTGACAAGCCTCAATGGAGGGGGCTTTGGGACTTGGTTGAGGATTTGCTGGAAGAGGTAGTTGATAGACAGATTCAGCCAATTGAAGCCTCGCTTCAACATTTTGAAGACACACTGACCCAGTGGGTGCTGATCACTGCAACACTACAGGCCCCCACACCCTCAACATTGGGTCATGCACTGCCCCGCCATCTGGCAGTGGAAGTGTGTGAGGCTGTTTGGGCTGGGACTCATGTTTTTTTTCTCTGTTCCCCTTTTTGTTGTGTCTCCCCCTTTTTCAGTCTTTCCTATCTCTCCCTTTCTACTCTTTAATGAAACCATCAGAAGGTACACATAATTATATTCCTATATAAAACACATTAAACCCTTTATTTAAAAAAAAATATTAATAATAAAAGCTGCACAGCCCATCACTTGCCTTAAGTCTTTCAAACATGATTGTGCATATCTGCATCCATTTGCAATATCCGAATACATACAAAATGATATGGCTTTATGTTGTGTTTCATATTTACTTACTGGGGTATCTTCTGCACTGCCTGTCCAAGTGGGGTTTTTGCCAGGCTTCTATTTTCTTCTGAAATCTTAAAGACAAATTCTTATGTGTCTTAGAAATATTCCAAATTATCCTTAGGGCTTAGTTGTGTGCATCTCTATATGTGCATTTTAGTTTTGTGATAAACCAGCATTCCTTCCAATATTGTTTGTGCCTCTACACCTACCACATACTGGGGTAGGTTTTAGCTCCACAGTAATTCAGAAATTGATAAAGCAGAAAGCGGAAAATCAAAGAGAAAGGAATAAGCCAGGTAATGGAAATAAATGCTTGTGAACTTATTAATGTTTTTAAAATGTTTGCTTGTGACAGCTTATTTCATGCCTCACCTACCCTATAGTACTAATTTATCTTACTCAATGCAACTATTGATTTATTGACTGATTTGCTTTCTATGTTTGTGCTTTGCGTGTGTGTGTTCATGGGCAGTTGGGGAGCCTAGACCAAATTTTCCCCAGAACACTATCTGATTAAGTGACTTGCTTAAGGTTCCAAAGTAGATAAATGAAGGTGTCAAGATTCAAACCCTGCATCCATTGAACAATAAGCAGCTTATTAACAAGGAAGAGCTTTAGTCCTCTGTGCTAACTGGCAGATAAAAAGATTCAAATCTTGTACCATTAGCACTCTGTAGCACAGATGCTAGCTCTCTGCACCACCACAACCATGCATGGGTGCATGTGTGTGTGTGTGTGTGTGTGTGTGTGTGTGTGTGTGTGTGTGTGTGTGTGTGTGTGTGTGTATGTGTGTGTGTGTGTGTGTGTGTGTGTCAGCTTGTGCAAGCTATAGTACTACTTTGTGCTTGTCAGTTCTGAAACGGGTCCTTAGTCCAACCCACCTATGGTACTAACAAATAAATAAGTGACTCAGTACAGGTTGCTGAATGGAAGAGAAAAAGGCAAATTAGAAAACAAGGTTTTTAGGTTCTCCTGGACTAGCTTAATGCAGTCACACAGCAGTTAAGGTATGTTTTATTTCCTGTATGCCAACTGGTCAGGAGACTGGAAGATTCCATAGGACAACATGCTACATATCATGGTGTTGTCCCCCACGGGTCTCAGACTAGCCATTATGCCACTGATAAGAATCTTCTTTCCAGCATGAAGAAAACACATAGATGCCAAAGGTTTACAGACCAAGTGCCTGCTCAGTTAAGTTAATCCTGGGGTTTTGGAAACAACAGTACCAAATATACCCAGCTCAGTTTCACTGACTTTTAGTATATAAACTTATTCTACAGACTTTACTTTTACTTATTAACATGAAAAGGTACAATACTAGTGGACTGGCCACTTCCTTGTCAATAATCTATTAAATGGGTACTGGGTGGTCCTCACATGGAGCGGTAATGATCACATAAATCCAGAGTGGCGGTAATGCATCTTAGATGTTTTAATAGTTGGTTTGCTTCTTTTCCATCACTTAGAAGTGTCACAGCTGTCTGACTAGCTCCACACATATGATTGAGAGGTCTCTTTGATTCTTTCAAAGTGCAGTTCTATTCATTTTGCTAAGGTGAGAGTTGTGTCCAGTTGACATTAGATGTCCATTGCTGTAGATGGCCTCATTCCCATTTCATTGAGTTCAGAGACGTATACCAACCTCTCCTCTTCCTACTAGCAATTCTATTTAATTTTTATGTACACCCAGTGCAGAAAGCTGCTCTGGGAAGTTTGGGTTGTGCAATTATATTTTATTCATACAACGTAATGTTTACACTTTTATGTATTACTTCATATCATGGTGGAGTTTTATATGCAGAGGTATCGGAAAAAATGCTGTAGCATATACAGCAGGAAATACTGCTCACAGCTAAAGCAGAAATGAAAACGTTATCATCGGCTATGAAAGCTGAAAAAAAAAATCCAGATTTTCAGATAAAAAAAAAATCTTCTGCACATGGGAGCATAATACTAAAATTTCTGGGTCACATCAGGACCTTTGCAAATCAGTCTCCTGAGATTTTGCATTCTTCAACACTGTATTTGTTTTGAGCATCATTTTCTGCAGTTCATCAGCTTGCAATTATGTTGCCAAAGTAAAAGAAGCCTTCTGGCTCATTTCCCATTTGTGCATATAAAGGCAAATTATACTGTCGCCCTCTCAAGATGACCCAGTCTTTCCATTTGCTGTAAGCAGAGTTGGCATTTTCGGTTCATCTCTTTAGAGATTCTAAAATGACTCCATATTTTGTTGTCATAACAAACTTTGATGTTTCAGAGCTGCCTGGCTCAACACGATTTTTTTCTTGGCATTTGTTCAGCTCATTATTTTATCTGCAGTTATCATGTATGTTCCTGTGCCAGGAACAGAACTTATGACAGGCAGGTGGAGCATTGCCAAAAGAGACCCTAGAAAGGGGAGGCAGGGCAACTTAAAGGCTGTAGTAGTGTATGCCAGTGGGACTGAGCTTCATAGCTACAACCCACGGTTTTTTTTTTGTTTTTTTTTGTGTGACTAAATCATCCTTGAAATTTCAGACTACATTTCAAAGATCCTACATCCAATTGCCACTGAAAACAAATGGATTAAAATGATGACATTCATCTAATGCTGTCAGATCTGTAACTTTCTTAAGTGGAACATTTCATGCTGAAGTGTTAAAATCTCCATAGAACAAAAGGCACCTTCATCTAATGCTAACATTTTTTTTCACTTTAATAACTTAACTTTCTTTTCATTTTTTTTACTAAAATAAAATAAAAAATCACTGTTGGGATTTATATTTGTTTATGTCAATGCATACTATATTGGCATGTTTGAGATGTGACATCTGAATTTTATGCAACTTTTCAACAAATGTTTGAAATATAATTTGCCTTAATTATCAAGACATTTGTCTTTTTCGTATATTTTCTAGACAAAACGGCTTGAGATATGCAATAAAAACTCATAATTTCTTTTTCTTTGTGCTAAAGGGAGGATAGATGTTCATACGCAGAAATGGAGAAGCAGAGTGTTTAGGTTCTAATAAAGAACAACAGCCCTGTTCAGATTCTAATAAAGAACAACAGTCGACACGTGTAAAACTGTTGTCTGTTGCAGGCTTGTTGGGGACCCGTGTCAAAGCTGAGAGGAGAATTTTTCATATTATTGAATAATGAGATTGTCCTATGAGCCAGGTGGACACTATCAATGTCCACTAAACAGACCGATTTATTTGCTAAATAAGTGTTTTCTGTTCAGTGATTTAATAAGCTGTTGACAATTAAATAATAAAGTAGAGGCTTAAGTTCAAATATACATAGGTTCACTTGTGAAGCTTACAAGCTAGTGGTCATCAAAAAGCTTGACATGACATGTTCTATTTCTCTTAATTTCACATATCTCTATCTATCTGTATCTACATCTCTATATCTGTATCTATATATATATATATATATATATATATATATATATATATATATATATATATGGATTCCCTTTATTTAGTTGACTTACCAAAATATCAAAGTGTAGAACATCGAGACTGTAATATTTCAGTGCCAAAAGGCTGAACATTTTGAATGTTGGGTTTCTTAAAGTTGAATGTGTTCTTGTGTTACTGCTGTAGTTTTTATATTGTAGTGTTGCTTTAAGACATTTTGTTTTGTACAGAGGGAACATGGCGGAGTTAATTTGGAGTGCTGTAGTGTGGTTTGTGAGATGTCTTTGTGTTAGGTTTTGAAAAAAGGGTAAGGGATTTTTTAAAATTTTTATGAATGGATGTATAAGGTTTAAAGAATTGTAGTGGTTAAGTTGGTGGGACAAGGTACTAAGAGGCGAAGTGGGTGTTTGTGTGTGTGTTGGATGTGTTTAGGTGTTTTGTGTGGGGAACGGGTGCGTGTTTGCAAGTTTTGGAGATTGCGGTACAGTGGTGATAGGGAAATTTACCTTTTCTCCACTGGAGTGCAATCTCGAAGTTGGTATATTTAATGTGTAGGGGTTGTGGGGGATGCAGGGGTGGAGCCACCCTGCAGAAACATGAAGAAGGTGTTATTTTGAGCATGTTAGTTGGATGAACAAGATTCTCACTGTCCTGACCTACTGTAGTGAAACCACAGTCAAGGGAACAGGCCTGGCAGAATCAGTGGGGAAAGAAGATCCTGTTGAGCTTGACTCTAGTTTAGTTGTAGAAGGGACTAGTGTTGTTAGGTGTAGTTTGCAGTACTTTTTTTGATGTTATGGGTTTTGATATTTAGGGTGACGATGCTTTGTCCTGTCAATGTTTTGTGCTTTAGATGTAGTGGTCTTGAAGTTTTGGGTTTAGGTGTTTTGGTTGGTCGATGAAATGAAGTAGACCCATATATATATACATATATATATATATATATATATATATATATATATATATATCTGGATCTAGTACATATACTCGAATGCATAAACCACTGAACGTGAAATACACAAACAGAAACCACTGAAAACACTAAACAACAAAAATACATTCCACCGAATCACCAATCACCGAACTTAGTATAGCGCGATTAAGTACTAATTTATTGATTTACAGCAGTCTGACTGATATAAATTACAACAATCCAGGTGAAGTGTTAGAAGTATACAAACAGACATGGCTGATATGTGTAGGCTACCACCTGGTGTCCTGGGACAAGCTTACAAAACTAAAACTGTGTTATCACTTTCGATGATTAGTGATTCGGTTGAATGTATTTTCGTGGTTTGGTGTTTTCGGTGGTTTCTGTTTGTTTATTTGTGGTTCGGTGGTTTATGCATTTGAGCATATGTACTAGATCCATATATATATATATATATGTGTGTGTGTGTGTGTGTGTGTGTGTGTGTGTGTGTGTGTGTGTGTGTGTGTGTGTATATATATATATATATATATATATATATATATATATATATACATATATATATATATATATATATATATATATATATAAAATATATATGTATATATTTATTTATATCATTATAGATATATAGACATGTACACACACACACACACACACACACTTGTTATTTTTGAAGAACGTTAATGACTAACTTCTCCTGCTATTAATTAGTAGCTTATTCCATAATCTTAGAAAAGTGCTGGTAATATATCTATCATTTTTATCATGCTACTGATGTTTAACTTAAAAGTTAAAGGACCACTAAGTGCTGCTTTGCTTGCTTTCTCATTTCCGAGGTTCTCTTTTTCCCTATTTTTTGAATATAGCACTGTACCATATTCTTTTGGTTATCCAGAATGACAATTTCCCTGATTTTTTTCATTAGCTGTTCTAACAGCTCCGGTACTGTGAGCCATCTTTGACCATATCACAATCTCACATAGCTGAAGAGAAGGTATGGGTGCTTGAACCCTTAAGTAATAACGCCCTTTGTTACTTTTCACATTTTCCTCCGTTGCTGCCCAAGAACCGCACACGACCAGCCTCCTTTAGTCCTTTCACCCTGGGAACACCCCCAAACACTAACTATGCATGAGATATTTTACTTTTGGTTCCTGCAGCCTGTAAAAATGCAATGCTGACTGACTGTGGTAACTGTTTTCTTCATAGTAGTTGCTGCACACATCTGTTTTTTTGAAGGATTGCTAGAATACCTGATTTCCACACAAGTGTTTTTCAGTGACGATTTTATAATTAGAGGTATCTGTATCACATTTTTTCTTAAAAATTTTTTTCCCTACATATATGTACAGGTCATGCAATGTTTCTCAGTAAAAATACATTGAAACTGCTTAGTTTTAGAAGTCAGGACAGAGGGAAAAGTAATGGGAGAAGGCTGTAAATAGGGACACATTAAATATTGCTGTTATAAACGTAGATGTGTTCAAATAAAACCAGTGTTTGCATGCATTTCACCAAAAATTCATCTCATTATTTACTGACTTTAATCCGTAGGCAAACAAGAAAATGTTAATAGGATGGACCTAAGTTATAAGCCAAAATCTGGACATTCTGCAAAAGTTTGTACTATTGAAAAGTAAGGTTTTGCATTACACGTAATGCCTGTTACTGTTGTGGAGAAACCTAACAACTGCCATTATTTTACTCTGTGCCATTATTTTACTCTGGCTAAGCATCACTTTTGATGTTTAGCCAGTGTAAAATAAGAAAAGAAGACTTTTAAGTAAAAATAGAAGTGTGTGTGTGTCTGAGTGTGTGTGTGTGTGTGTGTGTGTGTGTGTGTGTGTGTGTGTGTGTGTGTGTGTGTGTGTGTGTGTGTGTATGCCTGCATTAGAGTGCAAGTGAGATCAATCGTTCAGTCATTTTACACTCGCTAAGCAGCAAACCAACTTATTGTAGTTTTGCTGCTTATCAAGTGCAAAATAATCAAAGAAATTTAAGAAAAAAAAATAGAAGTGTGTATGTCTGAGTGTGTGTGTGTGTGTGTGTGTGTGTGTGTGTGTGTGTGTGTGTGTGTGTGTGTGCCTGCAAGTGAGATCGATAGCGCAGTTATTTTACACTCGCTAAGCAGCAGTTTTACTGCTTATCGAGTGTAAAATAATCAAAGAAATTTAAGAAAAAAATAGGTGTGTGTACATATGCCTGCGTTAGAGTGCTAGTGAGATAGATCGTGCAGTCATTTTACAGTCGCTAAGCAGCAAACCAACATATTCTAGTTTTGCTGCTTATCGAGTGTAAAATAATCAAAGAAATTTAAGAAAAAAAATAGAAGTGTGTGTGTGTGTGTGTGTGTGTGTGTGTGTGTGTGTGTGTGTGTGTGTGTGTGTGTGTGTGTGTATGCCTGCATTAGAGTGCTAGTGAGATAGATCGTGCAGTCATTTTACAGTCGCTAAGCAGCAAACCAACATATTGTAGTTTTGCTGCTTATCGAGTGTAAAATAATCAATGACATTTAAGAAATAAAAAATAGAAGTGTGTGTGTGTGTGTGTGTGTGTGTGTGTGTGTGTGTGTGTGTGTGTGTGTGTGTATGCCTGCATTAGAGTGCTAGTGAGATAGATCGTGCAGTCATTTTACAGTCGCTAAGCAGCAAACCAACTTATTGTAGTTTTGCTGCTTATCGAGTGTAAAATAATCAATGACATTTAAGAAAAAAAATAGAAGTGTGTGTGTGTCTGAGTATGTGTGTATGCCTGCATTAGAATGCTAGTGAAATAGATCGTGCAGTCATTTTACAGTCGCTAAGCAGCATTTTTGCTGCTTATCAAGTGAAAAATAATCAAAGAAATTTAAGAAAAAAAATAGAAGTGTGTGTGTGTGTGTGTGTGTGTGTGTGTGTGTGTGTGTGTGTGTGTGTGTGTGTGTGTGTACCTGCATTAGAGTGCTAGTGAGATAGATCGTGCAGTCATTTTACAGTCGCTAAGCAGCAAACCAACTTATTGTACTTTTGCTGCTTATCGAGTGTAAAATAATCAATGACATTTAAGAAAAAAAAATAGAAGTGTGTCTGAGTGTGTGTGTATGTGTGTATGCCTGCATTAGAGTGCAAGTGAGATCGATAGTGCAGTTATTTTACACTCACTAAGCAGCAGTTTTGCTGCTTATCGAGTGTAAAATAATCAAAGAAATTTTATAAAAAAATAGGTGTGATGTAAAACTGTGGATTGCATGTGCCTGTGAATGTGTTTGTGGATGTATGAATGTGTGTGCCACCTATTTTTGCACACTGCCCACTCACTCCCATAAGATGCCCACTTACCTACCTGTTCTGATATGCCATTCTATACATAATGCAGATAAGGGTGTGTTATCATGACACCTCATTCTGCATAAGTGTAATTAATATATGTAATGCACTGCTCATCTTGGTCCCCACATACAAATTACATTGCCATGCCTAACCTGTTATACAGGAGCAATCATGGCCTATATTATCACAGGATCATAGGAGGTTACTAGGTTAATGGCCCCAGGGTCCTTACAAGCCTAGCTCAAGTTTAGCCCGTGTTCTCAAGGGTGTCTGGTTCAAGCAGTCCTACCATCTGTGCAAATTGCCTTCCAGCCCTCATTCAGGCATGACAATGTCATGTTATTTTGTATTTGTTCACACGCTCATGTATAGCTGTTCCTCTATGACCCAGTTGCCGGCATTCTTTATGGGTGTTAAAGACAGTGCAGGTTTACCTTACCAGGTATGATTTCTTTCCTCAGTATACCTACATCAGCTGTTTTAAAGTCTGATGTACTAATACAGTAAAGTCCCGATTTCAGAGTTGAGTGTATTAGTGAGGTCTCTCCTTAAGTGGACCACTTTGAGAAATCATGCCTGCTTCAGGTGGTGGGAGCAGCAGGGCTCCTGTGTGGTCCCTAAGGGAGAACAAGCTTATCACATTCTTCCTCCCAGAGACTATCAGGAGTGCCTGCTGATACAGTATGAGGGTCCTTTGTATACCAAGAGTGCCTGCTGGGGCAGTATAGGGCACCTTCTATGCCAGGAATGCTTGCTGGAGCAGTATGAGGGCCCTTTCTATACCAGGAGTGCCTGCTGGGCAGTATGATGGCCTTTTGTACAAAAGGAATGCCTACTGGGACAGTACGATGGCTCTATACACAAGTAGTGGCTGCTGGGGCAGTACAATGGCCCTTTTAACAATACTGATGCATGGCACAACCTTGGCATAATGGTGAGCGATGCCACTAGCATTGCTCATTTGGGTCACTAGTGCAAGCATCACTATAGCAACCAGTGGCAGCACCACCCTAACCTGTTTAGCTATTTGGAAGTAGAAATTAGGGATAGACAGTCTTGCTTCTTTCCGAATACCAGACTACATAGATAAAAATCCCAGAGCAACTCGGTGATACACCCTGCTGTCAAGCCTATCTCCTTCACAGGGTAACTCAAACAACATCAAGCCCAATGAAATCAAGGATACCAAACAGACTGAAAATATAAAATGTCCATGTAATCATTACATGACTTTTATGGCAGCATCAACCTTCCATGCTTCTTTAAACTTTGTAGATCCTGCACAAAACCTGCTATATGTTTTAGTGCACACTTCTTGTGAAAATATGCACGTGAGCTGTAGTAGTCCATTATGTCTATTAGATATACCCTCCAAAGCTCCAAACTATTGGCACCCTTATTTCACCAAATGCAGGTAAACAACCAATTTGACATACCCATATTCAGAGAAATGATTACATATGTTGACTTATGATGCATTCTACACTGTTATAACCATTTAAATCACATCCCTTAGCCAAGTGTACAAAACTACAGAAAAAGACAGAAATAAAACCATCCTGAAACTTCTTCACTTTTCCTGGTAACAGGCATATTTTAACTAATAATAAATCTTCCTGCAAACACTTGCTTACCTAAACAGCAGATAAGGCCACTGATTTTTTTTTTAACTAACTGCACCAACTCAAAAGGGTTCTTGCCTGCTCCATTCCTCTACCCTATCCTTAATTCTCACCCACCCCAGGTCATCTACTTTTCTACCTCCACTAATTCTCCACCCCCTCACAATCCAATCAAAACTACCCCCTCCAGCCTTGATTTCCTCCAGTCAAACACTTACCTCCTATCAGTTACGATACCCCATCACTACCTCTTCTATTAGCTATCACTAAGTCACATTAAATCAACAACCCCATAACCTTACAACCCATAGCGTACTTCAAACACAGCCATACAGTTGATCACTCTTCTACATGCCACACTCAGTACAACCCTATTGTCCCTATACTGCATCACATCCTATGAAACCCCACGCCTTTCACCCCTACCCAAACTAATCATCCCCACTCCCCCTTGTATTGCAACAAATCCATTATTCAGATATCTCTACTAGCATAATCTCTCTTACTGACTTCTACCTAAAACACAAAATACTCTTGCTCACTGCATTTAAAAGTTATCTTCTTACACTCCTCTACCACACATTCATACCTCACTATTTTGTCATTCTGCTCACACAATTTCCACTGTTACCAAGTGGTGATATTCACCCCAACTCTGGGCCAACTGGTAATACCCACCCCAAACCAGGACCCTCTACCCAGCCATACCCAAAATTATGCAAACAATTATCTATTTCATTTCCAACTACTCTAAAGTCTAAACCTATCCAGCACTTAAAAATAATCAACTATCATCTATAGTTAATAGCTCACAGACATCCACTCATGGCTTGCCTATGAACTACCAGATATAGTAGCCATCACAGAAACCTGTCGAAAGCCCACCATTAAGGGGAGGTGATGTCTGTTAAATCTGGTCGACTTCTTTGAAACAGTCACCAAAGCCATGGACGAGGGGAGGACAGTGCACACTGCCTACCTTGACCTGGCCAAAGCCTTTGACACTATTTCCAACTCGGGCATAATAGATAAACTCTCTCAACTAGGCATCAATCCATATGTTATCGGTTGGGTAGCAAACTGGCTCACTGATATAACCCACCTAATCTAAATATGGGAAATCACCTCAAGCAGTAGACCTGTAACGAGCGGTGTACCCCAGGGATCGGTCGTGTGGCCTCTGTTATTTAGGATATACTTCTCTGAGGTGCAGGCCAAAACCAGTGGGCTATGGCTGACCAGGTTTTCAGATGGGCATGGTCATCAATTCCCCAAATGATGTGGATGTCCACCAAGAGGGTCTCACCCAAACAAATGACTGGTCTCAGAAACATGGCCTCAAGCTAAATGCCAAAAAATGCATCATCATCCCCTTTGGGGAGCGTGACATCCCCACATATTATCACATTAATAACAACATCCTAAGCATGCAATCAGTCGTGAGTGATTGGGGCACCCAGGTTGATAGTAACCTGAATTTTGACCACCATGTTGCTTCCATTGTACGGAAAGCTTTCTACAAGGCCCACCAAATAAGTAAGAGTATCTCATCCAGGGACAAGGAGGTCATAAAATCCCTGTATTCTTACCACGCACAGCCAACAACTGAAAAGTATACACGAGAGACCGAATATCTCTCAACTAGGTTTCCCCAGTACAAGTGAAGCACAACTCGAACAAGAAAAACTGGAGAATTTAATGAATAATCCAAACAATCCAAGCTCCAAAACAAACGGTCAAGCGCTTTCATCTGTACTATACAGACTACATCAAAACCACTAAAACAAACAGCTGATTAGTAATTTAAAAACTTTGTGGCGCTATATCTTACAAGCGCTCTACCTCTTAGTAAAATTTAAAGTGCTACTACAATATTATAAGACAAAATATTATACACATCCAACAAATACTATAAAAGCATATAAAAATCAACATACATACACTGTATGATATAAATATAAATATATGATATGACAACAATTAAAATAATGTGGAATTGATATGAAATTAATATAAAAATATAAAAATAAAGCCTCATCTAATTAGCAACATCAAAACTATAAAAGTTCTAAGAAAGGCTTTATAGATATATATTCATTTATACCAGGAGATTTTGTAGCATTAGTTAACAATTGCCACTGGCTTTCTTTTCTAGCTAAATATGCTTTATAATTACCACCACTTTGTGACATATTTATATTGTCTATAATACCAAATACAAAGTGATGTGTATCACCCTTATCTATTATATGTCTAGATAATGCATTTTTTGAATCTTTCACCTTAATCCTATACCTATGTTCGTATATGCGTTTTCTAAACTGTCTTTCTGTCTTTCCTATATAGAATGCGGTGCATACTGTACATTTAGCTAGATATATAATATTCCTACTATTACAGCTTCCATTTATAAACTTTATATATGTACTATTAACATCATTTAATCTGCATCCAATAGCTTCATTTATAACAAGACACTGTTTACACATTCCACACTTCTTAGTATGTATATTTTTACACTTTTTTTGAGTATGCAATCCATTTAATAGATGTTTAATATTTCTCCCCATTTTATATACAATACATGGTTTTTCACCTATTACATTTTTAGCTTCATCAAACCCTGCCATTTTATTCCAATATTTTTCTAAAATTTCCCTTATAAAATTGACATGAGGAGTATATGTCAATACACATACTCGATGGAATTCATCATTTTCTTTATTCTTCCTTATAATTTTATCCATACCAATACCTAAAACAGGTATGTACTTCTTGCCCCACTCGGTAATTACATATGTCGAAATGTTATTTAATAATGATAAAGGGTAGCCCCTATTACAAAACATATTTCTTAAATTATTAATTTCGCTGACCATTACCTCATAATCAGACGTCATCCTTGCTACCCTTATACATTGTCCCTTAAATATATTACGTAAAATATGTTTAGGGTGGTTGCTAGTGAAATCAAGATACCCATTAGAGAATGTTTCCTTTCTGAAAATTTCAGAATGGAAACCAGTGTCTCCATGTTTAATATAAGTATCAAGATAGGCTATACCTTCCGTATTAATATTATAAGTAAATTTCAAAAACATACTTGTCGTGTTTAAGTGGTCTACAAATCTTTCTATCAGTTCCAAAGGTCCATCCCAGAGTAGGAACATATCGTCCAAAAATCTTGTGTAATATACAACATATTTGTAGTACATACTAGTAAATAGATGGTTATTTTCCCATTGGAGCATAACTAAATTGGCAAATATTGGTGCACATGAGGCACCCATAGCAACTCCCTTTGCCAATGGGAGTAAATCTGACTTATGATACTAGAATGGAATTTAATAAATTATTTGATGAATTCGGTATAAGTTATATGAAATTATTAGTTAGGAAAAATGATGAGAAATTAAGTTGTATAGTTAGTGATATAGATAAAGCAAATAATGAAATAGTGTCAGATCTATTGTTTCCACAATGGAAAGAATTATATGAAAAACAGTATAAGTCAGCTGATTTTAGAGCTAGTAAGATATTTGAGAGGAAACAAAAGAAAATACAACGGGATTTGGAACAGTATCAGGACAATAGGGTATATATATGGAAACAAGGGCGTGAACATACATACAGAACAAATACGAGTATGAATAGGGAAGGTTTTAATGATACAGGAATGAATTTTCAAGGGGGGAGGTACTACACACCAGTAAAGAAAGTAAATTACTACCAAAGGGACAACAAAAGATAGATAGTATCCCTTATGTTCAAAATACATTGTGTTCAAAGGATACAGTATTGGATGGAACTAGTTATAATGATAATAGCGGTAAGTGCCCCTGTAATGATGTAGAGCATATAGTAGTGATATATAAAGATATGAAGATATTTAACTATACTACTATGAAAGTGCAGGAGGAATATTTCACATTGTTTGAAAAAGGTATGAAATATATACCTATGGTGAAATTTCATCTTGTAAATGTGTTAACTGATATTAAATTGTTCTGTCGTAGATTGAATTTAGCATTCATGTTTCAGAAAGAAAATAAAAATAAAAATAAAATCATGATACCTAATCAATTTAAAAAGAAAAGTACTTTTATACCTGCCCCATATAAAAATGTTGCAAATTATGAAGAATGTGTATGTCAGGATATCTATGAATATAATAAATTGATAAAAAAGAATTAATTTATAGATAACTTGACAATAAATGAAAGAAAATGTCTAGTTGAATTAATAAATAATAAGGAAATAAGAGTCATGAAGCCAGATAAAGGAGCGGGTATAGTACTTTATAATAAAATAGATTATCTTAATAAGGTACAAAGTATATTAATAGACACTGGTAATTATGATATCATTTCACAAAATGAAATTAACATAGGATATCGCAAAATAGATTTAGCACTAGATGAGTATTTGATGGATAATAGAATTACCCAGGACACTTATAATTTCTTAAAAGTAGAATACCCAGTGTTAGCAACTATAGTGGGTATACCAAAAATACATAAAGATATAAACAACCCCCCTTTTAGACCTATAATATCTGGAAGTAGATCAAAGACTTTCAATATGGGGGTAGTAATAGATAGGTGGGCTAAACATATTTATGACAATACAATACATTTGATTAAAGATTCCTGGATGTTTCTATCCCAATTAACACATAATAGATGGAAAAGGGGTTTAATATTTATAACAATTGATGTTATAGATCTTTTTTCTTCTATTCCCAAAAATGAAGGACTGGACTATTTTTGTGATAGCCTAAGAAAATATTCTAACCTAAGTTGGGATCGTATCAACTTACTTACAGATATGATGGGAATGGTATTGGAGCATAACTATATTTATTTTGAGGGCGAGTTTTACAAACAGACAAAGGGAGTTGCTATGGGTGCCTCATGTGCACCAATATTTGCCAATTTAGTTATGCTCCAATGGGAAAATAACCATCTATTTACTAGTATGTACTACAAATATGTTGTATATTACACAAGATTTTTGGACGATATGTTCCTACTCTGGGATGGACCTTTGGAACTGATAGAAAGATTTGTAGACCACTTAAACACAACAAGTATGTTTTTGAAATTTACTTATAATATTAATACGGAAGGTATAGCCTATCTTGATACTTATATTAAACATGGAGACACTGGTTTCCATTCTGAAATTTTCAGAAAGGAAACATTCTCTAATGGGTATGTTGATTTCACTAGCAACCACCCTAAACATATTTTACGTAATATATTTAAGGGACAATGTATAAGGGTAGCAAGGATGACGTCTGATTATGAGGTAATGGTCAGCGAAATTAATAATTTAAGAAATATGTTTTGTAATAGGGGCTACCCTTTATCATTATTAAATAACATTTCGACATATGTAATTACCGAGTGGGGCAAGAAGTACATACCTGTTTTAGGTATTGGTATGGATAAAATTATAAGGAAGAATAAAGAAAATGATGAATTCCATCGAGTATGTGTATTGACATATACTCCTCATGTCAATTTTATAAGGGAAATTTTAGAAAAATATTGGAATAAAATGACAGGGGATGATGAAGCTAAAAATGTAATAGGTGAAAAACCATGTATTGTATATAAAATGGGGAGAAATATTAAACATCTATTAAATGGATTGCATACTCAAAAAAAGTGTAAAAATATACATACTAAGAAGTGTGGAATGTGTAAACAGTGTCTTGTTATAAATGAAGCTATTGGATGCAGATTAAATGATGTTAATAGTACATATATAAAGTTTATAAATGGAAGCTGTAATAGTAGGAATATTATATATCTAGCTAAATGTACAGTATGCACCGCATTCTATATAGGAAAGACAGTTTAGAAAACGCATATACGAACATAGGTATAGGATTAAGGTGAAAGATTCAAAAAATGCATTATCTAGACATATAATAGATAAGGGTGATACACATCACTTTGTATTTGGTATTATAGACAATATAAATATGTCACAAAGTGGTGGTAATTATAAAGCATATTTAGCTAGAAAAGAAAGCCAGTGGCAATTGTTAACTAATGCTACAAAATCTCCTGGTATAAATGAATATATATCTATAAAGCCTTTCTTAGAACTTTCATAGTTTTGATGTTGCTAATTAGATGAGGCTTTATTTTTATATTTTTATTTTAATTTCATATCAATTCCACATTATTTTAATTGTTGTCATATCATATATTTATATTTATATCATACAGTGTATGTATGTTGATTTTTATATGCTTTTATAGTATTTGTTGGATGTGTATAATATTTTGTCTTATAATATTGTAGTAGCACTTTAAATTTTACTAAGAGGTAGAGCGCTTGTAAGATATGGCGCCAAAAAGTTTTTAAATTACTAATCAGCTGTTTGCTTTAGTGGTTCTGATGAAGTCTGTATAGTACAGATGAAAGCGCTTGACCGTTTTTTTTGGAGCTTGGATTGTTTGGATTATTCATTAAATTCTCCAGTTTTTCTTGTTCGAGTTGTGCTTCACTTGTACTGGGGAAACCTAGTTGAGAGATATTCGGTCTCTTGTGTATACTTTTCAGTTGTTGGCTGTGCGTGGTAGTATTATCTGTTGAATACTATGGACAGTACAATGGAAGTGACAGAAACTCCGTTGGACAAGGAAGAACTAGTTCGTATCAGATCCGAAATGGTTTCTTTGAAAGAAAACGTTGTTCGATTGACTGATGTTGTTAGTCAGCTACAAAAATCCTTGCTATGTATAAGGAACGAAAAAAGACTTGCTGACTATAATATTCCCACCTGTAACACTAATTCGCCTTCCCAGGCAGATATACCGAATGGACAGGTGGGGAATGATAAACAGGGTGATTGCATGGAGCCGGAATTGGATATGCGGCAAATTGGAGGATCAGCTGATATAAACTACATCCGTGATACCAGCCAGGCGACTGAACCGGACATCACCTTTGATTTTTCTTTATTCCAAGTGGATGAAGATATTGAACGGCTGGGAGCTCGTTCGAAGCGGCCGGCAGCTATAAAAACGTATGCAGCAACGGCGAAACCTAAAATAGATGTTATACAAGGTACTGTTTTGAACACATCCAGCCCTAGTGGCGTTCATGTAGTTGGTTCACGTGGACTGAAAAAAACTGGTACTTTAAACCAACTTGACAATTTTTTGACTAATGATTATGTTTTTAAAGACAATGCAAAATAATTTTTTTATGGTGATAGATTAAATAGACATGTATCTAATAATAATAATGGAAGTACGCTAAAGGAGATGATTTATGGTTTAGGGAAACTACTATTTACAGCTAAATGTATTAAGCTTGATAATGCATATCTTACTAAATGTATAGCATTAAGTATAGTCCCCATGGGCTTAAGATTTTTTAAAATGCCAATGGGAGTAAATCTGACTTATGATACTAGAATGGAATTTAATAAATTATTTGATGAATTCGGTATAAGTTATATGAAATTATTAGTTAGGAAAAATGATGAGAAATTAAGTTCTATAGTTAGTGATATAGATAAAGCAAATAATGAAATAGTGTCAGATCTATTGTTTCCACAATGGAAAGAATTATATGAAAAACAGTATAAGTCAGCTGATTTTAGAGCTAGTAAGATATTTGAGAGGAAACAAAAAAAAATACAACGGGATTTGGAAGAGTATCAGGACAATAGGGTATATATATGGAAACAAGGGCGTGAACATACATACAGAACAAATATGAGTATGAATAGGGATGGTTTTAATGATACAGGAATGAATTTTCAAGGGGGGAGGTACTACACACCAGTAAAGAAAGTAAATTACTACCAAAGGGACAACAAAAGATAGATAGTATCCCTTATGTTCAAAATACATTGTGTTCAAAGGATACAGTATTGGATGGAACTAGTTATAATGATAATAGCGGTAAGTGCCCCTGTAATGATGTAGAACATATAGTAGTGATATATAAAGATATGAAGATATTTAACTATACTACTATGAAAGTGCAGGAGGAATATTTCACATTGTTTGAAAAAGGTATGAAATATATACCTATGGTGAAATTTCATCTTGTAAATGTGTTAACTGATATTAAATTGTTCTGTCGTAGATTGAATTTAGCATTCATGTTTCAGAAAGAAAATAAAAATAAAAATAAAATCATGATACCTAATCAATTTAAAAAGAAAAGTACTTTTATACCTGCCCCATATAAAAATGTTGCAAATTATGAAGAATGTGTATGTCAGGAGATCTATGAATATAATAAATTGATAAAAAAGAATGAATTTATAGATAACTTGACAATAAATGAAAGAAAATGTCTAGTTGAATTAATAAATAATAAGGAAATAAGAGTCATGAAGCCAGATAAAGGAGCGGGTATAGTACTTTATAATAAAATAGATTATCTTAATAAGGTACAAAGTATATTAATAGACACTGGTAATTATGATATCATTTCACAAAATGAAATTAACATAGGATATCGCAAAATAGATTTAGAACTAGATGAGTATTTGATGGATAATAGAATTACCCAGGACACTTATAATTTCTTAAAAGTAGAATACCCAGTGTTAGCAACTATAGTGGGTATACCAAAAATACATAAAGATATAAACAACCCCCCTTTTAGACCTATAATATCTGGAAGTAGATCAAAGACTTTCAATATGGGGGTAGTAATAGATAGGTGGGCTAAACATATTTATGACAATACAATACATTTGATTAAAGATTCCTGGATGTTTCTATCCCAATTAACACATTATAGATGGAAAAGGGGTTTAATATTTATAACAATTGATGTTATAGATCTTTTTTCTTCTATTCCCAAAAATGAAGGACTGGACTATTTTTGTGATAGCCTAAGTTGGGATCATATCAGCTTACTTACAGATATGATGGGAATGGTATTGGAGCATAACTATATTTATTTTGAGGGCGAGTTTTACAAACAGACAAAGGGAGTTGCTATGGGTGCCTCATGTGCACCAATATTTGCCAATTTAGTTATGCTCCAATGGGAAAATAACCATCTATTTACTAGTATGTACTACAAATATGTTGTATATTACACAAGATTTTTGGACGATATGTTCCTACTCTGGGATGGACCTTTGGAACTGATAGAAAGATTTGTAGACCACTTAAACACGACAAGTATGTTTTTGAAATTTACTTATAATATTAATACGGAAGGTATAGCCTATCTTGATACTTATATTAAACATGGAGACACTGGTTTCCATTCTGAAATTTTCAGAAAGGAAACATTCTCTAATGGGTATCTTGATTTCACTAGCAACCACCCTAAACATATTTTACGTAATATATTTAAGGGACAATGTATAAGGGTAGCAAGGATGACGTCTGATTATGAGGTAATGGTCAGCGAAATTAATAATTTAAGAAATATGTTTTGTAATAGGGGCTACCCTTTATCATTATTAAATAACATTTCGACATATGTAATTACCGAGTGGGGCAAGAAGTACATACCTGTTTTAGGTATTGGTATGGATAAAATTATAAGGAAGAATAAAGAAAATGATGAATTCCATCGAGTATGTGTATTGACATATACTCCTCATGTCAATTTTATAAGGGAAATTTTAGAAAAATATTGGAATAAAATGACAGGGGATGATGAAGCTAAAAATGTAATAGGTGAAAAACCATGTATTGTATATAAAATGGGGAGAAATATTAAACATCTATTAAATGGATTGCATACTCAAAAAAAGTGTAAAAATATACATACTAAGAAGTGTGGAATGTGTAAACAGTGTCTTGTTATAAATGAAGCTATTGGATGCAGATTAAATGATGTTAATAGTACATATATAAAGTTTATAAATGGAAGCTGTAATAGTAGGAATATTATATATCTAGCTAAATGTACAGTATGCACCGCATTCTATATAGGAAAGACAGTTTAGAAAACGCATATACGAACATAGGTATAGGATTAAGGTGAAAGATTCAAAAAATGCATTATCTAGACATATAATAGATAAGGGTGATACACATCACTTTGTATTTGGTATTATAGACAATATAAATATGTCACAAAGTGGTGGTAATTATAAAGCATATTTAGCTAGAAAAGAAAGCCAGTGGCAATTGTTAACTAATGCTACAAAATCTCCTGGTATAAATGAATATATATCTATAAAGCCTTTCTTAGAACTTTTATAGTTTTGATATTGCTAATTAGATGAGGCTTTATTTTTATATTTTTATATTAATTTCATATCAATTCCACATTATTTTAATTGTTGTCATATCATATATTTATATTTATATCATACAGTGTATGTATGTTGATTTTTATATGCTTTTATAGTATTTGTTGGATGTGTATAATATTTTGTCTTATAATATTGTAGTAGCACTTTAAATTTTACTAAGAGGTAGAGCGCTTGTAAGATATGGCGCCAAAAAGTTTTTAAATTACTAATCAGCTGTTTGCTTTAGTGGTTCTGATGAAGTCTGTATAGTACAGATGAAAGCGCTTGACCGTTTTTTTTTGGAGCTTGGATTGTTTGGATTATTCATTAAATTCTCCAGTTTTTCTTGTTCGAGTTGTGCTTCACTTGTACTGGGGAAACCTAGTTGAGAGATATTCGGTCTCTCGTGTATATCCCTGTATTCTTCCCTTACAAGGTCAATTATTGAATACAATGCTCCATTCATCATGTACCTCGCAAAGCACATGCAGCAGCTGGAGAGACCACAGAGGTTCCTCACCAGAACAATGCAGGGCCTCAAACATCTACCCTACACAGACAGGCTAAAAACCTTGTCCCTCTACTCAGTTTCATACAGACTCCTCAGAGGTCACCTATCTCTGGCATACAAAGCAGTCTCAGACACTGCCTTGATGGGACTGCTGCATATCTGCAAGTCAAGCTCCACTCAAGCAACCTGTACTCATGACCTTAACCTGCTGTGTGATATCAGTAGGACTTGTTGCGGGACAGATTTGTGTCCCAGAGACTCCCCCATCTGTGGAATAGACTCCCTCTCCACATCAAGCAGAGCACCTCATTATCCCTTTTTAAGTGCAACCTGGATAACTGGATGGGGAACAGAAAATACACCCCTGGGATTCCACCTGTGTCCCTGTAGGACAGAGGCTTTGGGTGCTGACTTGTCTAAACATGGGCTAAACTCTTAGTTAGGCTTATAAGGGCCTCAGGACCAATAGCCTAGTAACTTGGTATGATCCTATAATCCTATGATTACCAGTACCTCTAAAACTAAATCAAAACAAATCCATCTGCATCTTTGTCATATATGTGACCCCTAAAAATCAATCAGTCCACTCTAGAAGACCTATTATCCTGGAGATCCACTCATATCTCCCAGGAAGCTATCATCCTTGGAGATGTTAACATAAATTGGATCACCTATAATCAAATCACAGCCTCACGGGCACCACCACAATCAGCCTCTACAACTTCACACAATGTATCACTGCACCAGCAAGGCTAAACCCAAATAGTAACAAAGGTTCAATTATTGACTGGATATTACTCACCCACCCAGAAAAAAATCACATCATCAGGCACCCTACCCAACATCCTGAGTGACCACCACCCCACTTTCGCAATTCGCCAAGATACAAAAAAAATCCCCAAACCACACATTACAACATAGTCAGGAATTTACAACAATTTGATGGCACTTACTTTATTAATTCCCTTAAAAAAGAACTTTGATTAGATGAAGCTATTGAATATTTTAAGAATACCTTTGTCTCTATCCTTAATAGCCACCCCCCAAGAAAACAAATGAGTCAAGACTTACCTAGCTCCATGGCTATCCCAAAAAATAAAGCAAATAATGCATGACAGGGACAAGGCATAGAAAGCATAATAAGAAAACCTGCACTGCTCACCTGGATGTTAGGGAACTATGCAAACTGGCGAAGAAAAAAACAGGTAAGCACTGCTCACCTAAAGTTTAGGGAACTATGCAAACTGGCGAAAAAAAAAAAACAAAAAACAAGTAAGCAGCAACAAAAATGTACCACCTCAATCTTCAAAATGCTCACTACAAAAGTCCTTGTAGTTTCTGGTCCAGGAATTTCAAGTCTGGTTCTGAATATAAATAATCTTCTCTGGCCAGGTAAACCTTCTCAACCCAGCCTCCTATCAGATAAATCAGATAGTCACATAGCCAATGACTTCAAAAACGATTCCATTACTGTAGCAAAATCTCCAACCCCCTAATAGTACTCCTATTCCTACCCCTCCTTTTTAGCCCCAAATCCTTCCCTTCTTTCAGTCTCCAAGCAGTTCCTACTAGTAAAATAAGAAGTCTTTTGGCCAAACTCAAAGCTCCAACAGTAGCCATTGCTAAGCTACCTACAGATTTCCTATCACTGGCTTCTGATGCTCTGGCATGTCACATCAGTATTCTCATCAACAAGTCCATTACTGAGTCTTATGTTCCAAAATCCTGGAAACAATCTATCATAAGATTACTTAAGACTATAATAATGGTCGTATTGTACTATATCACATTGTCTAACATTCCGATACTAGTTGGTAGTAGCTAGCGCATGTTTTCTGTAGCATAACTGGGCTGTAAACATCACTGTACTTGTCCATATTACATCGTGTGTATGCTAGTAAGTAGTGAAATCTGCTTGGTGCGTAGAACTGTTGATTTTTTAATGCCTCACTCCCACTGCATTACACTCTCAGCTCATACTACTGTAAACCTATAAATAGTTTTGTACTGTGTATCCTCCAGCAGCTATATTCTATTGTGCCTTTAAATGTGATTATCTTCTCTATCTTATCCTAGGCGCCCCCCCCCCACCAACCTTCATCTCGTGGCTCCCAGGTTCTTGGCGTCGGATCCGTTGAATTCCTGCTATTGTGCGAATGCACAACCTAATTCCCAGCACCATCTCCAACTGAAAAAGCAAAAAAGTGACTTTAAGGGTAAAAGAAAAACTTTTATTTAAGTTTTACCTTGTTAGGTATTGCTCCGTACTATACCCAGCTGCCTCTAAGGCCCTGCAACCTCCAGGCAGGTGTATTCCCCGCTCCGCTTCGCCCTCGCTTCGCTCGGGCTCGCTCCGCTCCCCACCCTGCCCCCATATCCCACCCGCCCCCACTACCTCTAAATTTATAGAGATATCAAGCCCATCCCACACTCCTCCCCTCCAATCAAGACCGACCCCTGATTAACAACTCCCCTTTCCTTCTTAATTAGCCACTCCCCAAAATTCAGTAAGCCCTGATAATCCACCCTCCCATCTACTACCGCCTACTCTCTATCACGGTAAAAACCATGTATTCCGTCACCCCTTCACTATCACTACTTCTATTTATCCCTTATCTTTTATCACGCTATGAACACCAAACACTTGCAGGAATTCCTCTTCCTAATGCCCATACAACCATCTACACACACCCTCCATCTAACCTCATAGTTCCTTCTCTTCACCCAAAAAAAGTTCAAACCTTCAATTATATGCACCTAACCCTCCACCACCCCAGTCTAACCTATAGTAAATCTAGCCTCAAAATACTATATAAACTCCAAAGGCTCTTAGATCACATAAAACAAAGTATAACTCAACACGGGGACATCCACCCTAATCCAGGCCCAGCCTCTCATCTACACCCGGCCACCTCAACATTACCCCATACTCCTAATACCTCCCTCCTCATTCTTCACCTTAACCTAAGAAGTATAAATAATAAAGTACACAGCTTACATGCTATGATAGCCACCTACTCCCCGGACATCATGTGTCTTTCAGAAATATGGCTCAAACCTGCCACAAAGGACGAAGAAATTCTTCCACCTGGCTACAATATCCTAAGGAATGATCGAATAACCAAAAAGGGTGGGGGAATAGCTGTAATGTTTAAAAACAGCCTTAACTTAATTAGAAACACTCTGCACCCCCCCCCAGGTCTCTAATATAGAACTCATTCCAATAAAGATTTGCCTAAACTCCCAAAAAACTATCAATCTTGTAGTTATCTATATCCCACCAGGGAATAACCTTGAAAACCTTGAACAAACTCTAAGTTGGTTAGCTACTTACTACCCCCAAGAAACCATTATACTAGGAGACTTCAATATTGACTGGTCCCACTGCTCCACAAAGGCCAATCCCCACCTAATCAATCTTTATGGCTTCTCCCAAAATATCACAACTCCTACCTGAATTGGTAATGCACAGCAAAAGGAAAGTACGATAGACTGGATTCTAACTAATAAAGATGCTAATAACTACACCACCGGTACTCTCCCCAACAGCCTTAGTGACCACCTTGTCACTTATATTATAAAACACAAACTCTGCTCTTCATACCCACCCCTATATAAACTTATTAGAAACAAGAAAAAATTCAACCTAGAATTATTTCTAGCGGAACTAAAATCCTGTAACTGGTCTATTCTTACTTCTCTTCCCTAGCCGAGAGTGTCTCATACTTCAATGACACTTTCCTAAAATTCTCGACTCCCATGCCCCAAATAGGCTTGTTAGAACCAAAGACCGTATAGCTCCTGGCTAACAAAAGAAACCAGAACAAAAATTAAACTCCGTGACCAAGCCTGGAATAAATGGAGAGCTACTAAAACTCCCCTAGATCGCATCAAATTCCAGCAGCTACAAAACTCCACAAAACTGATGTTACTAGAGATAAAAACAGTATTACTGCCACCTTCAGGATAAACATCAGTCTAACCCAAAAAAGTTTTGGGCTGGATTTAACAACCTTCTTCATCCTGGTAAATCTTCTACCCCAATACCGAGAAACTCACAAGTAAAACCAGAAGAAATAGCCAATGCCTTTAACATTTTTTTTACAGAGACCATCCAGTCCCTAGCCAACCATCTACCCACTTCCTCTCCATCCTCAACTATTCCTCAAGACTTACCCCCTTGCTCCTTTAACCTTCAAACAGTATCCACCTCCTATATTCGTACCCTAATAAAAAAACTAAAACCGTCCTCCCTTGCTGCCGATCGTCTCCCTGCAGAATACCTCCAACTAGCCTCTGATGTCATTGCCTATCCCATATCAATCTTGATCAATAGATCCATTACTGAGGCCAACATCCCCTCTATTTGGAAAATATCGTACATCATTCCATTACATAAAGGAGGCCCTTCCACTGAAACTTCCAATTACAGGCTGATTGCTATACTATCTCCAATAGCTAAAATTCTGGAACGGTGTGTTCACAAACAACTCCTACACTACCTTACCATCAATAATTTATTGTCTAGTACCCAGCATGGTTTTCGCCCCCACCATAGTACTACCACTGCCCTCCTCTCCTTTGTCGACTCAGTAAATAGCAACCGTAACAAAAACTTATATCCTCTGCACTCTTTCTTGATCTATCAAAAGCTTTTGACATGGTCAACCACCAACTATTACTCCAAACTCTTCGTACCCTCCATCTGGACAAGTTAGGCCTAAACTGGTTCAAGGATTACCTTTCTTGCCGACAACAAGCAGTCCAGTGGAAAAATAGTTTATCTCAACTACTCCCTAACAACATAGGTGTCCCCCAAGGCTCCATACTTGGTCCCCTTCTTTTCTCTGTCTTTTTAAATGACCTTCACACTTTCATCTACGAAAACAGGAACACATCCACAATGAGTTTGAAAGTTCTTTAATTCTGGTACCAGGAGAAGGCGAAGGCCGAGGTACCAGAATTAAAGAACTTTCAAACTCATTGTGGATGTGTTCCTGTTTTCGTAGAATTCAAAATAGTGGTGTTTTGAAGGAGTGGAGGTGTTGTATCTTCACACTTTCATCCCCAGCTCCACCTGCATCCAATACGCAGACGACTCTACCTTGATCTGCTCTGATCTTTCTCTCCAGAAACTGCAAGTAGCCACCCAACAATGTTTTGCCAAAGTTGAAAAAAGGCTCTCTGACCTGAAACTCATTCTCAATCCAAATAAAACCAAGTTACTTTTATTCTTTCCCTCGTCTACCACTTCCTTAACCCTAACAGCACAACCGTCTAATCCTAGCTCCTTTTTTGTGGAATCCTCTAATGGAACCATCATAGAGCCCGTCTCCCACACCAAGTTATTAGGTGTCACTATTGACTACAAGCTCAAATTCGATCTCCATACTTCCCAAACCATTAAATCTGTTAACAAGAAACTAGGTTCAATGTACAGAATCAGGAACTTTCTTACTCCACATGCAAAATTAACCATTGCCCGTACGCATCTTCTTTCCACGTTACTATATGCCTCCCCAGTATTTTCCTTCCTGAATAAACGTGAGCTCAATAACCTTTCTACCACCTACCACCATATAGCCAAATTCATAACAGGCTCACCTTATCGTACACACCATTGCTATAACCTCAAGAAACTCGGCTGGCTAGAACTGCCCAATCTTCTTAAATTTAATCAACTCACGGAAGCCTTCAAAATAATTCATCAACCTGACAAAACCCCCTCACTCTCCAATATCCTTACCTTATACCAACCTCAGTTCCTTCGATCATCAAATAGTAATCAAGTATTAACCATCAAATCTAACAACGTAGGTGGTGACGCTCTTTATGCTAACTCTATTGGAAAGCTATGGAATTCCCTTCCCAATAACCTTAGACTCATGACATCACTCACCACATTCAAAAATAATCTTAGAGAATATTTTAAGTCCCACTGGTTATGCCCTTGTCCAACCCCAGATTAACACCTACAGCTTCACTTTACCCTACTTCCTACTCTCTCTCTACTATCAACCAGGTTTATCTCCTCCTTATCTACCTTTTCTGATCTATTCAACCTAGGATTTCCCTTTACTAGCACATATATAATGTTTATTTTACTGTTTCTTATTCTTTACAATCTAAGATTATACCAATGATTTCTCACTACAAATATGTATATAAGGTTTTTTACTGTTTTGTTATACTTTACAATGTAAGATTTCCATAAAATTGTAAAGCTAAACTGTTCTCATGGTTGGGAGCTTTTCTCCCCGGGCCTCTACTGAAAAAGGATATGTATCCAGCTAGACTAGCCCGGTCAACAAATGTAAAATAAAATAAATAAATAAATAATACCCCCCCTGCAAAGGCTGCTATAATAATTTTACCTTTGTTATTGTTTATTAATATATGAGTAAATGGGGCTATACCTCTCCACCTCTTGAAGGAAGAAATCCACACAAAAGCCTATAACAATGGGACCCAAAAATAGGGACTAATTTTAAATGTTCTTATAAACCTAGAAAGTTGTTAGACTAACAGGATTTGTGTTAGTCATGCATTTTTTTAAGTATATGAAGTCTGTAGGTCAACTGTATATCTGTGTTTACTGACTTCAATCCTCGGTCATTTTCCAGAAAACAACAAATTTTATCAGGAACAGACCAATAAATAATATGCAGAAATCTGGACCTTCTATGAAAATCTGGACAGTTGAGAGTTATGAAGGGGGTACAAAGGCTCAAAAACGGAAACGAATTTGAAATATTCTTATAGCACAGTTGCTTGAATAACAGGCTTTGTGTTAGTGTGCATTTTCTGAACCTTAATAGTGTTTTTTTGGGGGTGGAGGAGTAAGATCGTTCTATCAGTGACAGCAGTCGAGGTACCACTTGACCTCTGAGCTCAAGAGATCTGTACACGGGCTAAAATAACAGGCCCACAAAGGCCCAATGATGGAATAAAGCTTTAAATATTGCTCTTATAAAATTTGCACAGTTTCTTGAATAATAGGATTTGTTTTAGCATACATTTTATGAAGGAAATAAAGTCTGAAACCGAACTGTATGTTATTACTTTTTGACTTTACTCCCCATTGACTGGAACAAACCACAAATTTTAGGAGTAAGGGACCCCACCTCCAAAATGAATTTAACATCTGGATAGTTTTGAAAATGCTGTATTCTG
>NC_056744.1:367046742-367266742 GCF_019279795.1 Protopterus annectens | reverse complement strand
AGTCGACACGTGTAAAACTGTTGTTTGTTGCAGGCTTGTTGGGGACCCGTGTCAAAGCTGAGAGGAGAATTTTTCATATTATTGAATAATGAGATTGTCCTATGAGCCAGGTGGACACTATCAATGTCCACTAAACAGACCGATTTATTTGCTAAATAAGTGTTTTCTGTTCAGTGATTTAATAAGCTGTTGACAATTAAATAATAAAGAAGAGGCTTAAGTTCAAATATTCATAAGTTCACTTGTGAAGCTTACAAGCTAGTGGTCATCAAAAAGCTTGACATGACATGTTCTATTTCTCTTAATTTCACATATCTCTATCTATCTGTATCTACATCTCTATATCTGTATCTATAGCGATATTTATAAATATGTATGATAAGTACATATGATAAAGATATATATATATATATATATATATATATATATATATATATGGATTCCTTTTATTTAGTTGACTTACCAAAATATCAAAGTGTAGAACATCGAGACTGTAATATTTCAGTGTCAAAAGGCTGAACATTTTGAATGTTGGGTTTCTTAAAGTTGAATGTGTTCTTGTGTTACTGCTGTAGTTTTTATATCGTAGTGTTGCTTTAAGACATTTTGTTTTGTACAGAGGGAACATGGCGGAGTTAATTTGGAGTGCTGTAGTGTAGTTTGTGAGATGTCATTGTGTTAGTTTTTGAGAAAAAGGTAAGGGATTTTTTTTAATTTTTATGAATGGATGTATAAGGTTTAAAGAATTGTGGTGGTTAAGTTGGTGGGACAAGGTACTAAGAGGCGAAGTGGGTGTTTGTGTGTGTGTTGGATGTGTTTAGGTGTTTTGTGTGGGGAACGGGTGCGTGTTTGCAAGGTTTGGAGATTGCGGCACAGTGGTGATAGGGAAATTTACCTTTTCTCCAATGGAGTGCAATCTCGAAGTTGGTATATTTAATGTGTAGGGGTTGTGGGGGATGCAGGGGTTGAGCCCCCCTGCAGAAACATGAAGAAGGTGTTATTTTGAGCATGTTAGTTGGATGAACAAGATTCTCACTGTCCCGACCTACTGTAGTGAAACCACAGCCAAGGGAACAGGCCTGGCAGAATCAGTGGGGAAAGAAGATCCTGTTGAGCTTGACTCTAGTTTAGTTGTAGAAGGGACTAGTGTTGTTAGGTGTAGTTTGCAGTACTTTTTTTGATGTTATGGGTTTTGATATTTAGGGTGACGATGCTTTGTCCTGTCAACGTTTTGTGTTTTAGATGTAGTGGTCTTGAAGTAGACCCATATATATATATATATATATATATATATATATCTGGATCTAGTACATATACTCAAATGCATAAACCACTGAACGTGAAATACACAAACAGAAACCACCGAAAACACTAAACAACAAAAATACATTCCACCGAATCACCAATCACCAAACTTAGTATAGCGCGATTAAGTACTAATTTATTGATTTACAGCAGTCTGACTGATATAAATTACAACAATCCAGGTGAAGTGTTAGAAGTATACAAACAGACATGGCTGATATGTGTAGGCTACCACCTGGTGTCCTGGGACAAGCTTACAAAACTAAAACTGTGTTATCACTTTTGATGATTAGTGATTCGGTTGAATGTATTTTCGTGGTTTGGTGTTTTCGGTGGTTTCTGTTTGTTTATTTGTGGTTCGGTGGTTTATGCATTCAAGCATATGTACTAGATCCATATATATATATATATATATATATGTGTGTGTGTGTGTGTGTGTGTGTGTGTATATATATATATATATATATATATATATATATATATATATGTGTGTGTATATATATATATATATATATATATATATATATATATATATATATATATATATATATGTGTGTGTATATATATATATATATATATATATATATATATATATATCTATGGGTCTACTTTCTATCACCGAACGTACGATTCACTGTCACACAAGTTACCGACCCCAAACAACCGAAAACACACCACACCAAAAACTCAAAAAACCGAACACCACAACACCGACACAAAAAACGGCAACTACACATTGCACACAACAACATATCCACTAACCTTAACCTAAACCCTAACCCTAACGTCCGACACTACCGCACACTTACCCAACCTGCACCCTAACCCTAACTCACTTAACACACCCCTAAACCTCAACACCGTCACTATCGCACATTTACCCTACCTGCACCCTAACCCTAACTCACTTAACCCACCCTAAAACATTCAGCCCGTCACTATCGCACACTTACTCCACCCGCATTCTAACCCTGACACACTTAACCCTTCCCTACACTGCTCTACGCCACTTCCACACACTCACCTCACCGAACCCTTAGTCCGACACTACCGCACACTCACCTTTCCCACACCTAACCTAAAATCCCTCACTATCGACACTTACCTGTCCGCTCCCAATCCTAAACCTTTCACTTTCGAACACTTACCGTCTTGCGCTCACTGCGCTGTGTCGGTCTCTCAGCTGTCGGGATATCGCTGCGTAACTTACCTGTTCGGTTGTTCCGTCTCGGTCTTCGGTGTCGGTGACGTGGCGCTTCGGTCATTCGAAGTAGACCCATATATATATATATATATATATATATATATATATATATATATATATATATATGTATATATATACATATATATATATATATATATATATATATATATATAAAATATATATGTATATATTTATTTATATCATTATAGATATATAGACATGTACACACACACACACACACACACACACATACTTGTTATTTTTGAAGAACGTTAATGACTAACTTCTCTTGCTATTAATTTGTAGCTTATTTCATAATCTTAGATAAGTGCTGGTAATATATCTATCATTTTTATCATGCTATTGATGTTTAACTTAAAAGTTAAAGGACCACTAAGTGCTGCTTTGCTTGCTTTCTCATTTCCGAGGTTCACTTTTTCCCAATTTTTTGAATGTAGCACTGTACCATATTCTTTTGGTTATCCAGAATGACAATTTCCCTGATTTTTTTCATTAGCTGTTCTAACAGCTCCGGTACTGTGAGCCATCTTTGACCATATCACAATCTCGCATAGCTGAAGATAAGGTATGGGTGCTTGAACCCTTAGGTAATAACGCCCTTTGTTACTTTTCACATTTTCTTCCGTTGCTGCCCAAGAACCACCCACGACCAGCCTCCTTCAGTCCTTTCGCCCTGGGAACACCCCCAAACACTAACTATGCATGAGATATTTTACTTTTGGTTACTGCAGCCTGTAAAAATGCAATGCTGACTGACTGTGGGAACTGTTTTCTTCATAGTAGTTGCTGCACACATCTGTTTTGTTAAAGGATTGCTAGAATACCTGATTTCCACACAAGTGTTTTCCAGTGACGATTTTATAATTAGAGGTATCTGTATCACATTTTTCTTAAAAAAAATTTTCCCTACATATATGTACAGGTCATGCAATGTTTCTCAGTAAAAATAGTTTTAGAAGTCAGGACAGAGGGAAAAGTAATGGGAGAAAGGGCTGTAAATAGCTACACGTTAAATATTGCTGTTATAAACGTAGACGTGTTCAAATAAAACCAGTGTTTGCATGCATTTCACCAAAAATTCATCTCATTATTTACTGACTTTAATCCGTAGGCAAACAAGAAAATGTTAATAGGATGGACCTAAGTTATAAGCCAAAATCTGGACATTCTGGAAAAGTTTGCACTATTGAGAAGTAAGGTTTTGCATTACACGTAATGCCTGTTACTGTGTGGAGAAACCTAACGACTGCCATTATTTTACTCTGGCTAAGCATCACTTTTGATGTTTAGCCAGTGTAAAATAAGAAAAGAAGACTTTTAAGTAAAAATAGAAGTGTGTGTGTGTGTGTGTGTGTGTGTGTGTGTGTGCGCCTGCATTAGAGTGCAAGTGAGATCGATAGCGCAGTTATTTTACACTCGCTAAGCAGCAGTTTTACTGCTTATCGAGTGTAAAATAATCAAAGAAATATAAGAAAAAAATAGGTGTGTGTACGTATGCCTGCGTTAGAGTGCTAGTGAGATAGATCGTGCAGTCATTTTACAGTCGCTAAGCAGCATTTTTGCTGCTTATCGAGTGTAAAATAATCAAAGAAATTTAAGAAAAAAATAGAAGTGTGTGTGTGTGTGTGTGTGTGTGTGTGTGTGTGTGTGTGTGTGTGTGTGTGTGTGTGTGTGTGTGTGTGTGTGTGTGTATGCCTGCATTAGAGTGCTAGTGAGATAGATTGTGCAGTCATTTTACAGTCGCTAAGCAGCAAACCAACTTATTGTAGTTTTGCTGCTTATCGAGTGTAAAATAATCAATGACATTTAAGAAAAAAAAATAGAAGTGTGTGTGTGTGTGTGTGTGTGTGTGCCTGCATTAGAGTGCAAGTGAAAT
Source organism: Protopterus annectens (assembly GCF_019279795.1). Lineage (NCBI taxonomy): Eukaryota > Metazoa > Chordata > Ceratodontiformes > Protopteridae > Protopterus > Protopterus annectens. The sequence goes on along the minus strand of NC_056744.1, from coordinate 367,262,336 downwards.
CGATGGTGCAGTTATTTTACACTCACTAAGCAGCAGTTTTGCTGCTTATCGAGTGTAAAATAATCAAAGAAATTTAATAAAAAACTAGGTGTGATGTAAAACTGTGGATTGCATGTGCCTGTGAATGTGTTTGTGGATGTATGAATATGTGTGCCACCTATTTTTGCACACTGCCCACTCACTCCCATAAGATGCCCACTTACCTACCTGTTCTGATATGCCACTCTCCCCTTTTCTATACATAATGCAGATAAGGGTGTGTTATCATGACACCTCATTCTGCATAAGTGTAATTAATATATGTAATGCACTGCTCATCTTGGTCCCCACATACAAATTATATTGCCATGCCTAACCTGTTATACAGGAGCAATCATGGCCTATATTATCACAGGATCATAGGAGGTTACTAGGTTAATGGCCCCAGGGCCCTTACAAGCCTAGCTCAAGTTTAGCCCGTCTTCTCAAGGGTGTCTGGTTCAAGCAGTCCTACCATCTGTGCAAATTGCCTTCCAGCCCTCATTCAGGCATGACAATGTCATGTTATTTTGTATTTGTTCACACGTTCATGTATAGCTGTTCCTCTGTGTCCCAGTTGCCGGCATTCTTTATGGGTGTTAAAGACAGTGCAGGTTTAGCTTAACAGGTATGATTTCTTTCCTCGGTATACCTACATCAGCTGTTTTAAAGTCTGATGTACTAATACAGTAAAGTCCTGATTTCAGAGTTGAGTGTATTAGTGAGGTCTCTCCTTAAGTGGACCACTTTGAGAAATCATGCCTGCTTCAGGTGGTGGGAGCAGCAGGGCTCCTGTGTGGTCCCTAAGGGAGAACAAGCTTATCACATTCTTCCTCCCATAGACTATCAGGAGTGCCTGCTGGTGCAGTATGAGGCCCTTTGTATACCAAGAGTGCCTGCTGGGGCAGTATGGGGCACCTTCTATACCAGGAATGCCTGCTGGAGCAGTATGAGGGCCCTTTCTATACCAGGAGTGCCTGCTGGGCAGTATGAGGGCCTTTTGTACAAAAGGAATGCCTACTGGGACAGTACAATGGCTCTATACACAAGTAGTGGCTGCTGGGGCAGTACAATGGCCCTTTGTACAATACTGATGCATGGCACAACCTTGGCATAATGGTGAGCGATGCCACTAGCATTGCTCATTTGGGTCACCAGTGCAAGCATCACTATAGCAACCAGTGGCAGCACCACCCTAACCTGTTTAGCTATTTGGAAGCAGAAATTAGGGATAGACAGTCTTGCTTCTTTCCGAATATCAGACTACATAGATAAAAATCCCAGAGCAACTCGGTGATACTCCCTGCTGTCAAGCCTATCTCCTTCACAGGGTAACTCAAACAACATCAAGCCCAATGAAATCAAGGATACCAAACAGACTGAAAATATAAAATGTCCATGTAATCATTACATGACTTTTATGGCAGCATCAGCCTTCCATGTTTCTTTAAACTTTGTAGATCCTGCACAAAACCTGCTATATGTGTTAGTGCACACTTCTTGTGAAAATATGCACGTGAGCTGTAGTAGTCCATTATGTCTATTAGATATACCCTCCAAAGCTCCAAACTATTGGCACCCTTATTTCACCAAATGCAGGTAAACAACCAATTTGACATACCCATATTCAGAGAAATTATTACATATGTTGACTTATGATGCATTCTACCCTGTTATAACCATTTAAATGACATCCCTTAGCCAAGTGTACAAAACTACAGAAAAAGACAGAAATAAAACCATCCTGAAGCTTCTTCACTTTTCTTGGTAACAGGAATATTTTAGCTAATAATAAATCTTCCTGCAAACACTTGCTTACCTAAACAGCAGACAGGCATATTTTAACTAATAATAAAATCTTCCTGCAAACATTGCTTACCTAAACAGCAGATAAGGCCACTGATTTTTTTTAACTAACTGCACCAACTCAAAAGGGTTCTTGCCTGCTCCATTCCTCTACCCTATCCTTAATTCTCACGCACCCCAGGTCATCTACTTTTCTACCTCCACTAATTCCCCACCCCGTCACAACCCAATCAAAACTACTCCCTCCAGCCTTGATTTCCTCCAGTCAAACACTAACCTCCCATCAATTACGATACCCCACCACTACCTCTTCTATTAGCTATCACTAAGTCACATTAAATCAACAACCCCATAACCTTACAACCCATAACGTACTTCAAACACAGCCATACAGTTGATCACTCTTCTACATGCCACACTCAGTACAACCCTATTGTCCGTGTACTGCATCACATCCTATGAAACCCCACGCATTTCACCCCTACCCAAACTAATCATCCCCACTCCCCCTTGTATTGCAACAAATCTGTTATTCAAATATCTCTACTAGCATAATCTCTCTTACTGACTTCTACCTAAAACACAAAATACTCTTGCTCACTGCATTTAAAAGTTATCTTCTTACAGTCCTCTACCACACATTAATACCTCACTATTTTGTCATTCTGCTCACACAATTTCCACTGTTACCAAGTGGTGATATTCACCCCAACTCTGGGCCAACTGGTAATACCCACCCAAAACCAGGACCCTCTACCCAGCCATACCCAAAATTATGCAAACAATTATCTATTTCATTTCCAACTACTCTAAAGTCTAAACCTATCCAGCACCTAAAAATAATCAACTATCATCTATAGTTAATAGCTCACAGACATCCACTCATGGCTTGCCCATGAACTACCAGATATAGTAGCCATCACAGAAACCTGTCGAAAGCCCACCATTAAGGGGAGGTGATGTCTGTTAAATCTGGTCGACTTCTTTGAAACAGTCACCAAAGCCATGGACGAGGGGAGGACAGTGCACACCGCCTACCTTGACCTGGCCAAAGCCTTTGACACTATTTCCAACTCGGGCATAATAGATAAACTCTCTCAACTAGACATCAATCCATATGTTATCGGTTGAGTAGCAAACTGGCTCACTGATATAACCCACCTAACCAAAATATGCGAAATCACCTCAAGCAGTAGACCTGTAACGAGCGGTGTACCCCAGGGATCGGTCGTGTGGCCTCTGTTATTTAGGATTTACTTCTCTGAGGTGCAGGCCAAAACCAGTGGGCTATGGCTGACCAAGTTTTCAGATGACTACAAGCTGGGCATGATCATCAATTCCCCAAGTGATGTGGATGTCCACCAAGAGGGTCTCACCCAAACAAATGACTGGTCTCAGAAACATGGCCTCAAGCTAAATGCCAAAAAATGCATCATTATCCCCTTTGGGGAGTGTGACATCCCCACATATTATCACATTAATAACAACATCCTAAGCATGCAATCATTCGTGAGTGATTTGGGCACCCAGGTTGATAGTAACCTGAATTTTGACCACCGTGTTGCTTCCATTGTACGGAAAGCTTTCTACATGGCCCACCAAATAAGTAAGAGTATCTCATCCAGGGACAAGTAGGTCATAAAATCCCTGTATTCTTCCCTTACAAGGTCAATTATTGAGTACAACGCTCCATTCATCATGTACCTCGCAAAGCACATGCAGCAGCTGGAGAGACCACAGAGGTTCCTCACCAGAAGAATGCAGGGCCTCAAACATCTACCCTACACAGACAGGCTAAAAGCCTTGTCCCACTACTCAGTTTCATACAGATTCCTCAGAGGTCACCTATCTCTGGCATACAAAGCAGTCTCAGACACTGCCTTGATGGGATTGCTGCATATCTGCAAGTCAAGCTCCACTCGAGCAACCTGTACTCATGACCTTAACCTGGTCTGTGATATCAATAGGACTTGCTGGCTGGACAGATTTGTGTCCCAGAGACTCCCCCTTTTGTGGAATAGACTTCCTCTCCACATCAAGCAGAGTACCTCATTATCCCTTTTCAAGCGCAACCTGGATAACTGGATGGGAAACAGAAAATACACCCCTGGGATTCCACCTGTGTCCCTGTTGGACAGAGGCTTTGGGTGCTGACTTGTCTAAACATGGGCTAAACTCTTGGCTAGGCTTATAAGAGCCTCAGGGCCAATAGCCTAGTAACTTGGTATGATCCTATAATCCTATGATTACCAGTACCTCTAAAACTAAATCAAAACAAATCCATCTGCATCTTTGTCATATATGTGACCCCTAAAAATCAATCAGTCCACTCTAGAAGACCTACTATCCTGGAGATCCACTCATATCTCCCAGGAAGCTATCATCCTTGGAGATGTTAACATAAATTGGATCACCTATAATCAAATCACAGCCTCACGGGCACCACCACAATCAGCCTCTACAACTCCACACAATGTATCACCGCACCAGCAAGGCTAAACCCAAATAGTAAAAAAGGTTCAATTATTGACTGGATATTACTCACCCACCCAGAAAAAAATCATATCATCAGGCACCCTACCCAACATCCTGAGTGACCACCACCCCACTTTCGCAATTCGCCAAGATATAAAAAAAATCCCCAAACCACACATTACAACATAGTCAGGAATTTACAACAATTTGATGGCACTTACTTTATTAATTCCCTTAAACAAGAACTTTGATTAGATGAAGCTATTGAATATTTTAAGAATACCTTTGTCTCTATCCTTAATAGCCACCCCCCAAGAAAACAAATGAGTCAAGACTTACCTAGCTCCATGGCTATCCCAAAAAATAAAGCAAATAATGCATGACAGGGACAAGGCATAGAAAGCATAATAAGAAAACCTGCACTGCTCACCTGAAGTTTAGGGAACTATGCAAACTGGCGAAAAAAAAAACAAAAAAACAAGTAAGCAGCAACAAAAATGTACCACCTCAATCTTCAAAATGCTCACTACAAAAGTCCTTGTAGTTTCTGGTCCAGGAATTTCAAGTCTGGTTCTGAATATAAATAATCTTCTCTGGCCAGGTAAACCTTCTCAACCCAGCCTCCTATCAGATAAATCAGACAGCCACATAGCCAATGACTTCAAAAATGATTCCATTACTGTAGCAAAATCTCCAACCCCCTAATAGTACTCCTATTCCTACCCCTCCTTTTTAGCCCTAAATCCTTCCCTTCTTTCAGTCTCCAAGCAGTTCCTACTAGTAAAATAAGAAGTCTTTGGGCCAAACTCAAAGCTCCAACAGTAGCCATTGCTAAGCTACCTACCGATTTCCTATCACTGGCGTCTGATGCTCTGGCGTGCCACATCGGTATTCTCATCAACAAGTCCGTTACGGAGTCTTACGTTCCAAAATCCTGGAAACAATCTATCATAATACCCCCATGCAAAGGCTGCTATAATAATTTTACCTTTGTTATTGTTTATTAATATATGAGTAAATGGGGCTATACCTCTCCACCTCTTGAAGGAAGAAATCCACACAAAAGCTTATAACAATGAGACCCAAAAATAGGGACTAATTTTAAATGTTCTTATAAACCTAGAAAGTTGTTAGACTAACAGGATTTGTGTTAGTCATGCATTTTTTTAAGGATATGAAGTCTGTAGGTCAACTGTATATCTGTGTTTACTGACTTCAATCCTCAGTCATTTTCCAGAAAACAACTAATTTTATCAGGAACAGACCAATAAATAATATGCAGAAATCTGGACCTTCTGTGAAAATCTGGACAGTTGAGAGTTATGAAGGGGGTACAAAGGCTCAAAAACGAATTTGAAATATTCTTATAGCACAGTTGCTTGAATAACAGGCTTTGTGTTAGTATGCATTTTCTGAACCTTAATAGTGTTTTTTGGGGGGTGGAGGAGTAAGATCGTTCTATCAGTGACAGCAGTCAAGAGGTACCACTTGACCTCTGAGCTCAAGAGATCTGTACACAGGCTAAAATAACAGGCCCACAAAGGCCCAACGATGGAATAAAGCTTTAAATATTGCTCTTATAAAATTTGCACAGTTTCTTGAATAATAGGATTTGTTTTAGCATACATTTTATGAAGGAAATAAAGTCTGAAACCGAACTGTATGTTATTACTTTTTGACTTTACTCCCCATTGACTGGAACAAACCACAAATTTTAGGAGTAAGGGACCCCACCTCCAAAATGAATTTAACATCTGGATAGTTTTGAAAATGCTGTATTCTGGATTTATAAAACTTCTACAACACCATTTACATATACTACATCATAGGTTCATAGGAGGTTACTAGGCTAGCAGCCCTAAAGCCTTACAATCCCAGACATGTTAATCCCAACTATCCCCATTTGCTATTTTTTGCATAGTTCGCAGAACAAAATTATGAACAGAGCAGGTCTGTGATCAACACTGGCTACCCCTCTCCATGAAGGGCATGGTTGCTACATGAATTTGTGGTCTCCCATCCAATTATGTGGGTGGCGTTTAAATAGGGACAATGAGGAGCTCTGTTTTACATGAATAGGGAAGTCTATTCCAAAGAAGCAGCAATCTCTGTGAGACATATCTGTGTCTCCAGCATGATCTGCTGATGTCATTAGCTAAGTTGAGATCCCTAGAGTGAGTGACTCTTGAGCCATTTGACTTGTGGATGGGCAGCATTTACATTAGGGCAGGCTTGCAGACTGCCCTATGGGCCAGGCACAAGTCACCTCTCAGCAGCCTATACGATACAGAGTAAAGTGACAGGGCTTTCAGCCTGTCCACGTAAGTCATCGTTTGGAGTCCCTGCATTTTCTTTGGTAGAAATTTATGAGGTCTGTCCAGCTGCTGCTGGTGCCTCATTGAGGTACATGCAAAAGGGTGCATTACACTCTATTAGTGGTCTGATGAAGGTCGAGTACAGTTATAACAGTCCAGGGATGAACTTCTGATATCCTATCCACTGGTCTAGTTTATTCTTGAATATGGTCAGCGAAAGACTCTGCTGCAAAATGAATGGGAAACTTGTTCCAGAAAAAGGGAATTCTAAGACACACAATTTTCTCAACATTCCCCTTTTATGTTTCAAGCAAGGTTTAAGTCCCTGTATCAGGAAGTTGTAATGTTATTATTTTTCTTGATATGTAGCTACAAGCATAGTGGGACTAACCCAGTCAACAAAGGATACATAAATACAATAAAATAAAATAAAATAAATAAATAAAAATCTGAATTTTCAAAGAAGACTTTCTAGTTCTAGTCCAGAAAATGTCCTACCTATATGCTACTGTAATATGTTGCAAGTGCATTTGAGATTATATACCGCTTGCCCATTGTAATAATTCATTTTTCAAAAATGAGTTTTATAAATTTGACATACTGACCATTGTTTGATCCCGGGGACAGAATATTAAACATATTTGTTGTTCTTGAGCCACTTATGTGCCCTGTGGCTAAAATATTATTATTCATAGATGGCTATCTACTTTTGTTGTAAAATGTTAACCTACAGCATTGTAAAAACTGTTTTTGGTATATTGTTAGTGCCTCAGAGTCTTTTCAATTCAACACAGGGAGTGTTAACTTGCAATTATGAACATTTAATTTTTGCAAGCAAATTACAAAGAAATGAACAGACCATTCAACATGAAGTGGTCTATGTAGGCCTGCTACTGGAATTCCCTTGTATTGTAGTAACTTTTAAAATGTTTGTAGTTCTTATTGCTGGAGCTTTTATCCCAGGGCCTCCACTGAAAAAGGTATTGTGTCCAGTAGGACTTTCCAGGTAAACAAATGCAAAATAAATAAATAAATAATAATACCAGTGCCAGACTATTTGCATATCACTGCTAACCCCTTTACTTTAGGGAGTTAAATCACCTCTCCTAGAGCATTCTAGTAGGACATGGCTTATGTTTAATGGTATTTATTCACCCATAGTAGTTATTAAATCAGAATTTACTCATGGTCTTCTTCTACTTCACAGCTTTTGCATTTTATCTATGCTTCTGGTACTAAGTCTCTGTCTGTCTTTCTCTTTCATGGAGTTAGTTAACCGTGTTAGTCCAACTGGGCTTGTGGCCCTTTTTCAGCGGAGACTCGAGGAGAAAAGCTTGCAATCAAAAAAATGTAACAGCAGTCTGTTTTACAAAACAGTTGAATAATAGAATAGCAATGCATACAGACAATAAACATTTTTTTTTTACACTTGAGTTCCACGTTACACTTGAGTAGTACAGCTGGAAAAAGCATGCATATAAGCTCAACAATTTTTGATGGCTGTAAATAGCTCATGTGGCTCAGACTAGTAGTAGGCTTGCACTAAGGTTCTCATTTCGATAGTACACATTTTAATCAATGATTGGCCTGATGAGGGCAGAATAATGAAGAACAATGACATCCTTGGTCCTAGATGCCATACCTTTACTTATACGTTGTACAACATAGAATGATTTCCTTACTACCATAGGCACATAGTGGTCAAAGGTGAGGTTACTGCCTACATGTGTTCTCAAATCACTGACAACTAGGTCTACTCTTAGTGATGTAGTATGAATGTGGTAGTTTCCAGGGGTAACCAACTTCCTGATGGATACTGTTATACATTTCTTGGTACTGAATTTTAAAGAGCAGCTCTGGCATCAGTTATTTGTCTATGTCAGGCCTTCCTGGAAGGTATTTGTGTCTTAAGGGATTCTATGACTGCACTTGCTTTATGACACTCACATTGCTAAAGTGGTTAGAAAGACCTTCTACATTGCCCACCTGATCATGAAGGGATTCACATCCAGATCTAGTGAGGTCATTGTTCCCCTGTACTCTTCACTTATCAGACCAATGATCGAGTACAATGCCCCATTCGGGATGTATCTCACCCGACATCTGCAGCAATTGGAGAGACCCCAAAAGTTCCTCACCAAAAGGATAAAGGGACTCCAAAATCTGTCATATGCTGCCAGATTGAAGAAACTCCAGCTCTATTCAGTCGCATACCGTCTGCTCAGAGGTGACATGTGCCTGACATACAAGGCCATGTCCAACCCGGAATTAATGGACATGCTCCACCTCAAAAATCCAAATCCACCAAAACCACTAGAGCAAGCGACTTAAACCTTAGCACGGATATAAATAGGACGTGCTGGAGGGATAGATTTATCACTCAGAGACTCCTATGCTGTGGAATAAAATCCGTCCATGTGAGGCAGAGCACCTCGCTGACTCTGTTCAAGAGAAATCTAGACCTGTGGATGGGAGATCGTAGGTTTACCCCGGGAATCATCTCTGGGTCACTGCTGGACAGAGGCACAACAAACTAATGGGCACAGTATTTTTTCATATAAGGGGTGGCGTAAGCCACAATAATTTGGGCTAGGCTTATAAATGCCTTAGGGCAGATAGCCTAGTATAAACCTATGAACCTATGAACCTATGAACAATTATCTGCAAACTTGGTTACCCAGATATCCTTGATGTTGGCCTTGACTTCAGAAAAGTAGATGCCAAAAAGGAGCAGACCCAGTATAGAGCCCTGAGGGACTTGGTGAGTGACTGATCTCTTTCTGGAGTAGAACCCTTATCCTAACTTCCTGGGTCCTTCCTGTGAGGCCAGCTGTCTACCAAGTTGATGACAGAGGGGGTTTTATCTAATTTCATGAATTTGTCTACAATGCCTGAGTAGTCTATTGCGTTGAATGCATTTGCCTGGAAAAGGCTGGCATTCTGCACCATTTTGCCCTCGTTATTGCTTTGGTAACCTTCCCAAAGAAGTTCACCAGGTTGAGTGGGCATAACTTGCCTTTGACGAAACCAAACTAGATTAAATACAGTATCTGAAGGTTTCCTATGTTACTGTTTATCATTTTGATGATAAGTCTTTCCATGGTTTTGCATATGAGATTAGTTAGGCTGATGGATATGGTGGGCCTGCATGTTTGGGGTCACTGTATGATTCCTGTTTTATAGTGGAGTTAAAGTCACCCATGAATATGGTATACAGTTGAATGGGGAGTCTCTCCGGTAGAAATAAATACATATCATGGGTTTCCTGGGTCATAAGGAGGGGTCTACAGCCTGTTAATGTATGGTATGCGGCTTTGCCTATGGTAAGTTGGACATGGAGAATCTCAAGTCTGTCATACTCTTGCCTAGCCTTGAGGTGTGTTCCTTTTTGATGTAAATTGAGACACCTCCATCTTTTGTCCCTTCCAGTGAGGTAGCTGGTCTAAATGTGTGGAAGGCATTATAGCTCTGCATTGCCAGGGTGCTGTTGCAGCTTTAAACCATGTCTCAGTAACTGCACAAATGTCTACATTTTCCAGGCTGAGGAAAGCTTGCAGGGAGTAGTTTCCTGTTTGGAATCCTGACATTGAGCAGTAACACGTTTAGATTTTGTTGGGTTGGTTTTGCTATATCAAAAGGTTTGTTAGGCTGGCATTGCATAAAAAAGGTACTATTGGTAAAAACGGTGTTTTAGGCAATATTCAAAAACTTAAAGAGGACAGGTCCAGGCCATTCCTAGCAAAGCACGGTGGTCTGTTCACCATAGCCTCCATATCCTTCCATGCTGACAAATATTGTACCCCCTGTGAGTGACACCAAAACCTAAGTAAATTATTAACATCACTCATCTTTTGTTCGTATTGTGGCATCATCCTTGGAGAAGGTAGAATGCTGCTCAATGGTGGGCTCATAGCTGCCTGAGACATATAGTCCGGGAGCTCCATCATGTCTCTTCATATAGTCCAGGGAGGTACATCTCTGGTTGTTTACACTCACATGGACTATGACTGAATCATAAAGGTACCTGTGACTCAACCTGAGTGCATGGGTGACCTGGTGGATCCTGTCCCCTGATTGACAGTTGCCTGTGACTCTATCTTTTCTCAGCCTGGTGAGTGACACATCTGTGTGTCTCACAATGGAATATCCTATGACCAAAATATTGGGTTGTGTGGTGTCTTGCCTTATGGGATTAGAACTTGAGACCCTGTGAAATGTGGATACATGTATCGTGGTGAGTGCTGTTTTGGCAGAGTGATTTTGGGGTTGCTGAGGATATTTTTGGTAAGTGAAATGTCTGGGAGGCCTTTGTGGTTTAGGAAGGTTGCATTTAAGAGCCACATCATATGTGGTTGTAAGTGTCTGGGCCATACAGTGAGTGATGGGTATACTGTGTGTATTACTGACAACCTGATTAGAATTATAAGTGCTTAGATGTGAGAGCCTTGTCTCCACTAACATTGTGCTCATGTCTGTCATACAATATATCAAGTTTGTTTAAAAATGAGTTGGTAGTCAGTAATCATGAGACAGCTGCTACATTGCCTTAGGATGCCCATATCCACCAAACTGGTTACAAAGATAATAGGAAAGTATATATCCATGCTTACAGGTCCTTGTTACATCATCTACAAGGGGATGGTACAAGATGGGTTTACAACATGCTGGCTTGGGTAATGTGAGAGAATAGACTTCCACAAGGTTATGTATGACTAAAATTATGAGGCAGTGCTCCTTATCACCTAAACTAGTTGCTCTTTGTGCAACTAAGTTCTGCGGTAATTTCAGGGGTAGTTTTTAAGGAAAATTTCAGTTCCAAGCACCTGCTTCTTTTAAGCCCACAAATCTAATACCCATGTAACTGTAAGTCTCTAAGAAGCTGGGCTAGATGCTGTAAATACACAGCAGTTTGCAGAGGCAACAGTGAATAGCCCTGATACATGCCCTGGAAAAAGTAAATGATTTGGAATAACTAGCACTATTTTTTTTTATTTTATACACTTGCTAACCAGGTAAGCCCAGTGCACACAAGTGCCCCTTTTCAGGAGCTATCTGGAAGTGTTGTTTGGTCACGTGATTTGATCAGAGTCACAGAGTAGGCAAATGCAGGTTGAATGACTCAAACCCTCAACCCTTGATTACAGGAAGCAGCTCATTAACAGCTCAGAGCTGTAATCCTCTGCATTAACTGCCAAATATTTAATCACTAGCACCAAAATCCTCTGCACTAACTGCCAAATATTTAATCACTAGCACCAAAATCCTCTGCACTAACTGCCAAATATTTAATCACTAGCACCAAAATCCTCTGCACTAACTGCCAAATATTTAATCACTAGCACCAAAATCCTCTGCACTAACTGCCAAATATTTAATCACTAGCACCAAAATCCTCTGCACTAACTGCCAAATATTTAATCACTAGCACCAAATCCTCTGCACTAACTGCCAAATATTTAATCACTAGCACCAAAATCCTCTGCACTAACTGCCAAATATTTAATCACTAGCACCAAAATCCTCTGCACTAACTGCCAAATATTTAATCACTAGCACCAAAATCCTCTGCACTAACTGCCAAATATTTAATCACTAGCACCAAAATCCTCTGCACTAACTGCCAAATATTTAATCACTAGCACCAAAATCCTCTGCACTAACTGCCAAATATTTAATCACTAGCACCAAAATCCTCTGCACTAACTGCCAAATATTTAATCACTAGCACCAAAATCCTCTGCACTAACTGCCAAATATTTAATCACTAGCACCAAAATCCTCTGCACTAACTGCCAAATATTTAATCACTAGCACCAATCGGAATTCTATCCTTTTAATGTAAGTACAAATCCTTTGCAAGTGCTATACATTTTTGGGGAATCCTGAATAGACCAAAACCTGGAACAAGAAATATCAGTTCAATTTCAAAAGTCTTTTCTAAGTCAAATGGCTTTCTTTTCTAAATCATGACATGGTGTCCAAGTTTTGATGGCATCTTGCATTGATACAAATGTATTATAGTGTTATCCAAAGTTCTGCGATCATGAATGTAATCACATTGGGCTATATGGACTAATTTAATCATCGTAGGGGATGGGGGCAACAAATTCAGAATGAGCATGTAAAGGGCATTCTGCCACTTTCCTCCCTGGCATTCTGTTGCACTTCCTTAAAGTCAGATTATGCATTTCTGTCTCTTTGGCAACAGTTTGTTGCACACAAATTGGTTCTGAAACTGACTCAGTGGGAAGAGATCAGTCTTGCACAGGATGTTCATTATTTCATGTCCAGAGACCTAACCCCTGTCTTCCCTCCTGTCCTGCAACACATGCTTCATTGGGGGGGTTATATGAATAGTTCCTTTAACCCAGTGGGGAAGAGGTTTTAACTCCTGAATGTTTCTGTAGCCAAAAAAGACTAACTGCCTGGAAATCAGTTCTGGACCTTTTGTCTTAAACCACTTGACATAGTTAAAGACCCTCTCATAACACAATCTCTTACCCCTTCTTCCACATTTGAGTTGGTTGGTATGGTACACATTTTAAGAAAACAGCAACTGATAGTCTGATGGTACAAGATGGTACTGATCTCAACTGTGATGTCTATTGATTCCATTATGTTAACATCAAAACGTCCTCATCTAACAAGATACTGATATGGACTCACACATCCATGTGGAAAACATGGTTGTTTCCTAGGCCAGTGGAAGGGAGACTGCACATACAGGGATGTACAATTGCTTGGAGCTACTTTCTGGAGTCATAACTGTATTGTGAATTAAGCATTACTTGAATATGAATGTATATTTTTGGTTTAAAAACTGGTTTTCTCAGTGATACTTCAAATGCATCTTCTGATGCTATTGTTTGGACTCCTGTGAATATGCTAAGTTGTTGTCTGACTTACAGTTCCCATGAATATGCATAACACCCCCTTCATCTTCTGTTGCTGAACAGTCAATTGAAGTTACAGTGAGCAGTCGTGATGTCTACATAGTGAATTCATCTAATCAGCATGATACCTGTTAGCTCAGCTTGCCTATTCCTCTTCTAAGGGACAGAGTCTTTGTTATTCATCTGGCTTCATAACTTAGCCACTTGTAGATACTAAGACACATGAAAGGTGTGTGTTATCTGCAATAATGTATCTGTCTTTAACATTAGAGAGTGTCTTATGATGTTCTATCTTTCTGCAGTGTTGTTGCCATGGGCACTTTGTACATTTGCTGGTTTGACTGTACTTTGAAGTTACAGCTCATTTGTTTAAAACCAAAACTTTGCATTTTGCACCCTTTCTCTTTTGGTGAAGCCATGACCCTTCCCAGTGGTACATATAAAACCAAAAAAATAATACTCATTGAGGATTACAACAGATTTTTTCCCATTTTTATTAATTATATATACTGCGGTGGTGGTGCTGTGGTAGCACTGTCGCCTCACAGTAAAACGTCTTGTTCGATTTTCAGCTAAAGCGTCTTCTGTGTGGAGACATGCGTGAATGGGCGTACCTTCACTGAAGGTTGTGCGTCAGGGCTGGCAACTCGGTACGTAAAAATCTACTGCCAATCATTAGCGGACCGGAGTTCCGCTGTGGCGACCCCTAACCGGGAAAAGCCGAAAGATACAACAATAACAACATATACAGCCACAAAATGATACACAGAGTGAAAAGCCAACATGTACACATGCTTTACTTATTAGAAAGTATTTTTCCTTTAAAAAAGGTTCATATGAAGCAATAGAAGTAACACATCATAGTCACTTGTGTATTAATTTACAGACACACACACACACACACACACACACACACACACACACACACACACACACACACACACACACACACACACACACACACACACACACACACACACACACACACACACACACTTTTTATGTGCAATTTACTTAGGTTTAGACTCATTGGTCCTTGACTTCAGGAAGACAGGAGTTGATCAGTTATTAAAAAAAAAAAAAGAAAGAAAAAAAAATTCCTTTTATGTGATAAGATTTACTACAGGGGAGAACTGCACATTTCAGGATTGAGACAATTGTTTTGCACTTTCTCTACATATGCCCAATATTGCTGTCCAACTAATGGCTCACATAAAAATGTTAGCTGTCATTCAATGGCTGGTGCTGCCATGGTATGTACGAAAAACAAATTCTCCTGAGAAAATCCTCTGATGTCAGCTACTGAGATATGTGAGTGAGAGGTAAATACATTTTGTTAGTCCAAATAATGTTTGCGCAAAGTCAATAAGAAATGCTATTTTTAAAATTACATCAAGGGTTTGCCCTGAAATAGATGCCAGTCACCTCAAACCTATAGTTATGGAAAATTACAAAACTTGAGCAAGATAAGTTGTGGGTAATATGGTTTGTAACCAGGGAACTGCACTACTTCCATCTGCATCACCTCATTCTCCAGAAAGGGCATTGTGTCTTGCCCACTAGAAAAATTACTACTTTGTATTAGTGACTGGCAATGTGGGATGTTCTATAACTTACTCGGAATTACACAGAAAAACAGATCCACTTATGGGTGTATCGATTGCCCAGGATGTGAGATGCAAACTGTTTGTACTTGAGTCATTGGTGCTTCGACTTAGGCAGCACTAATTCTAAGAATGATTCTAGGACTTTGGACCACCACAGTTCTGCCCAAGGCAGCGTTCTTGGCATCTTATCTGCATTACCAAAGCGTATGAACGAGAATTAGGACTCTTTCTTCATCTCTAGCTATTTAGCAACTGTCTCACTGCAAACATCGGTCAGCTGGGCTGCATCCTGATCTGACTATGAACTGCTCATCGCCCTTATTACATTGTACTATCATGCATATCCATTTATGAATCACCCTCTCCACAACTTTCATATAAGGTGACAGCACTATGATGCCTTTGTATGGATCACAGTTGTGGATGTCCCATTTGTTGTTAGCTGGCACAAGTATGATTCTTTGACACTCACCTAGGGTGCGACTTTCTCTCCATGCTGCTACAAGTAGCTTCAGGAGCCAATTCTCCCCTACCTCAGCCAGCGTCTGTAAGATATCCACTATGACCTCCACTGAGCCTGCTGCTTTCCCTGACTTGATTTCCCTTAGTGAAAGTCTTACGTCTTCCAGGGTGGTATCCTGTTTGTCTCTATCATAGCCAGTTTCTGGGGAAATACAGCATCTGTGGGGTTAATGTGATTGTTAAGCTGCTGTAAGTACTCCCTCAGTCTGCCTTTGATGTCCTGCGGAATGATGAGCATGTTGTTTTGCCATCCCTTATGAAGTGTGTCTATCAGTTTTCTTTATCTGGGTATAGTGGCCTTGCAATCTGCTTTATGGTCTTTGAGACAACTACAGAGTCTCTCTGCAGTAGCTGGCAGAGTGTCTCCAATGCCCTTTTCTGTGCTAATGCAACTGCTCTTTTACTTTTCTTGTTAGTTAACCTCCATTCCATCCTAGCCTAGGTGGTTAATCCAATGTCCAACTCTTTCTGTACTCTGTATTTCATTCATGGAGATCCTGGACTTCTGCATTACACCAGATGTTTTCCTTATGTACCTTATAGAAATACATGGACATGCCACAACTCTGTTCAGTAGTCCTGATGCATGCTGTTTTAAGGTGCTGCCATTCTTCATGTAGACCTCTTTCCACCATTTCTTAGGGAGGTAGAGGCATTACTGAATATATGAACTGACAAAATGTATCTCCAGTCAACTTCCTGGTCTTCATCATGGTCTCTGTTGACCTTAGCACCCTCTTTGCCCACTGCTTGCAGCTGATTGTGGAAACCAGTGGTTTATGCTTTGGGCCACCTGTTTCACTGAGGAAGACTATACAATCTATGTTCATATCCCAGTATCCTTTCCTCACTAGGGGAACTTTATCTAAGTTGGTATAGGCCACTCATGTATGTGAATTTGTGACTGCCCTTCTTAATGAAGCATGTTGTGGCTACTATCAAGTTGCAAGACAGAGGTCTAGAATGACCTCTCCATTATTCTTGTTGCCCCACCCATGTGGAGCCAGGCAGTCATGATTTCCTCTTCTGTCTGTCACGATATGTGCATTCAAGTCACCCATTATCTAAACTGATTTATGACGTCCAGTTTTATGCAGTAGGTACTGCAAACTGATGTCTGGCTGCACTCTTTGGCTCACTGTTACAACTCGGCAGTGGGGCATAAGATGAGATTACGAGTACTGCACTATCATTACACTGGAATGTGATTGACATGAGTCTGTCACTTAGTCAAACAGTATCCCTCACTGCCTTCTGAACCTTTTCTATTACCACAATTCACCGAGCATTTCTAGCCTGTTCTCCTACACAGAAGTAGTCTGTGGATCCCAAGCCAAGTGCCTTGACTACACTGCCCTTCCATCCCGTCCCCTGGAAACAGTGGATGTCCATCCTCCTCCATAGCATCATGTCATCCATTCCAAACTGCATCCTGTCAGTGAACCTACACGGAGTAGCAATTGACAGGTCATTTTTTTCAGGTTCATTGGTTATGCATCCAGTTGTAGCTCAACACAGCTGCCAAAGATAACCCAGAATGGGGAACTACAGACCGGCCGGCCATTAGCTTATTGACGTAAGGCTGCTGAGTTTTATGATAGTCACACAGCCAATAGAGGCCATATGCACGCTTTATGGAGTGCATTCAAACCTTACCATAATCTTTGTTTTTGGTAGTGGATAAACATTAACAGGAGTAAGCAGTAAAATTCAAATTTAACACCTATCTTTGTTTGCACCAAAAAAGGGAGCATGGTGATGTCTTAAAAGGAAGACATTTCTTGAAAATATAAACTGAGAGTAGAAGATGTTCTAAATGTGCAGTCAGTGAGAACTATACACATGACCAAGGGTCATATCTTTCTCCCTAACTGTTCTTGCCCAGTTGTCATCAGTGATTAGAGACACTGATGCCAGGTTGTTACACATGATTTGATGGACCTACAGTGACAGTGCAGAAGAAAGGGGTTTCCAGTGGTGCTTCATACAATTTTAGTAATGCATTACAGGTGGTCAGTATGCACAAATACACAACAGTGGCTTCACTTCATCTAACATGTTCTGGATAAGGCTTGCATGTCTATGTAGTCATTGTCGGGAAGAAGAATTTTTCATAAAGTGTGCATACCTGAAATTTGACATTGTGCTATAAACTGTATCTGGAAGCCACAGTGATACTGCTATGTGGTCTGATGACTGCACTTTAGTATATTTCATAGGTTCATAGGTTCATAGGTAAGTATTAGGCTATCTGCCCATGGGCATTTATAAGCCTAGCCACAGAGTGATAGCTTTCGCCTCCCCATTAGATTAGTAACCTGGGCTTCTGTCAACAGGGCTCCTGAAGTGATCCCAGGGTAGAACTTATGATTACCCATCCACTCATCAAGATTTCTCTTGAAGAAGGTCAGAGAGGAGCTCTGTTGAATATGGATTGGGATTCTATTCCAGAGTGAGGGGAGTCGCTGGGACAGGAATCTATCCCTCCAGCATGTCCTGTTTATTGTTGTACATAGGTTCAAGTCACTAGAACGAGTGGTTCTGAGGGATCTCGTTTTTTTGAGGTGAATCATGTCCATTAGTTCAGAGTTTGACATGGTCCTATAGGTCAGGCATTGGTCACTTCTGAGCAGATGGTAAGCGACTGAGAAGAGCTGGAGCTTTTTTAGTCGTGCTTCATAGGGTAATTGTTTAAGGCCCTTAATCCTCTTAGTGAGGTACTTATGTGGTCTTTCTAGTTGTTGCAGGTGTCTAGTGAGGTACAACTCAAATGGGGCATTGTACTCTATTATGGGCCTAATGAGTGAGGAGTAAAGGGGCACAATCACCTCCTTGGATCTGGATGAGAAACCCTTTGTGATCAGGTGTGCCACATAGAAGGATTTCCTGACAGTTTTGGCTATGTGGTTATCAAAGGAGAGCATGCTATCTACTTGGGGATCCAGGTCCCTAATTACTTCTTCTGTACTAAGTGGATTCCCATCTATGTGGTAGTTTGTAGGTACTTTGTTTTTCCCAAATGGGATTACTATGCAGTTTTTGGCATTTAGCTTGAGGCCGTGACTTTGACACCAGGTGTTTGTCTCTGTGAGATGCTTTTGCAGGATGTCTGTGTCAGCTGGAGAGTAAATTATTGCACCCAATTTACAGTCATCTGCAAACTTGGTTAGCCACAGTCACTCTGCCTTTGCCTGTAGTTCGGAGAAATATATACCAAACAGGAGGGGTCCCAGGACTGAGCCCTGTGGGACTCCACTTGTGACTGGTTTAGAGTCAGACATGGCGCCTGCCACTCTTACCACGTGGGTTCTGTCTGAGAGCCAAATGGCAACTCATCTCGTGACATGGGGGTTGATATTTAAGCTGGTGAGATTGTCTATGATTCCTGAGTGTGGGATGGTGTCAAACACCTTAGTGAGGTCTAGATATGCTGTGTGGACCACCTTCCCTTCATCTATGGTCTTGGTGACTGTTTCGAAGAAGTCAACCAAGTTCAGGAGGCAAGATCTGCCTTTAACAAAGCCGAACTGGGTGGGGTCCAGTGTCTGGAGGTTCCCAATGTCCCTATTAATGAGCTCCATGATAATGCGTTCTATGGCTTTGCAGACCAAGCTAGTCAAGCTTATAGGGTGATAGTTCCCAGGGTCAGTTGTGGCACCACCTTTGTGGAGTGGTATGACTGTTGCTGTACACCATTCTTTGGGTACATAGCCTGTAGAGAGGCTGAGTTTGAATAGTGATTTGAGATGGGGGGTTAGTTCATTTTGAAGCTCGTGTAAGACACAACCTGGGATAGCATCTGGTCCCATTGATGCTGTGTTTTTGGCCTTTGCAAGGGCTGTCTTTACTTGTGTGTCTGAGATATCTGGAGCGCTACATTCTTCTGGGATGGGTGCTAGCCTGTTTGGTGGAGGGGGGGGGTGAAGTTTGCACTGAACTTGTCAGCCAGGATGTTGGCAATGTCGGTTGGTTCAGTGTATTTATGGCCATTATGCACTAGCTCGGAGCATATCTGAGAGTTTGCCCCTAGACTCTTGACATAGTTAAAGAAGGCCTTGTGGTTATCCTTAGAGTCATTGGTTATTTTTCTTTCGAAGTTGGCCTTGGATGATTTAATGAGGGAGCGCAGTTTTGTACTGATGTTAATCAGAGATGCTTTCTTATTTTGGGATTTTGTTCTATCTTGCAGGAGTTTCCTCCTTCTGTTGTAAAGTTTATTTATGGCCGGGGTCCACCAGACTGGCTTCCTCTTTTTTGAGGAGTTGGTCTTGGTTTTAGGTTCGTACTAGGCTATCTGCCCTAGGGCATTTATAAGCCTAGCCAAAGTGTGTTTGGCTTTCGCCACCCATTTTAAATTAATTTTGCTATGCCCTTTTTCAAGGTTAGTATACTGTGCCTCTGTCTAACAGTGACACAGAAGTGATAACCGGGGTAAACCTACGATCTCCCATCCACTCATCAAGATTCCTCTTGAAGAGAGTCAATGAGGGACTCTGTCTAACCTGGACTGGGATTTTATTCCAGAGTGAAGGGAGCCTCTGGGTTATGAATCTGTCCCTCCAGCATGTCCTATTTATTTCAGTGCTGAGGTTCAAGTCTCTCGAGCGTGGCTCGATGGGATTTGGATTTTCTGAGGTGCAGCATGTCCATTAATTCCAGGTTGGACATGGCTTTATACATCAGGCACAGATCGCCTCTGAGCAGGCGGTATGCCACTGAGTAGAGCTGGAGTTTCTTTAACCGGGCAGCATATGGCATCTGTTTGAGCCCTTTGATCCTCTTGGTGAGGTACTTTTGGGGTCTTTCCAGTTGCTGCAGGTGTCTGGTAAGGTACATCCCAAAGGGGCATTGTACTCAATTATGGGCCTGATGAGGGATGAGTAAAGAGGCACGATGACCTCCCTGATCTAGATGGGAATCCCTTCATGATTAGGTGGGCTATATAAAATGTTTTTCTAACCACTTTGGCCATGTGGTTGTCAAATGAGAGATTGCTATCAACTTGGGTCCCCAGGTCCCTAATTACTTATTCTGTACTTAATGGATTACCACCTATGTGGTAATTTGTGGGCACTTTGTTTTGCCAAAGGGGATGACTATACACTTTTTGGCGTTTAGCTTGAGGCCATGGCTCTGGCACCAGTTGTCTGTTTCTATGAGGCCCTTTTGGAGGATGCTTGTGTCGGCTGGAGAGTCGATTATGGCGCCCAGTTTGCAGTCATCTGCGAACTTGGTCAGCCACAGTCCTTCCGTGTTGGCCTGTACCTCCAAGAAATATATACCAAACAAGAGAGGTCCCAGGACTGAGCCTTGTGGGATGCCACTTGTAACTGGTTTGGAGTCTGACATGGCTCCAGCAATTCTAACCATGTGGGTTCTGTCCTTGAGCCAGTTTGCAACCCATCTAGTGACATAGGGGTTTATATTTAAGCTGGTGAGCTTATCTATAATGCCCAAGTGGGGTATTGTATTGAAGGCTTTTGCGAGGTCCAGGTAGGCTGTGTGGACCACCTTCCCTCGTCAATGGCCTTGGTGACTATTTCAAAGAAATCAACCAGGTTTAAGAGGCAGGATCTGCCCTTAACAAAGCCGAACTGGGTAGGATCCAGTGTCTGTAGGTCCCCAATATCTTTATTTATGAGGTCCATGATGATCCTTTCCATAGCTTTGCAGACCAAGCTAGTCAGGCTTATGGGGCGATAGTTTCCAGGATCCGTTGAGGCACCACCTTTGTGGAGAGGGACCACTGTTGCTGTACGCCACTCTTTGGGTACATATCCTGTAGTAAGACTGAGATTGAACAGTAGTTTTATGTTTGGGTTTAGCTCTTCTTGGAGTTCATGTAGGGGCAGCCGGGACACCGTCTGGTCCCATTGCTGCTGTGTTTTTTGCTTTGGAGAGTCAGCTCTTAGCTGAGCATCTGAGATGTCACGGGGGCAGCACTCTGCTGTGATAGATATTTGCCCTTTTGGTGGGGGCGAGAAGTTTGCGCTGAACCTGTCAGCTAGGATGTTGACAATGTCTGTGGGTTCGGTGTATTTTTTGTCATTTTGGACTAATTCTGAGCATATCTGGGAATTCCCACCCAGGTTCCTAACATAACTAAAGAAAGCCTTGTGATTATCCTTAGTGTCCTGTGCAATTTTTCTCTCGAAGCTGGCCTTAGACGATTTTATGAGTGCCCATAGTTTTTTGCTAATACTGATCAGAGATGCCTTCCCTTTTTGGGATTTTGCTCTATCATGTAGTAGCTTCCTTCTTCTATTGTATAGTTTGTTTATGGCTGGGGTCCACTAGACAGGACGTCTGCCTTTGGAGGATTGGGTCTTGGTTTTATTTGGGATTGCATGATCCATGCATTCCTGAAGGTGTTCATAGAATGCATTTATAAAGGATTCTGCGGTCTGGGCCGTATTTTCCACAGGCCCGGGGGCTTTGAAGGATTCCACCTCGGTTTTGAGGAGTGTGAAATTTTCTTTAGAGGTTTTTCACTGTGGTTTTCAGGGCAGGGGGAGGAGTCGGGATGTGAATATCCAGTGAGATTAGTTTATGGTCTGATCTTACCAGTGAGGGATACACTTCTGGTCTGGAGCATAGAGTCCCCATGTTGGTGATGATCAGGTCCAGTATGTTTTCCCCTCTTGTGGGAGTGGTAACAAGTTGTTCCATAGCATTTGAGTTTATAAATTCTAGGAACCTTTGGGCTAGGGTGTTGGAGCTAGAGTAATGCTCCCAGTCTATGTTTGGGTAGTTGAAGTCGCCCAATATAATGGTGTTTGGAGAGACCTTCATATTTTCCAGTGTTCTCAGGAAGGCTGAGTGGGGTTCCTGGGTTTGGGAGGGTGGTCTGTAGCAGGCTATAAACTGGAAGGCAGTTTTACCCACTGTTAGTTGCACATGGATAGTCTCTGATGCTTCGTGCTGTGCCACCAACCTGGAGGTGTGGGTATCTTTGACGAATATTGATACTCCCCCTCCTTTTGTGGTTCGGTTCAAGTTTTGGGGCCGAAAAGCATGGTATGAGGTATAACCTGGTAGTGCTGGGGTGCTCTTGGGAGCCTTGAACCAGGTTTCTGTTACTGCACAGATATCAATGTTCTCCATGCTGAGGAGAGTTTCGAGTCCGTGCATCTTGAGGTTTAGACTTCTGGCTTTGAGTAGCATTACTCTTAGTTTCTTATCCCTTGTGATACCTATGGAGGTGGGTTTGTCTTTTGAGCCTTGCCTGAAAAAGGCACTATGGGGGTAGCAAGAGCCTTTGCCAATATCTGAAAGCCCAGGGGTGACAGGTGCAAGCCGTTCCTAGCGAAGCATCGTGGCTTGTCGAGCATGTCATCCCAGGCTGACAGGCATTGGATCTCCTTTGAATGACACCAATACTTAAGCCATTTGTTGAAACTGATCATCTTGTCTTCATATTGTGGCATCATTCTTGGTGAGGGTAAGATGCTACTCAAGGTCAGGGTCATACCGGCCTGGGCTACATGCTCAGAGAGCTCCTCTATGTCTCTTTTCATGTAGTCCAGTGAGGTACGTCTCAGGTCATTCACACTAGCATGGACAATGACTGAGTCATATTTGTACTTGCCTTGGAGTGACCTGAGTGCTTGTGTTATGTGGCAGATCCTAGCGCCCGACAGGCAGCTCACCATGACCTTCTCCTTGTTCAGCCTGGTGAGCAGGACATCAGTGTGCCTGATGATAGAGTCACCTATTACAAGTGTATCAGGTGTGTTGTTTAGCCTTAAGGGCTGTGACTGTTCGGCACACTGGCTTTGTGAGCTATGTGTTGCACGTGTTTTGTTTTGGGGTAGCGGTTGCTTGGGTGTCTGCTTTGGAGGTCTCTGCTGCTTAGGCAGATTTTTATTTAGAGCCTCAGAGTATGTTTTTGTGTGTTCATGTGTTTGGTTTGCTGTCGTGGTAGGTCTATGTGAGACTGTGAGACTGGAATTGTAGTGAGTGTGGTTTCCTTCTCCTCCTGACTGGTTTCGCCAGTACTTCTTCCATACTAATGAGAGCCTTGAGTGCGTGCATTTTGAGGTTTAGACTTCTGGCGTTGAGCAGCATTACCCTCAGCTTTTGTTTATTATTGTTGTTTATAGAGGCGGGTTTGTCTTTTGAGCCTTGCCTAAAAAAGGCAGTATTGGGGCAGCAAGAGTCTTGGCCAGCATTCGAAAGCCCAGGGGCGCCAGGTGCAAGCCGTCTCTGGCGAAGCAACGTGGCTTGTCAAGCATGTCGTCACAGGCTGACAAGTACTGGATCCCCTTTGAATGACACCAGTAGTTTAACCAATTGTTGAAACTGATCATTTTTTCTTCATATGCTGGCATCATTTTGGGTGAGGGCAGGATGCTACTCAGAGTCAGAGTCATACCAGCACGGGCTACATGGTCAGAGAGCTCCTCCATGTCTCTTTTCATGTAGTCCAGGGAGGTACGTCTCAGGTCATTTACACCAAAATGTACAATGACAGAGTCATATTTGTACTTGTTGTGGAGTGACCTGAGTGCATGTGTTATGTGGCAGATTCTGGCACCCGACAGGCAGCTTACAGTAACCTTCCCCTTGTTCAGTCTAGTGAGTGGGATGTCTGTATGCCTGATGATAGAATCATCGATTACTAGTGTGTTAGGTGTGTTATTTAGCCTTAGGGGCTGTTTTTGCTTGGCACACTGACATTGTGATGTATGTGTTACCTGGTTTCTATTGTGGGGTGGGGATTGCTTGGGTGTATGCTTAGGAGGTCTCTGTTGTTTAGGCATGTTCGTATTTAGAGCCTCCGAGTATGTTTTTGCGTGTTTCTGAGAGTTGTTTTCTGGTGCAGCTATGGCTGGTCTATGTGAGTCTGGTAATGTGGTGCTAGTGTTGCCCTTCTCCTTGTGACTGGTTGATCCAGTCGTGGGTTGAGAGAGCTTAGCCTCCAGTTTGGCTGTGTAGCTGCATCTCTCACATATGTTTGTGTTGGTTGGGAGGAGGAGGGGGTTGTCTGTGTACATGAGGCAATTGTAACATTGCCTCAGGATGCCCAGATTCACCAGCTGGACTGGAGAGCACACCTAAAGCTGTCCCTTGAACATGTCTGAATAGATGGTTGGGACTGTATTGCTGACTGGATGAGTAAAGAGCCTTATACTTCCTGAGTATAGGGCCGAAGTGTAAGCTAGTGCTAGTTTTAGTGAGTTTTAGTAAGTGCTGGTCTTAAATTGCCTTATTTCTAGTGCTGGGTTGAAGTGTTTCAAGTTTCAAGGGAAAAACTGAAGTGCAGACTTCATGGAGCCTGGAATAGTTTAACTGCAGCTAAACAGCGCTGCACGGTGCGCAAACCCGTGCAAAACCACGCTAAGTGGTTTTTATACCAGGGAGATCAAACAGGATAGAAATTAGCCCAAAATGGCCAATGAGCTACAAGTTGCTGGGCTGGGACCACTCCTACAGGGACAGATAGGCTGCTCAGAGTTCCCTCTCTCCCAGTGAACAAGGAAGCCACCTAATTACCCAAGTATGATATGGGCAACACAGGAACCTTTACCACAGTCCTGGATTCAGCAAAGCCTGAAAACTGGACTAGACTAGTTCAGAAAGGCAGGAAAACAAGGAATTTTTTTTTTTTTTTTTTTTTCAGAAACAACAGAAATGCAGAGCTTAAATTACTTTAAATACACACAGGAGGCTAGCGCACCTGAGTGTGTAGCCTGCGACTGTGTTACAGGTAACTTAAATGCAAAAATGACAAACAGCAACTTTTTTCAAGTGCAACAAAGAAATAAGTACAGTAAGCAATGCAGATATCACTAGGGATCCACAGAAGTGCTGAAAAGCCACATTTAGGCGGAATTAGCATTTCAGGGAAGCAACAAGCAAAAACAATACTTAATCAAGTCCAAAGTCTCTCTTTTGTCTCTCGGCCGCTTGTAGGACTCTGCAGGGCACAACGAGGAGCTTGCTGAGCTGTATACAAGTGCAAAACTGCACTAAGCAGTTTTTATAGCAGGGAGATCAAAAAGGATAGAAATTAGCCCAAAATGGCCAATGAGCTACAAGTTGCTGGGCTGGGACCACTCCTACAGGGACAGATAGGCTGCTCAGAGTTCCGTCTCTCACAGTGAACAAGGAAGCCACCTAACTATCCACGTATGATATGGGCAACACAGGAACCTTTACCACAGTCCTGGATTCAGCAAAGCCTGAAAACTGGACTAGACTAGTTCAGAAAGGCGGAAAACAAGGAATTTTTCTGTGTTTTTTTTTTTTTCAGAAACAACAGAAATGCAGAGCTTAAATTACTTTAAATACACAGAGGAGGCTAGCGCAGGAGTGTGTAGCCTGCGACTGTGTTACCGGTAACTTAAATGCAAAAACAACAAACAGTAACTTTTTCAAGTGCAACAAAGAAATAAGAACAGTAAGCAATGCAGATATCACTAGGGATCCACAGAAGCACTGAAAAGCCGCGTTTTAGGCGAAATTAGCATTTCAGGGAAACAACAAGCAAAAACAATGCTTAATCAAGTCCAAAGTCTCTCTTTTGTCTCTCGGCCATTTGTAGGACCCTGCAGGGCACCATGAGGAGACTGCTGAGCTGTATACAAGCGCAAAGCCGCACTAAGCGGTTTTTATATCAGGGAGATCAAAAAGGATAGAAATTAGCCAAAAATGGCCAATGAGCTACAAGTTGCTGGGCTGGGACCACTCCTACAGGGACAGAGAGGCTGCTCAGAGTTCCCTCTCTCACAGTGAACAAGGAAGCCACCTAACTATCCAAGTATGATATGGGCAACACAGGAACCTTTACCTCAGTCCTGGATTCAGCAAAGCCTGAAAACTGGACTAGACTAGTTCAGAAAGGCGGGAAAATAAGGAATTTTTTTTTTTTTTTTTTAGAAACAGAAATGCAGAGCTTAAATTACTTTAAATACACAGAGGAGGCTAGCGCACTTGAGTGTGGAGCCTGCGACTGTGTTACAGGTAACTTAAATGCAAAAATGGCAAACAGTAACTTTTTTTCAAGTGAAACAAGGAAATAAGTACAGTAAGCAATGCAGATATCACTAGGGATCCACAGAAGCGCTGAAAAGCCGCATTTTAGGTGGAATTAGCATTTCAGGGAAATAACAAGCAAACAAACAACAAGCATACAAACAAAGCTAGATTCAGCAGGCCTGGATCTAGTCTATGCTACAGCAAACAAGGTGTACCAATTTCAGTAAGAAACAGTTCAAATATGCAGGCACTATAAGCCTTTAACCAGAAATTCCCAGCTCAGAAGGGCAGAGTCCAGCCTCTGCCCCCACAAGAGTGCAGACCACGCACCTTCTTAATGTAAAATAACTGGCCTGAAGCCCAAGTGCTTAAACCAGAACTAATACACTTTTAGAATAACAGACACTGAGCCCTCAATCAGCAGTTCCCAACTTAGAAGGATGTAAGCTACCTGTCCTGCCACCACAGTGCAGGCCACAAACCTTCCTAATGTAAAACAACTGGTCTGAAGCCCAAGTGCTTAATCCAAAAGACTTAGAATGATAGCTACACTTTAATCAAGTTACTACCAAGCAGTAATAAATACAATTGAATACTTTAAAGAATGCCTGGATTAGTGCTCAAGTTATACAAACAAAGCTAGATTCAGCAGGCCTGGATCTAGTCTATGCTACAGCAAACAAGGTATACCAATTTCAGTAAGAAGCAGTTCAAATATGCAGGCACTATAAGCCTTAAACCAGAAATTCCCAGCTCAGAAGGGAAGAGTCCAGCCTCTCCTCCCACAAGAGTGCAGATCACGAACCCTCTTAATGTAAAATAACTGGCCTGAAGCCCAAGTGCTTAAACCAGAACTAATACACTTTTAGAATAACAGACACTGAGCCCTCAATCAGCAGTTCCCAACTTAGAAGGATGTAAGCTACCTGTTCTGCCACTACAGTGCAGACCACAAACCTTCTTAATGTAAAACAACTGGTCTGAAGCCCAAGTGCTTAAACTAAAAGGCTTAGAATGAGTTACACCAAGAAGTAATAAATACAATTGAGTACTTTTAAGATGATGCAAAAGCAAAATAAAGTAGGAAGAAACACAAATACAGTAAAAGCAGATAAAAAGAACAATTAGCTTAGTACTAATCTATGAACCTATGAACCTAATTTTTTTTTTTTTGAGTGAGCAAATGAGATGGGCCCAGGAGGAGTATCCAAGTGTAAATTTACAAGAGGGGCGGGCAGTTTCAAAGCCACCAAGATTAACACCAAAACCAAAACAGGGACGGTGGGTGGGAACCTACTGAAAAAAACAGTCACAACTTCCAGCTAGATATTGCTCAATGCAACACAAACAAATTAATTTAAATTGTGTATTATTTGAAAAAAGTGCAGATAAAGATTTACTTAACTTAGTTGTGTGAACCTGCCTCAGTGTGGTTTGAACACTAGTCAGATATAATGCCTGACATCCGTTTGTTGACGTGCCTTACTTTATGTGATTTTCATAGTCTGGAATTCTTGTAAGGAAACCTGTAATGTAAAGTCAGATGGTATAGTGGAATAGTAATTGCAGAAATATGGCTGTCCATTTAATTGTAGCTACTTTCCGGTGAGCTGTGCATGCTTAAATGTAACTGTTTGGGGACAGAACTATGTAATTATTGGCATTGATTTCTTCTTTTGGTTTAAAAACCTGTTTCCTAAATGACTCTGCTCATACCTCATCTGATGCTACTGGTAAGATTCCTACGAATATGCTAAGCTGTTGTCTGTGACTTTGGGTTACCACACATATGTATCACACCTCCTTCTTCATCGTATGCTGCTGAACAGTCAATTGAAGTTGCTCACTGAGGAGTCTTGATGTCTGCATAATGAATTCATCTCCTCAGCATGATACCTGTTAGCTCAGCTTGCCCCTTCCTGTACTGAAAGCAGAGACATGCTTATTCATCAGGCTTCACAAGTTATGCACTTATAGATGGTAAGATAGCTGAAAGGTGTCTTATCAAACTTTAAAGAGTCTCTTATAACTTTGTGTTTATATAGTGTTGTTGCCATGCGCTGTTTGTACATTTGCTGGCTTGCCTGTACTTTGTTTCAGCTCAGCTATTTAAAACCCAAAGTTTGCCCTTTGCACTCTTTTTTTAATGAAGCCAAATTTACCCAGCCCTGTTATAGATATTAGTTGGTGTTTACACTTTTAACATCTCATTTGCTCTGTTGATGTTCCTGGGATAAAGGACCTCTCATGCTTGATCCCTGTTGTAAGAACTAAATTCATGATAACAGTCACAATTACAGAAAATATGACTGTTGTGTAAACCATACTGTTAGAGGTAGTCTGGTTTATATAGCCTCCTGGAGAAAAGTGTTAATTTCTGTAAATTGATGATTAGAAAAGCATGTTGTGGCAACCTGCAAAAGAAAACAATTTTGAGAGAAAGTAAGAACAGTGTGCACACTGTATGGAACAGTGAGAGTAGGCAGTGTATAGCATGAATTAAAGAATATACCAAGTTGTTTCAAAAACATCATACCAGCAATGAATATGTGCACACAATAGTAGTAGTAACTGCAAACAGGATGACACATCAGTGGCATGCCTAATGGGTAAAAATGCAGAGGACTGCAATTCTGTGTAAAGCAAATATGACTATTCATTTTGGTTAGAGTATGAATTTGCAGTCATAGCTAAATGTCAATGGCCCAGATTAATTGTTTTACTGAGTATATCACGAGCATGTTCAGAGGAATACTTAAAAACCTTTACATTAAGGATTGCAAAACGCATATTTCTACCATGACTTACTGTGAAAGTGCTATTCAGATGATAGCTGTAAGGAGAGAGATGAGGGAACAGTTTCAGAGGCACACCTGGCTGACTGCAAGCAACTCTGGTGTGTATTGTTATTCTAATTAGGTGAACCTTGCAGGGCAGGAAATGTGAAACTCATCTAGCTGAGGGTGGGAATATGGGAGAAGTAACTTGAGAATGAACTGAAACAGATCAAAGTTGAATGTTTAAATAAACTCCTCGTTATTTCAGCCATGAGCTGGCAGTTTGGGAAGATTTTTTCACAGAATGTGTAAGACAACGTAAGGAAACACATTTTAAAAGGCACCGTGTGACAGTAAATGGTACTTTTACTGAGGCTTGTCAAACTTAGCTGCTCTTTCCTATTTTTCCATTCTAAGTGAATGGAAGTCTTACATGACAGCCCAGCTATGGGCACAGTAATCTCAGAAACAGTGGACTTACACCTTCAGAACAAAACAAACTCTCATCAGGTTGTCTGCCCCCAGGAGGTCAGTCAGAGGTACAAAAAGAATAAAATTAGTAGTAACTACTTCTATCTGGTGCATACATGTTTGCAATGAGTCAAACTTAAGGAAAAGTTAAAAATATATCTTTTTTAATTTTTTTCCCATAGTGGACCTTTAAGTTCTCTGATCTAATGTTGGTTCCCTTGTTGTAGATTTCAGGCATAGAGGCTTCAAATAAAAATGGATCAGGCATTACAATATAGACTTGGCAGAGGTCACATCTATGTAACCTGTGAGAAACAGAATATAATGGCAGCTCCTTTTTGAATAGTTCAATTATCCAATTGTATAATTTTTCTGGTAATGAGTCATTGTACACTGTCAAGTTCTTTCAGGTGGCTTGTTTGAAGGTTGCAAAATAATATTATGGTTATGATGCCCCAGCACTGGCCCAGTAATCAAGGAGCCTCAACCCCCATCACTGGCAATAGTGGCAATAGTGGGGGACGTACACACTGGGAGGATGACAAGTACACACACAGTAAAGTGCAATTTCCCTTAAGAGCACACAGAGACACAGTCAGTCTGGGGCTGGTCACTCCCTCTTTCTCCAGATCCCCAATAAGACTCCCCACTGGCACAGCTGTAGAGTTGAGATCTCAGCTGAGTGACCAAGCCAAGACCTCCAGCACCCTTTCTGTCCAACCAGCGCTTCATGTCCCTGCCCAAGTAGCTGACACACACACACACACACACACACACACACACACACACACACACACACACACACACACACACACACTTAGAGGATTGATTTATATATATATATATATATATATATATATATATATATACACACACACACACACACACACACACACACACACACACACACACACACACACACACACCTGGGGAAGGCTGGCACAAGTTTACTAGCTATGCCCCCTTTTGCCCAGACTATAAGGTAGTTATCACTGCCACCAAACACTATTTATCAGCTACTTTAAGGCCCATACATCTAAGGCAAATGGTGGAAATTATAAAATAATTTACATTCCTCCACAAGTAAAGACAATACAAAACACTTATTGTTCTAGAGGTATAAAGTAACTTAGCTCAGCTATTCTTCTGAAGTTTTGCAAGTTAATCTTCTGTGTTTCAGTCTACCCTGTTAAACAGTTACCATAGTGCATATACATTTCTGCTCAGTACTAAAATATCTATTCAGCACACATGTCTGTACGATATGACACACAGTTCTAATACATTTGTAACACAGGGATATGAATCATGTTGATATACACAAATGGCACATAACCATTTACAAAATTCCAGATAGCTGGGCTGGTAGTATCTCCTTCTGTCACACGTCTATATAAATCATAATAATATTCACAAAAGACATATAATTATTTACAAAATTCCAGATAGCTAGGCTGGCAACATTTCCTGTTGTGACAATGGTATTTGATAATGAGTTAGTTTACTGATGTATAAAGTGGTACAATGGAGTGACTAGCTATATCGTTTAGAATCACATGAAGTGCAGAATATATTTTCCTAATTTTGGTAACTATATAACAGTCAATGTTTAAATTATTTACAACTTTCCCCTAGATTTTTAATGATGGTGTCATTTCTTATGATCCAACCACTTCCTTCTTAATCATAATTTATGCCCTTTTTGTTAAGTCTCAGGAAACTACATTTACTGAATTTAAAGGTGAGATCATTACTCCTGCACCAGGTGTGTATCATTACTCCTGCACCAGGTGTTTATTGTTACTCTTGCACCAGGGATGTATCATTACTGCTGCACCAAGTGTGTATCATTACTCCTGCACCAGGTGAGATCATTACTCCTGCACCAGGTGAGATCATTACTCCTGCACCAGGTGTGTATCATTACTCCTGCACCAGGTGTTTATTGTTACTCTTGCACCAGGGATGTATCATTACTGCTGCATCAAGTGTGTATCATTACTTCTGTACCAGGTGTGTATTATTACTGGTGCACTAGGAGTGTATCATTACTGCATTACCAGGTATGTATCATTACTCCTGCACCAGGTGTGTATCATTATGCTGCACCAGGTGTTTACTGTTACACCTGCATCATAGGCGTATCATTACTGCTGCAGAAGGAGTGTATTATTAATGGTGCACCAGAAGTGTAGCATTACTTGTGCACCAGGTATGCATCATTACTGCTGCACCAGGTGTTTACTGTTACACCTGCATCAGGGGTGTATCATTACTGCTTCACCAAGTGTGTATCTTTACTCCTGTACCAGGAGTGTATTATTATTGGTGCACCAGGAGTGTATCATTACTGCATTACCAGGTATGTATCATTACTCCTGCACTAGGTGTGTATCATTACTGCTGCACCAGGTGTGTATCATTTATTTTTATTTTATTTTATTTTACATTTGTTAACCGGGCTAGTCTGGCTGGATGCATGTCCATTTTCAGCAGAGGCCCGAGGAGAAAAGCTCCATTAACATACTAGTAGCTAACAGTGAAAAACACTCAAAAAAATTCAAACAATCAATAAATTCAACAATCAGACACAAATGCAAAAGCAAACAGCAAATAAACCTAATGTAGAAAACAAGTAAGCAGATTAGGAACAGTTATTATGTAGAAAAAAAATTTCAGAGGTGGTTGAACAAGAGTTAAACATTGGAGAGGCAGTCTTGCAATGACTTAATAGTTAGGGTGAGACTGTCACGGAATGAAGAGGATCGAGTAAAAAAAAAAAAAAATTGTGACATATGGAGAGTCAGTAACAAATTCGTTAATTACAATTTAGAATAGTACAAGTTATGCCAGGGTAGTAGTATTAGGAAAGAGATTAGCATTGAAGTGATCAGAATGTATGTAAGTAAGGGAAAAATGACAAGATGTAGTGATACAGCAAGAACAAGGAAGAAATAGGAAGTGAAAACGAAAAGAAGCAAGAATAAATATGCAGGTAGGTCAGAAGAGGGATAAATCAGAAGTAAAGGATAATCATTAAGAGTGAAGAGGAGGGGACTGGAAAGAGGTGGTACATGAGTAGTTTTTCCAGTTAATGGTGGGGTAGTTGAAATCACCCATTATTAGGGTGTTAGGTTGGAAAGTTGTTACCCTGGAAAGAGCATTACTCCTGCACCAGGTGTGTATCATTACTCCTGCACTAGGTGTGTATCATTACTGCTGCACCAGGTGTGTATCATTACTCCTGCACCAGGTGTGTATCATTACTGCTGCACCAGGTATGTATCATTACTCCTGCACTAGGTGTGTATCATTACTCCTGCACCAGGTGTGTATCATTACTGCTGCACCAGGTATGTATCATTACTCCTGCACTAGGTGTGTATCATTACTCCTGCACCAGGTGTGTATCATTACTGCTGCACCAGGTGTGTATCATTACTCCTGCACTAGGTATGTATCATTACTGCTGCACCAAGTGTGTATCATTACTCCTGCAACAGGTGTGTATCATTACTGCTACACCAGGTGTATAGCATTACTCCTGTACCAGGTGTGCATCATTACTCCTGCACCAGGTGTGTATTATTACTGCTGCACCAGGTGTGTATCATTACTCCTGCACTAGGTATGTATCATTACTGCTGCACCAAGTGTGTATCATTACTCCTGCAACAGGTGTGTATCATTACTGCTACACCAGGTGTATAGCATTACTCCTGTACCAGGTGTGCATCATTACTCCTGCACCAGGTGTGTATCATTACTCCTGCACCAGGTGTGTATCATTACTGCTGCACCAGTGTGCAGCATTTCAGCTGCTATAATTCATACCACACCTTTTGGCTACCTAACCTGGACCGAAGCACTAAAGGTGGAGGCGTGTCCATATTCATTAAGGATATCCACACCTCCAGGCTAGTTGCTCGGGTCTATATTACGAAACCGAAAAACCCTATGCGCGAATACCAAAACATTGACCCCTATACCGCGAACCGCAAAAATCCTGAATGCACTAAACAACGAAAAAAAGTCGAACTGTCATAGTCAGCCAACCCCACCACTAGCTATATACTACCTACCCAAATAAAATAAATAAACCAAAGACATACACTAACCAAACCCTACTTCTAACCTAAAGTAAAGCACGAAACCCTACTTCTAACCTTACACTAAACCCCACATACACAACTAACTATGCACTATCCTTAACCCCTCCCTAACCTTAAGGTCCGTAACTACCACACACTTCCCCTACGAAAATATATAAAAACACAATAAATAACCTACATAGGTTCATAGGTTCATAGGTTCATACTAGGCTATCTGCCCGAGGGCATTTACAAGCCTAGCCCATAGTTTTGTGGCTTACGCCACCCCTTTAGTATGGGGAACTATACCCATTATTTTGCTGTGCCTCTGTTGAGCAGTGACACTGAGGTAATCCCTGGGGTATATCTGCGATCTCCCATCCATTGGTCAAGATTTCTCTTGAACAAGGCCAGCGAGGTGCTCTGCCTCACATATACCGGGATTTTATTCCACAGCATAGGGAGTCTTTGGGTGATGAATCTATCTACATACATACATACATTTAACAAAACCCTACCTCTAACCCTACACTAAATCTAACATACATTACTTATCTAAACACTTTATTTATTTTATTTTATTTTACATTTGTTGACCGGGCTAGTCTAACTGGATACATGTCCATTTTCAGTAGAGGCCCGAGGAGAAAAGCTCCAAGCAGCAATAATGACAACAATGCAGTAAAATTAAAATTAAAATTGGTACAATGTTTACATTAAAAGATAGGGTTAAGCAGAGTTATTTAGAAACATTTAGGCTAGAATAAAATACCATGACTAGAAACAAAAAAAACAGAAAAAAAAAAAAACTTACCTTAACCCGCACCCTATCTTAAACTCCGTAACTATCCAACACTTACCTTATGCAGCTAATCCACATACGAGCCAACCATGGAAATTCGATATTTTCATTTTCGCGGTTTTTGACTTTTGCTCTAAGTTCACTTCGCGCTATATGGTTTGACGTTTACGTATTCACGTAAACGTCTTTTTGCTTTCCCAATATAGACCCTAGTTGCTCAGCATAATGCATCCGAGATTATCCAAGTGCAACTAACTCTGGGCAAGACCGCAATCCAAACTGTAGCTTGGTACAGATCCCCCACCATGCCCCAGAATTCCCACTCCTCATTTCTTGATACACTGGAAAATATTAGGGTACAACCTAACACCCTAATAATGGGTGATTTCAACTACCCCACCATTAACTGGGAAAACTACTCATGTACCAACTCTTGTGCTCAACGTTTTCTGGAATTCATAAACGCCAACCCCTTGAATCATCTTATCCACACCCCCACCAGGGGCAGCAATATCCTAGACCTGGTCATTACCAACATGGGCAACCAGTGTTCCACACCAGAGGTCAATTCCTCATTGGTCAGATCCGACCACAAGCAAATCACCTTAGACATCCACATCCCACCCCCACCCCCCATTAGGGAAACCACCGTAAAACATTTCTCCAAAGCCAACTTCACGCTTCTTAAGACAGAAGTGGCAAACTTCACGACACCCATGCTGACAGACAATAGAGGTACGACTGCTGAATCCTATACAGTTGCAGTTTATAAGCACTTACACGAGTGCATGGATCGTGCAATCCCTAATAGAACCAAGATGCTATCCCCCAAAACAAGGAAGCCAATCTGGTGGTCCTCTGCCATAAACAAACTCTACAACAGAAGATAGAAAATGTTGCAAAAAAGAGTAAAATCCCATGATTGGAGGAACTCCGTGGTCAGCTGAGATCCCGCATAAAATCCTCCAAAGCTAGTTATGAAAACAAAATCGCCACTGATTCTAAAGACAACCACAAAGCATTCTATAGCTATGTCAAGAATCTCAATGGCAACACTCAGATCTGCTCTGAGTTACAGCACGATGACACTAAATATACAGAACCAACTGATATTGCCAACATCCTGGCAGACAGGTTCAGTGCTAACTTTAACCCTCACTCATCCCCTAAAGGGCCCATCTCTAGACCGGAAGAATGCAAAGTTCCTGTAATCATAGCTGAACAGGTAAAAAACACACTCTCCAAAGCCAAGAACACAGAATCCATAGGACTTGACAACATCCTAGGCTGCGTTCTACATGAACTACAGAATGAACTGGCACCCCACCTAAGTACCATGTTCAATCATAGCCTCACCTCAGGCTTTGTGCCCACTGAATGGCACACAGCAAAGGTTGTCCCACTTCACAAAGGGGGAGCCACCACAGACCCCGGGAACTACCACCCCATTAGCTTGATGAGCCTGGTCTGCAAGGCTATGGAATGTATCATCATGGAACTTATAAACAATGACATTGGTAATCTCCAAACTCTGGACCCTACCCAGTTCAGGTTTGTAAAAGGCAGAGCATGTCTCTTAAACTTGATAGACTTCTTTGAAGCGGTCACCAAAGCCGTAGATGAGGGTAAGGTGGTTCACACAGCCTATCTAGATCTCGCCAAGGCTTTCGACACCATCCCCCACTCTGGAATTATAGATAAACTCACTAAACTAGGGATAAATCCCTATGTCACAAGATGGGTTTCCAATTGGCTCACTAGCAGAACCCACACTGTGAAAGTAGCAGACTTTAAATCCAACCTCAGACCAGTGGCAAGTGGAGTACCACAGGGTTCAGTCCTAGGTCCTCTCCTGTTTGATATCTACTTCTCCGAAGTACAGGCTAACACAGAAGGTCTTTGGCTAGCAAAGTTTGCAGATGACTGCAAACTAGGAGCCATAATCAAAACTCCTAACGATGTGGACATCCTACAAAAGGGCCTCACTGAGACAGATGCCTGGTGTCAAAGCCATGGCCTCAAGCTCAATGCCAAAAAGTGCATTGTCATCCCTTTTGGTAAAAACTCTGTACCCATGAACTACCACATAGGTGGTAGTCTACTTAGCACTGAAAGTATGATAAGAGACCTTGGGACACAGGTGGACAGTAGTCTCTCCTTTGATAATCACATCACCACAGTAGTCAGGAAATGTGGCACACCTCATCACAAAAGATTTCTCATCCAGGAAAAAAGGGGTCATTGTTCCCCTCTACTCATCACTCATTAGACCCATTATTAGAGTACAATACTCCTTTTGGTATGTACCTCACAAGACATCTACAACAACTGAAAAGGCCACAGAAATACCTCACAAAGAGGATTACCGGCCTCAAACAGATGCCCTACGTAGACCGTCTCAAAAAACTCCAGCTTTACTCTGTCACATATCGCCTACTCAGAGGCAATCTCTGCCTAACATTACCTAACATACAAAGCTATGTCAAACCCAGAGCTGTTGGACATGCTCCACTTAAAGAAATCCCAATCCCTCTGAGCTACAAGCTCTAAGGACCTAAACCTTGTCACCACAATAAACAGAACATGCTGGAGGGATAGATTCCTGTCCCAGAGACTTCCCATACTCTGGAACAAACTACCTATCCATATCAAACAAAGCTCCTCATTAGCACTCTTCAAGAAAAATCTTGATGATTGGATGGGAGATAGGAAATTCACCCCGGGGATCACTTCTGTGGCTCTGCTTGACAGGGGCACAGGAAAATAATTTTCTTGGGTGGCAAAAGCCAGTGTACCATTAGGCTAGGCTTATATAGGCCCTAGGGCCAATAGCCTAGTACCTACCTATGAACCTATGAACCAGTACCAGGTATGTATCATTATTGCTGCATCAGGTATGTATCATTACTTCTGCACCAGTACAAGATGTGTATTATTACTCCTGCAAGAACACAAAGTTACAGAAACACTAGGCTTTAATGAAGCTTTCGGGCTCTCAACCCTTCATCAGCATATAACATTATACATTTCAAACCATTTAAATAGAGGAAACAGTTAAAATCACATGATCAAACCAGCCAATAAAACATACTAAAAGAAAAGAAGAAGAAACATAAAAAAGATAAAAATCAAATGTATCAAATTTTCTGTGAAAAAATGTGAAAAAATGTGTGTGTGGGGGTACCTTTTCAAACCATAATGATAATATACTAGAGGCTATATATTATCATTATGGTTTGAAAAGGTACATTCCTGAAAATTTGATTTTTATCTTTTATCATTTTTATCTTTTTTATGTTTCTTCTTCTTTTCTTTTAGTATGTTTTATTGGCTGGTTTGATCATGTGATTTTAACTGTTTCCTCTATTTAAATGGTTTGAAATGTATAATGTTATATGCTGATGAAGGGTTGAGAGCCCGAAAGCTTCATTAAAGCCTAGTGTTTCTGTAACTTTGTGTTCTTGCTGAGATTTTGTTCTATCTATGTATTATTACTCCTGCATCAGGTGTGTATCACTACTGCTGCACCAGGTGTGTATCACTACTGCTGCCCCAGGTGTGTATCATTTTTCCTGCACCCGGTGTACATCATTACACCTGCATCAGGTGTGTTTTGTTACTTCTGCACCAGGTGCATATCAATACTGCTGCATCAGTACCAGATGTGTTTTATTACTCCTGCATCAGGTCTGTGTCATTACTCCTGGATCATGTGTGTATCATTACTCTTGCAGCAAGTGTGTATCATTACTCCTGCACAAGGTGTGCATCATTACTACTGCACCAGTACCAGGTGCATATCAGTACTGCTGCACCAGTACCAGATGTGTATTATTACTCCTGCATCAGGTCTGTGTCATTACTCCTGGATCATGTGTGTATCATTACTGCTGCACCAGGTGTGTATCATTACTGTTCAACCAAGTGTGCATCATTATTCCTGCACCAGGTGTGTATCAATTCCCATGCAACAGATGTTCATTGTTGCTCCTGAATTAGGTGTGTATCATTACTCCTGTAGTAGATGTGTATCATTACTGCTGCACCAGGTGTGTGCCATTACTCCAGCACCTGCTGAGTATCATTACATCTGCACCAGGTGTGTATCATAACTCCTGCACCAGGTGTGTATCATTATTCCTGCACCAGGTGTGTGTCTTTACTCCTGCACTAGGTGTGTGTCATTATTCCTGCACCAGGTGTGTATCATTACTTCTGCACCAGGTGTGTATCATAACTCCTGCACCAAGTGTGTATCATTAATTCTGCACCAGGTGTGTATTTCTACTTCTGCACCAGGTGTTTATCATTACTGCTTATCCAGGTGTATATTTTTATAGACCACATTGCAGAGCTTCAGCATTTTTTACCAAACAATTTATGTTACGTAAACTGCAAGCATCAACATATTTGGTAATCTATAGCCAAATTCCCACTTTAATATCTGAGAAGAATAGCCCAGAAAGAATTGGCCCTAATATAAAGAGTCCTGTGAGGCAGCACTGGTAACGCCTTTTGAGACACAGAATGTAGCATTCTTCCTTTAATTGTTGCATCGTGTTGCTTAACCAGCATTTTACCCATTGAATTACATGTTTATTAACATTTAATGCCATTAATTAGGCAGACTTTTCCCTTATGTGGAATAGTGTTGATTGTCTTTGCAATGTCAAGACAAGCAGCATGTAGAATCAGTCTTTAATATAGTCCTTCTGTTACCTTTACAAGGCATGCCACAAGATTTTGAAGGTAAGCTCTCCCCTTGCAAACCCCACCGGTTCCATAGCTCGCAAAAGTGTGTCTCATATCATCCTGAATAAGCTCCTTTATGATTCTGTCAGTTATTTGTATACAGAATACAGGTAAAGCAGAGTCAAATGGTCATTCAGCTGCAACACATTGTGTATGTGCCAGGAGGCACATTGTATCTGAATTTTGCAATTTACAAAGAAATATATCAAATTGCTATAAAGGCAAAAGGAACAAACATCATTCATATGGCTGCAGGCATGATAAATGCTGTCAGAATTAAAATTAAAAACACAAGTTCTACAGGGCCAAATAAAATGCACAATAATTTCCTGCACAGAATTTAGCAAAGCCTGAATAAATAAAATGTTAGTTCTTGGACATATCCCTGACCCATGGCAACAGGGTATAGGAAGGAGTAAATATTAAGCAATGCAGCACCTAGTAGGAATTTTAACTATTATATCAGACTAAGTGGGGAGTCAGCTCTAAGCCATATAGCCTCTGGTTGGTATTGTAGCATCGTAATTATTAAACCGTGCAAGGAGGAGTAAAGTCACACACCCCCTGGTAAGTATTACAGCTATATTACAATGTTGGAGGCTTTAGTCCTAAATCCTACACCCTCCGCTAGGTATTGTATCTATTATATCATGCTAGAGGGAGTAAAGCCTAAACTATTGCACCCCTGCAGTCAGTAGCATGGCTAGGATACTGTGCTCAAACAACATGAATGTTGTGCTCCTAGTCATGGCAGTAGTGAGGATGTACAATTACTTAGGTCTCACAATTCATACTAGAAAGTGAAAGTAGGTTTGATATGAAAATTTGCGAAGGATGAAGATTCTGAAATCATACACCATTAGAGGGCTGTATAAAGGTAATGTTTTAAAATTTAAATTACTTACTTTGAAGATAAACTTCAAAGTCCTTTCCATCTTTTGTTGTGGGAGTATACATTGGGAGCATGTGAATGAGTAAAGGGTTATGCAGAATTTACCTTCTAGATTAGTCACATGCTCTGATTTGCTGACTGGACCATTCAGATTCCATACCTCCAGCACATTGTAATGGGACAATAAAACTGTGTGTTTGTGTGTGCATGTGTGTGTGGATGTGAGTGTGTGTGTGTGTGTGTGTGTGTGTGTGTGTGTGTGTGTGTGTGTGTGTGTGTGTGTATGTGCAGTGAGTAAATGGGTGGATGAGGGGATGGCGTGGTAGCCATTTGTTTGTATGTAAAACTGAATCTCCTTTGTGGCTGTTAATGAAAGCAGTACATGCTCTGAATGCTGTGAAGTCACATATATAACAGTCAGTTTACTTTGGAAGTTAAAACTCCACAATTATCAATGAACTTCTCTTCACTGTTGCAGTATTCACCCCCCGAAGTATTTTTCTCTTCTGGAATTACTGATCAGCTCTTGGTTTTCCTTGGAGTGGCTTTTTTTTACTGGGGCTTTCAGTTCTGAGGATGGTACATTTGGATGTCACCTTCGTGGCCTGCTTTATGCGAGGAACATACGTGTGACTTACTGTGTACCTTAAGGCAACCTAGAGGCTTTGGTATACTGGCTGGACATCAGGCTGCCCTTGACATGCTATGAGTACTGCAATAGTGAAGAGAAGGACATCTACCATTATGGTAAGATTTTACTCAACTGTACTTTTGTTTCTTTAGTTTGAAAACTCTTTCTGGCTTTGAATTTGCTTGAAGTAATTATCTATGGCTACTGAGAGTTTTATGAAGCAAATTCAAAGAACATTGTCAGTAGATATTTTTACGATAGTTAAACATCTGAGATTTACCTAAGGGCTACAGTTATTTAAGTTGTGGGGGGCTGCTGCTGTTTTAACCACAGACAGCTGCTGTGTGTGTGTGTGTGTGTGTGTGTGTGTGTGTGTGCCTGTACATGCTTATGCCTTTATGTGGAGGAGTTGTAGTGGACTGCACTGTTTGTGCTTTACAGGAATGAGCTAAATATATGCTTGTGGCTGTTATTTATATATGTATTAAATCATCTGATTAGTCAGACATCTGAGGTGTACAGAGTCAACAAATGTAGTTGTAATTGGTTGGGGTGTGTGTTTGCATGTATGTGGGAGGTTGGCCTAATGGTTAAGGTGTTTGCCTTACAGACACAAGGTGCAGGGTTTGATTCTCACAAGCGATACTTGGCTATGCTTAAAATGGCCCACACAGGCAGATAGCCTAGTACTAATCTATGAACCTATGAACCTATGAATACAAGGCTGTAACTTTTGTTTATAAAACTATTATTATTTAAATATTGTATTTCATTGCTTCGCCCTCGTGACCAAACCACACAAACCGTGGGTAAATCCAGCATTACCCACACTGAGGCGTGGGTTATTGCTATAATAATTAATAAGGTATACCAAACCAGCCATAACAACTCATGTAATATACTAATGATTAATAAGGTGTACCAAACCAGCCATAACTCATGTAATGTCCTAATAATTAATAATTTGTACCAAGCCAGCCATAACAACTCATGTAATATCCTAATAATTAATAAGGTGTACCAAACCAGCCATAACAACTCATGTAATGTCCTAATAATTAATAAGGTGTATCAAACCAGCCATAACAGCTCATGTAATATCCTAATAATTAATAGGGTGTACCAAACCTGCCATAACAACTCATGTAATATCCTAATAATTAATAAGGTGTACACAGCATATAGGTTAGCCATTTTGAATTTGATACAATACTGAATCAGCAATTCTGTTCTGGGTGCATGTTAGTTTTCTTTTTAAGCGTTTCTTCAGCTGGATCCACTAACATTTTAAACTGCATCCTTGTCATGAAATATATATTCTGCTATTGCTGTTTGGCTGTTGGCAAAACATGGGAATTCATTAACAGCACTCTTCAACCTGACACATATCATTCTGGGTTGGGGGATAAGCCTAGGGAGGGGAGGGTGCAAAGCATTATGAACTCTATCAGTAAAATAGGATGAGAGAAGTTTAGAAGGTTTTGCTTTTAAGGTGAAAATTTCCAGCATAACCATATCAGGTTTATTGTTAGAAATACCCTTCTCTTAAACCCCTAATTATTAGATTATCTCTACTTGGTTTACCTTCTATGGAAATAAGAGCTTCATTATCTCTTCTTGATTTACATTCTATGGAAGTAAGAGCTTCGTTTATGGCCTTAGTGGGACTGTCGAGTTGGTTCACTTTAGGCAGCATTTTGATATAGCAATCTTC
Source organism: Protopterus annectens (assembly GCF_019279795.1). NCBI lineage: Eukaryota > Metazoa > Chordata > Ceratodontiformes > Protopteridae > Protopterus > Protopterus annectens. Next base: position 367,219,590 of record NC_056744.1, on the reverse strand, counting down.
CATGTTAGAAACCCTTTTTTTGCATTCTGAAAAATAAAGATTTTCCCTTTGTAGTGAGTTTTGAATATTCTCTATACCACTTTGGAAGTTTCAGGCTGAAGTGCACAAGGAATATAATTCTTTCTTTAGTGCAGGAGCAATCAGTTTTGCAACAACTTTTGACATTGTGAGCCCCCTTACCTGGTACTACCACTCAAAGGCATACTAGGGGTCCTGGAGTTCTAAGTTACAAAATCTCTAATCATATATTACTTACATTGCATCACCCCCTCCCCCACCATGCAAACACTCAACTGGCATTCCTCTTAAAGTTTATCAGAATATGTATTTACTTATTTTTTTCTTATCAAGCAAATACAGAGGATACATCAAGGATCCAAACTGTTTTTTTTTTTTGCATTCTTCAGTGCTTTATCTTCATAGGTTCATAGGTTCATACTAGGCTATCTGCCCTAGGGCATTTATAAGCCTAGCCAGAGTGTGTTTGGCTTTCGCCTCCCATTTTAAATTAATTTTGCTATGCCCTTTTTCGAGGTTAGTATACTATGCCTCTGTCTAGCAGTGACACAGAAGTGATACCCGGGGTAAACCTACGATCTCCCATCCACTTATCAAGATTCCTCTTGAAGAGAGTCAATGAGGGACTCTGCCTAACCTGGACTGGGATTTTATTCCAGAGTGAAGGGAGCCTCTGGGTTATGAATCTGTCCCTCCAGCATGTCCTATTTATTTCAGTGCTGAGGTTCAAGTCTCTCGAGTGCGTAGCTTGATGGGATTTGGATTTTCTGAGGTGCAGCATGTCCATTAATTCCGGGTTGGACATGTCTTTATACGTCAGGCACAGATCGCCTCTGAGCAGGCGGTATGCCACTGAGTAGAGCTGGAGTTTCTTTAACCGGTCAGCATATGGCATTTGTTTTAGCCCTTTGATCCTCTTGGTGAGGTACTTTTGGGGTCTTTCCAGTTGCTGCAGGTGTCTGGTAAGGTACATCCCAAAAGGGGCATTATACTCAATTATGGGCCTGATGAGGGATGAGTAAAGTGGCACAGTGACCTCCCCTGATCTAGATGTGAATCCCTTCATGATTAAGTGGGCTATATAAAATGTTTTTCTAACCACTTTGGCCACGTGGTTTTCAAATGAGAGATTACTATCAAATTGGGTCCCCAGGTCCCTAATTACTTCTTCCGTTCTTAATGGATTACCACCTATGTGGTAATTTGTGGGCACTTTGTTTTTGCCAAAGGGGATGACTATAAACTTTTTGGTGTTTAGCTTGAGGCCATGGCTCTGGCAGCAGTTGTCTGTTTCTATGAGGCCCTTTTGTAGGATGCTTGTGTCGGCTGGAGAGTCGATTATGGCGCCTAATTTGCAGTCATCTATGAACTTGGTCAGCCACAGTCCTTCCGTGTTGGCTTGTACCTCCGAGAAATATATACTGAACAAGAGAGGTCCCAGGACTGAGCCTTGTGGGATGCCACTTGTGACTGGTTTGGAGTCTGACATGGCTCCAGCAATTCTAACCATGTGGGTTCTGTCCTTGAGCCAGTTTGCAACCCATCTATTGACATAGGGGTTTATATTTAAGCTGGTGAGCTTATCTATAATGCCCGAGTGGGGTATTGTATCGAAGGCTTTTGCGAGGTCCAGGTAGGCTGTGTGGACCACCTTCCCCTCGTCAATGGCCTTGGTGAATGTTTCAAATAAATTGACCAGGTTTAAGAGGCAGGATCTGCCCTTAACAAAGCCGAGCTGGGTAGGATCCAGTGTCTGTAGGTCCCCAATATCTTTATTTATGAAGTCCATGATGATCCTTTCCATAGCTTTGCAGACCAAGCTAGTCAGGCTTATGGGGCAATAGTTTTCGGGATTCGTTGAGGCACCACCTTTGTGGAGAGGGACCACTGTTGCTGTACACCTCTCTTTGGGTACATATCCTGTAGTAAGGCTGAGATTGAACAGTAGTTTTATGTTTGGGTTTAGCTCTTCTTGGAGTTCATGGGGACACCGTCTGGTCCCACTGATGCTTTGTTTTTTGCTTTGGAGAGGGCGGCTCTTACCTGAGCATCTGAGATGTCAGGGGGGCAGCACTCTGCTGGGATAGATATTTGCCCTTTTGGTGGAGAGGGGGGGTTTGTGCTGAACCTGTCAGCTAGGATGTTGGCAATGTCTGTGGGTTCGGTGTATTTTTTGTCATTTTGGACTAATTCTGAGCATATCTGGGAATTCCCACCCAGGTTCCTAATATAACTAAAGAAAGCCTTGTGATTATCCTTAGTGTCCTGTGCAATGTTTCTCTCGAAGCTGGCCTTAGACGATTTTATGAGTGCCCGTAGTTTTTTGCTAATACTGATCAGAGATGCCTTCCCTTTTGGGATTTTGCTCTATCATGTAGTAGCTTCCTCCTTCTATTGTATAGTTTGTTTATGGCTGGGGTCCACCAGACAGGACGCCTGCCTTTGGAGGATTGGGTCTTGGTTTTATTTGGGATTGCATGATCCATGCATTCCTGAAGGTGTTCATAGAATGCGTTTATAAAGGATTCTGCGGTCTGGGCCGTATTTTCCACAGGCCCGGGGGCTTTGAAGGATTCCACCTCAGTTTTGAGGAGTGTGAAATTTGCTTTAGAGAAGTTTTTCACTGTGGTTTTCTGGGCAGGGGGTGGGGTCGGGATGTGAATATCCAGTGAGATTAGTTTATGGTCTGATCTTACCAGTAAGGGATACACTTCTGTTCTGGAGCATAGAGCCCCCATGTTGGTGATGATCAGGTCCAGTATGTTTTCCCCTCTTGTGGGAGTGGTAACAAGCTGTTCCATAGCATATGAGTTTATAAATTCTAGGAACCTTTGGGCTAGGGTGTTGGAGCTAGAGTAATGCTCCCAGTCTATGTTTGGGTAGTTGAAGTTGCCCAATATAATGGTGTTTGGAGAGACCTTCATATTTTCCAGTGTTCTCAGGAAGGCCGAGTGGGTTCCTGGGTTTCTTGCTTTCTTCTTTTCTTCTTTTTCGGACATTTTTTGAAGTATAAACATGTAGAACACCAAGTAAGAAAGGCGTTCCCTGCAATTGTATGACACTCTTAGTATGGCAGGAACATAACTTTTAACGGAAACTGTCATCTTGTGGGTATCTCCTTGTTACTTTACAAGAAGGCCGCTGACTTCCCTGAATGCTAATAGTGCCATACTGTGAGCTGTTAAGTATGGTTCTAAGTCATCTGGGTGAGCAAAAGTACTTTATATTCTATTCTACTAGAATTTAAAAGATAATGAATTTGAAGCAGAATTCAAAATCAGAATTTTACATGAGGTGCAAAGCTCTTTGAATACCCTCCTCCATGCATGTGATGTTTCCCATGTATATTTGTATTCTTTTTTTAGGATGGGCAGTGGTGCAGAGGTAGTGTTGTTGCCTCCCAGAAAGAGGTTCTCTGGTTCGATTTTCATCTGGAGTGCCTTCTGTGTGGAATCTACATATCCTCCCTGCATTCGTGTGGGTTTTCTCAAGGTATTCCAGTTTCCTCCCATGTTACAAAGATGTGTCTGGAGCATTTCTCTCCAGGCCCCTGCTGAAAATTGGCATTGTTCCAAGTTGGACTTTCTTGGTAAACAAATGTTAAATAAATAAATGAAATTTATATGACAATTTGAAAGCTCATTGCAATTAAAGGAAAGGGCCATTTCTCCTAGAGAACTATTTTAGAATGCAAAATAAAAATAATCACCTTAGGCAATATTTACATTCATGGAGTTCACAACACATTAACTAATTATTTGTATAATGTGTTTAGGTATATATAGCTGGTTACAAAGAGTAGGTCAGTTGTTACTAATACAGTCAGCAAATATACTAGTTGTTTTGATGTTTAGTAAGTGCAAAGCCCTAATCCAATCACAGGAACTTAACCTTATAATTTATCAGTCTTACATGGGTGTTAAATTATTACAGGCCTGCCATAGAGATGTGTAGTTATGTGACAAAATGGGTCAGACCCATTTGCCTAGTTACAATGAAAGTCACCTGACAGAATGAGATCCCCCTTAAAACTTCTACTTGACTCCTTGAAAGTAGCAGTAGCATTGAGGTGACTGTTTCAGACCTGGCAATTATCATTATTTATTGAATGGAGAGACGATATCATCATTATTTAAAATCAAAATAGGGGAAGCCAACTCAAGCAGTAAACCAGTAATGAGCGGCATACCCCAGGGATCGGTCTTGGGGCCTCTGTTATTCGGGATATATTTCTCTGAGGAGCAGGCCAAAGCCAGTGGGCTATGGCTGACCAAGTGTGCAGATGACTGCAGAGTGGGCACGGTCATCAATTCCCCTAGTGATGTGGACATCCTCCAAGAGGGTGTCACCCAAACAAGTGACTGGTGCCAGAAACATGGCCTCAAGTTGAAAGCCAAAAAAATACATCATCATCATTCCCTTTGGGGAGAGTGATGTCCCCACATATTATCACATTAATAACAACGTCCTAAGCATGCAAACAATTGTGAGGGATTTGGGCACTCAGGTTGATAGCAACCTGACTTTTGACCACCATGTTGCTTCCATTCAATGGAAAGCTTTCTACATGGTCCACCTCATAAGTAAGTGTATCTCATCTAGGGACAAGAAGGTGATAACATCCCTGTATTCTTCCATTATAAGGCCAATTATTGAGTACAATGCTCCCTTCAGCATGTATCTCACAAAGCACATGCAGCAGATGGAGAGACCACAGAGGTTCCTCCCCAGGAGAATCCAGGGCCTCAAACATCTACCCTACACAGATAGGCTAAAATCCCTGTCCCTCTACTCAATTTCATATAGACTCCTCAGAGCTGACCTCTGTCTGGCATACAAAGCAATCTCAGACCCCACCCTGATGGGACTGCTGCATATCCACAACTCAAGCTCCCCTCGAGTAACCCGCACATGCAAACTCAGCCTGGTCTGTGATATCAATAGGACTTGCTGGGGGGACAGATTTGTGTCCAGAGACTTCCCCATCTGTGGAATAGTCTTCCACATCAAGCAGAGTACTTCATTATCCCTTTTTAAGTGCAATCTGGATAACTGGATGGGAAATAGAAAATACATCCCTGGGATTCCACCTGTGTCCCTGCTGGACAGGGGCATTGGGTGTTGACTTGTCTAAACATGGGCTAAACATGGGTTAAACTCTTGACTAGGCTTATAAGGGTCTCAAGGCCAATAGCCTAATAACTTCCTATGATCCTATGATCCTATGGAATGTAGAGACAACATCTAGTTTTTTTTAGCTCCTACACGCATTGTGATGAGTACAGGCTCTTTGAGTTTGACACCAGGGTTGCTAATGCTGCCGATTTTATATATGCACAAATTTGTGTTTACTTTTAGAGGTTACTATTGACCACAGCCTTAACTATGATACTCATATCAATACCACAATAAAATTGGTAAACCAAAAACTTGGCTCCCTCTACAAAATCAAGCCCTTCCTCACTCCTTCAGCCAGAACTACCATTGCCCACACCCACCTTATCTCTACTCTCTTCTACACTAATCTCTCTAAAACTAACCTCAACAAGTTGACTATCTCCTATAACAGTATAGCCAGATTTGTTACCGCCTCCCCATTTAGAACACACCACTGCCTAAATTAAAAACAACTCGGTTGGCTTGAACTGCACAATCAGTTTTTATTTCAGCAACTAATTATTTCCCAAAAAATCCTTTATTATCCAGATAAAACACCAGTTCTTACAAATCTCATCAGTCCATATAAAAATGTTTCTAACCTTCGTTCATCTAATAAACTATTAGTATCTACACATAAATCCAACAATAAAGCAGGAGATTCCCTTTTCTCTTATACAGTGGGAAAAAGCTGGAATCTACTTCCTGGTGACCTCACTTGTATTTCCTCTACTTCACTTTTCAAAAAGAAACTTAAACTTTTTCTTACTAGCCACTGGCTCTGTCCCTGTAGCAACCCTGACTAATACTTTCTCCTCCTGTTTCATCATCATGTAACTTTTCCTAAGCTATTCCACCTTATATTATTGACACTTTAAAGGTCACTACCTGAAAGTTGGACTTAGTTTACCCAGCTAGACTTAACAGACATCCCACCTGCTTCCTGCTCTACTTGAAGCACAACTTCCCCTTTACTGCTCTCTCCTATTCCTGATTTATTCTCTTCTATACCTTGTCTCTTTTCCAACTCCTCACTTAGATCCTATTCTAGGAATTTCCCTCTTCCTTCAGGAAAAAGCTATTACATGATAGAACAAACCATACAAGGAAGTCACCCCACAGTCATTATTAGTAAAAAATACGACACTCATAAATCAACAGGAGGCCAATTTTTTGAAAAAATATGGATTCAAAGGACAATCATAAGGCCTTTTTTTTTCAGCTATGTTTAGGAACTGGGGTGGGAAACTCCCAGATATGCAGAATTAGTCAAAATCACTGAAGCTATGGACCCTGGTGATTGCAGCCCCATAAAGCAACAAAGTCTAGTCTGCAAAGAATGGAGAGGATCAATGGAGCTCATAAGCAAACAAATATAGGGACTTGCAGACATTGGACCCACCCCAGTTTAACCTTTTGTCAGGAAGATCATGCCTTTTTTGAAGTTTGACTTCTTTGAACAGTCATAGGGCAGATAGCCTAGTATAAACCTATGAACCTATGAACCTATGATACTTTCCCTCTTTGAAGAAAAAAAAAATCTCAAACTTGAAAATAGTGGACGTGGTGTATTTTATCTGTATTTTATCTTAACTAAACTTTAATGTATCTGTAACTGAAGTCTAATGCTTTGTAACTGTAATTTGATTATGAATTTTGTCTGTCCTTTGTGGAGCTTTTCTTCCCGGGCCTCTACTGAAAATTGATATATATCCAGCTAGACTAGCCCGGTAAACAAATGTTAAATAAAATAAAATAAATAAATTGTGTTGTTAAAGCTAAAATGTCCTCAACTAAAGATCAGGATTGTGCTGTGTCAGACAAAAGGTGCTCTTTTCAGGTAATTTAAACTAAAGTTGATCATTTTGGTTAAACTATTTACTTTTTATCCAATATAGTGAGATAATAGACTTGGTATATATAAGTAGCAGGGAGTGTGGTTATACAACTCCTCCTCATGGTGGGGGGGGGGGGCAAAGTGGGCTTGTACACCTGTAAAACCACCTATTCTAATGTTTTTGCCATGACCAGTGTTTTGTAAAGCCATGTGTATGCACTCCAGCAGTTATTGCAGAGCTGTAGCTCTTGAATACGTCTGCTTTGAACATCAGAGGTACATTCAGCATTCAGTATCTCAGCTGAGCAGCATGAAAAGTTAAAACAAAACTACATCCAGAAACTGAAAAACAGATGTTTCTGGTTTTCATATTATCCTGATATTCTATTCAATACTATTGTGTACATCACTGAATATTCCCAGCATTATTTTGTAATTTGCTATACTCCCAAATGGGACTGCCACGGTGGCGCAGTGGTGGCATTGTTGCCTCACAGCAAGAGGGTCTCCCGTTCGATTCTCGGCTTGGGTTGGGAGTGTCTTCTGTGTGGAGTCTGCATGTCCTCCCCACGGTCGAGTGGGCATTCAAAAGACATGCGTTGAATGGGCATGCCTTCGTTGAAGGTTGGGCGTTGGGCTGGCAACTCGACACCATAAAAAAAAAAACAACTGCCAATCATTAGCGGACCGGAGTTCTGCTGTGGCAACCCCTAACTGGGAAAAGCCGAAAGACAAACAAACAAACTATACTCCCAAATGGCTTGAAGCAAGCTGCAGTGCAGACATGGTTTTGTTTTTAGTCTCTCCTATTCCCAGAATGCATTTTGTTTCATTATAATAATATGCAGCCTAGATGCAATAAACGAGGTCATGTATTTCTGCATTTGATTACAACGATGATGCCATGAATTACTCGCTTCTTAGACATTCTACGGAAGCAGTGACTATGTATCCTTTCACTTGTTCTTATTTAAGTGTTACCTTCTACAAAGACATTCATGGTATATTTAAACCATGATCTCAAAAGCTACTTTGCATTTTGATTAGGTGCCAAGTTTGGTAGATCTGATCAGTCATCTGTAACTGGCTACTGACACTTAAATAAACCTGATAATGCAACTTAAGTAACGTGTAGTGTTCTCTATTATCTGTTCTTAAGTTTCCACTATTTCATGGAAGATAGCAACAATTCACAAGCCAAAAAATGGGAATACATACCAGTTTGTTTAAGTAGTATTATGGTATGTTAAGTCAAGATTTTCAGATAATGAATTTCCAATAACTACCTCCCTTTTACACAGAGTACATTCTCTCATTAAAATGTTTCCTATGTCATATAGGCTAAGATAAATTCTTTTAAGAAGACCCACTGTTCAAGAAAGAAAGAAAACATGTTGAACCTTTCATGATCTGTGGCAGAAAAACTGAAATGAAAAATTTGAAAGGAACTAAAGGCTTTCTGGATATTGAATAAATCAAGGTGATATTACAAAGTGAAAATGCATCTGGAATGAGGTTACTTACACTGGATAGTGGAGTTCTCCTTTAAGTTCTTTCTTATTAATGGCAACTTCAATGATGCGTTCTTAATATAATTCTTGACTGCAGCATCTGAAGACTGTTTAATTTTCAGCAAAGTTTGTCAGCTGTATGTTTCAAAAATATCAATAATGTCTGGCTTGTAAATGATCAGCTGCGGCATTTGCAAAGGTAGTTTTATTAGTTATGCTTTATAGATTAATGGGTACTTCCTTATTATAGAGGCCCCTTATTATAGCGGCCTTGCCAGTGTAGTAATATAAAGAGTAAGTGGGGCGATAAATCCAGCTTCAGGTGACCGTTTCACTGCAAATTGCAGTGATCTCATTCCAGCTGAACTTCTCTGGCACTGCTCCATGCATTTTATGAGGAACAAGAGAAAAATATAAACCAAAAATCCGGACAGTTTCTGAAAGACTCCACAGCTGAGCGGTATGCATCGTTAGGGTGTTCTCTGTCATAGGGGAGTGCATATACATTTCATAAATTACTGTTGAAACCACTGCTCATTCACTGGCATCACTGAGAATCATATTCACATGTAGTGTATTTCACAAGGTTCCTGCTTTCATAATTCAGCTGTATATTATTTCAAGAAAAGTTGTCAGTTAATATTAGATGGTATTGTGACAAGAGAAGATACTGCCAGCCCAGCTCTCTAGAGTTTTTTAAATAATTATGTCATTTGTAAATATTAACATGATTTATATAGAAATGTAACAAAAGGGAGATACTGCCAGCACAGCTGTCTGGAATTTTGTAAATAATCCTTTGTCATTTGTGAATATCAGTATGATTTATATGCTTATGTTACAAATGTATTAGAACTGTTTATTGTATAAGATGGTTTGTACAGACGTGTACTGAAGAGATATGTTGTAGAATACTCAGCTTAGAGATGTGTCCACAGTGTACCCTACTGGAAGAGAACAGAAATGTACATAAACTATTGTAATTGTGTAAATGTATATATTTTAACAGTAGAAACTGGAATATAGAGGCTTAACATGCAAAACTTCAGAAAATAGTTGAAATTAAATTATTTTATAACTGCGCCATAAAAGATGGTTTCAATGCAGCAAGGAGACAGGATGTCTAAAACTAGGGACACTTCAACATTGTCTTATAAATGTTTTATTGTTTTTATGTCTTTCAGCAGCTGCAAATATCTGAGGGCTATGTATTTCATAGGGAACTGCTAAATGTTGGCAGTTTCTAGAAATGGGGTTTTAGCTTGGGAACTAAAGTCAGATGACAAGAAGTGATGTCATCTTGCAAGCTAACCCAGCAGTAATATTTGGGATATTAATTTAAGAACTCTCAGCGAGAGACTGTGCATTTTGTATTTTGTCTTTGACTTGACAGCATTAGCTGAAAGACCCACCACAGGTGTCTTGCATGGTTCTGTAAGTAGGTTAACTAGGGTACAGTAATTTCACTTAGATTCATATAGGAATATAATGAAGTATAGCTTATATGTTTTCTTTATTTATTTGAGACTGTCAAACAATGTTGTTTTAAGTATTTCCTGTGATTTTGAACTCTGGTGTAACTGTGATTATTTACTGAGTATATTCTTGTTCTTTTACTATTTATTATTAAATATATTTAAACCTTTCATTGTGGCTGATATCTGTGAGACATATTTAAGTTCTGGGAGTACTTGTATAGTTATTTAGTGACACTGTGTGGGCCACTGCTAATAACTTTGCTCTTGGTCAAAGTACCATTTGGATTAATAGTAACATTAGAGAGTAAGATTAGACACCCTTTGTTAAGGGCCTTAGAGTAGCTGATAAAGAGTGGCTGGTGGCAGTGAAAACTACCTTATAGTCTTGGCAAAAGGGGGCATAGATAGCAAACCTGTGCCAGCCTTTCCCAGGTGTGTGTGTATGTGTGTGTGTGTGTGTGTGTGTGTGTGTGTGTGTGTGTGTGTGTGTGTGTGTGTGTTTGTGTATAAATCAAATATCAGAGTGTGTGTGTCAGCTACCTGGGTAAGGACACGAAGCACTGGTTGGACAGAGAGGGTGCTGGAGGTCTTGGCTTGGCCACTCAGCTGAGTTATCAACTCTATAGCTGTGCCAATGGGGAATCTTATTGAAGATCTGGATTAAGAGGTTGAAACCAGTCGCAGACTGACTGTGGTCTCTGTGTGTGCTTAAGAGAAATTGCACTTTACTGTGTGTGTACTTGTCACCCTTCCAGTGTGTACATCCCCCACTGTTGCCAGTGGTGAGGATTGAGGCTCCTTGTCACTGGGCCAGTGTTGAGGAGTCACTGTATAATGATTTGTAATGCGCCTCTTTAAGGCAAGATCAAGGCATTTACATAAACAAATGATCTATAAATTTTGCGATCTTGCTCCAACTATTAAAATGACTACTGTGGTATCCTGATATTACAAGGTAACATAAACTTTAAATGCTTAAATGTTTCATAAAAAATAAATAAAAAGAATAACTAAAAAAAGTATAACAGATTAAAATTCAGTACAAATTGTCCTGCTTACTCTCTATGTTACTATATTGGTGGGGCTGCTATAAGTATAACCGATTAAAATACAGTACAAATTGTCCTGCTTACTCTCTATGTTACTATATTGGCGGGGCCGCTATAATAAGAAAGTATCGCTGTCATTATAGATCGTGTTTATCCAACCATATGCTGCTTAAAATTAAGCATATTATAGGTGCAGTTTGTTATGATTTATGTTAAGCTGTAATATTACTTGTTATTTAATGTTTAATAATAGTCATGCAATGTACTGAGATGTGGACTTTTTTATTGACTGTTCACATGAAGAATGTGATTATAAGTGGAACTAAAGCACACCTGTTCATTGGTTTATTATCAGTAGAATCTATGTGATTCCCTTGTTTTCATTTTAGGTGTTAATGTTTCAAATATCCTAATGTACAGTATGCCTTTGACTGGAAGTGATTGGGAAGAACATTTCTTGAGGTCAACTGTATCCAGTATAGGTTCTGAATAAAGGGAAGACAGAAATGAAGCAGGTGAGATTATGACCTTCTGCCTTCTAGACATAGAGCAAAATTGGTTCACACACATGCCTGAAGCTGAACATTTAATTTCCCGATTAAAAATGCAATTATATGTATTTGATTAAAGGTTTATTAGGCTATAATACAAAGCCAAACTTAAATACTTCCTTTTATACAGGGTAGGCCCTAAGCTCCAGATACTGCAAAAATAAGAAAAGTATTACCTTTACTTAGCTGGTGTTAGGTTACAAAACAGGACTGAGGCAGTCATTATAATCTTATGCTGGATAATTGTTGTAAAAGATGTCTGTCAGAGAGTGCTGTTGAGCAAATTGTTGGCTAGTTCTGAGAAGAAAAGCCTAGATTAAAGGCAGTAGTAGACTTGAAGTAAACAGTTTCATTTACCTGTGCAAGCTGTGTTAACTACAAACGTGTGTCACTGCAACAAGCTGGATTGTTTAGGAATATAGAGGCATGGCAATTTGGGGATGACAGTGTTTGCTGTTGCAAAAGAGAACAGGTATGTGCATCTTAGAATGTAAAACAGAAAGCCACTTCACTTTATTTTGAAGCCTCTTTCTTTCATGTGTTTTTGTTTTACTTATACACTAGTTTCTATTTGTGCAGATTAATGAATTATGAAACCAATACACATTTTACTACTAGTGTTCAAAAATGTATTGACAAATGTAAACCAAAACTGTTATAAATGCTTATACAACTTAGATTCGGATTTAATCCCCCTACAGTGAGTAATCTAGGAATGATCTGTGAACATTATAAATTGTTCAGAGTTACTATTTGTACAACATCCATATAAGTGTTCGGCAACGTTCAATATACAGTTTAATTATGGTAACTTCAGCCTGGTTTCACTCATTTCATTTTGTGATGTCATCCCATTATGGATGAAATCTGAACCACGATTCATGCAGCATTTAAAGTGAAGGGATAGCTGGCTTGTTTGAAACATTCATGTTCTAAGTTAAACGTATTTCCGTTCTTGCTGAGGAAATTATTTAACAGCTACTGTAAAGAACAGAATTTTTTTCCAGATTTATCTGTAATTCAGATGTATTTTCTTCTCCTGTGGTGTAAATTACTTCCTGTGATTGACTTTTATGAGGTGCTAGGAAAGTACAGTTGTGTGTACACTTACCATAAATATAGATGTTTGAGTGTATTCACTGTTGCAGTCATTACATTTGGGTTATCTGCTTGCAGGTAGCCCTCAGTCGGCCTGATTAACAAAGTCTTGGGACCTGCGTCGGTTGCTGACCCTTCTTCCATGACGTTCGGTCGTCAGTGGTATAAAACATGCAGCAGAACACCATTACTTCAGTTTTTCTTGCCCCAGATGTCAGGTGCCTCCCTAATGGGAAGCAATTAAATATAAAAGTACAAAGATATATGTTAGAAAAATATGTATTAATGTGTGCATGCTTAATGCCAATTAATAATCAAATATAATACGTTTTTCATTCTATTTTTCATGCACTGAATTTTATACAAATTGAGTTTCATATGAGACTGAAAAAGATGCTTTTTGAAGACTGCAATATGCTTATAGAAACTTGCAAGTTGCCCTCTGACCTAGTAGCTGCTAGCACAGCAATATTCTTGTTTATGCCTTGCGGAAATGTACTTGAGAAGCAGGTGCTTATCTGCTAGGTCAGAAGCGAATGAATGAACAATGCTTTATGTTATAAATGTAATGGTAATAATTTAGAGATAAAGTAGACAAAGGATTATTAGAGAAATGAACTGCTAGCATTGTGCTTGATTTAGCCGTAGTATCTTGAATATAACATAACATGTATCTAACTGAGAGTAACCAAGGCCATGTTGTTTTCCTCAGGAAGTTTCACATAAAAATTGATAAATCAGCAGAAATGCCTGGGAAAGATGGTCAGCAGATGATGATGAAAAAGGTGGTAATCTGTTACGTCAGCATGGTAGGGTACAACCAGTTTATGAATGTATAAAAATGAAATTATTTCCTGTTTCTGGTTAGACAAACTCTGTATTAGCACATTTTTGTCTCCTTGCTGCAAGATTAAAGTGCCTTAACCTGAACCTACCGTGTTTTGATAATTTTTAAAGTATATTTTTCCTTTGACAATATACCTCCAACAAAAAAGCAAATACACCAAAAAGGCTTTTAAGCATAGTAAAGGAAAGTAGAGGTATAGTCAAAAGAAGTTAGGTGGCTGGAGGGAGGGTAACCAAGACTGCAACAGTGAATACACTCAAACATCTACATTTATGGTAAGTGTACACAACTGTACAATGTTCTTTGTGTTTCACTGTTGCAGTCATTACATTTGGGTAGATTCCCAAAGCTATGGTTGGGAGGAGGAATTTAGATAGCATTAAGGCCAGCTATAAGGCCCTGCAAGACTGCAGTGGCAAAGCCAGCTCTGGATTTAGAGAAAATTGGCAAATGATAATGCTTGGTGAAAGTATGTACAGAACTTCAGGTAGCAGCTTCTAGGATGTCCCTGGTAGGGATGCCTCTGAGAAAGGCTGTAGAGGTAGATGCAGCCCTGGTGGAGTGAGGTCTGATCCCCTGGGGGATAGGTTTTCTATGGTGCTTATAGCAGAAATGAATGCAATGGCTTATCCATTTAGAAATGGCTTGCTTTGAAATAGCCTTCCCCTTTGCCCCTGCAGCAAATACCGTCAGCAGTTGTTCAGATGTCCTTTGAGGTTTAGTCCTGCCCAAGTAGAATTTAAGTTGTCTGTGCACATCTAAGGAATGCAGTATCCGTTCCCCTTTATTCTGTGGATTGGGAAAGAAGGTTGGCAAATGAATGGATTGATTAAGAGCCACACTGGATACCACCTTGGGCATGAAGGATTGGTTCTGAGGGACACCCTGTCCGCATAAAAGATGATGAAATGCTCCATTGCCTTAAGGGCCTGTAATCCAGATACCTTTCTAGCTGAAGTGATTGCTAAAAGGAAAGCTGTTTTCCAAGAAAGAAATTTTAAGTCTGCAGTAGCAGCTGGCTCGAAAGGAAGTAGAGTGAGTTTCTCCAAGACAAAGTTAAGGTCCCAGGCTGGGGTTGGAGCTCTCCTGGGTGGTCTCAAATTTCTGGCCCCTCTGAGGAACTGCTTGAGCAGTGGATGAGAGAAGAGGGGAGGTTCTGTGTTATAATGAGCTGAAATGGCTGAGGTGTGGATTTTAATGGAGTAAAAAGACAGGCCCTTCTGAAGCATCTCAGTTAAGTATTGTAAAATCTGAGGTAAATTGGTCGCTGCTGTGCTCATCCCTTGAGATTGGTTCCAGGCACAGAATCTTTTCCATTTTTCGGCATAAGATATTCTAGTACTAGGCCTCCTTGCCTCTAAAATGATATCCATCACAGGTTTGCTGAGGGATGGTAAAGGAGAGATTAAGTAATCAGCCAGGCTGCAAGATTCAGTGTTTGAAGTTGAGGGTGCAGAATCTGGTTCTCCTGCTGAGACAGCAGAGAAGGAGTCTGAGGCAGGTGCCATGGAGATAACAGTGACACACTGCACAGGAGAGGGTACCAGTGTTGGCGCGGCCAGTCTGGAGCAATCAAAATCATCCTTGGTTTGTCCTGTTTGATTTTTAGTAGTACTTTGGAGAGCAGAGGCAGGGGGGAGAAGGCATAGACTGATAGGTTTTTCCAGCTGAAGGACAGAGCATCCACTTTCCAGGCTTGTTTGTGGGGAGTCCTTGTGCAAAATTTGTCCAATTGGTAGTTCTGGGGAGAGGCAAACAGGTCTATATCTGGGCTCCCCCATTTGCTTGTCAACATGTTGAAAATCCTTGGTTCCAGTTTCCACTTGTATCGTTCCATGAGTTTTCTGCTTAGTCCGTCTGCCAGTGTATTTAATTTTCCTTGCAGGAATTGAGCTTGTAGGTACACTTGGTAGCTCATGGCTGTGTTCTACAATGCCATGGCTAGTCTGCAGTGGGGGTAAAAATGTGTAGTCCCCTGCTTGTTTATGTACCACATAACAGTGGTGTTGTCCGTCTTTACCATTAGTTGTCCTATAAGAATGTGGTCCTTGAAGGCTGTCAGAGCATTCTGTACAGTGAACATTTCTTTTTGATTGATATGAAGGTGCATTTGACTTGGGTTCCATTTGCCCTGAATGCACTTCCCTGCCAGGTGAGCCCCCCATGCATAGTCTGATGCGTCTGTTGTTAGGGTTTGGGTGGTAGGGGGTGGTGTGAAAGTAGTCCCTTGTTTTGGTGGCAGGCCTCTGCCCACCAAAGGAACTCTAGGCGTAGGCAAGGTATGATAGGAATCATTGTTTCTATGTCTTGAGAATGTTGACACCATAGGCTTTTTAGATACCACTGTAGTTTCCTCATATGCAGTCTTGCATATGGAATTAAAAGAATGCAGGAGGCCATGATCTCCAAGGCTTGCAGTATTTGTCTCACAGATAGCAGGGTTTTTGTGGCCACTTGCTTGAAGTAGATTGTCAAATGAATTTGTTTCTCTGGCGTGAGGTAAGCCATCTGGGAAGTTGTATTCAAGCTTGCTCTCAGGAATATAATTTGTTGACAGGGTACCAGGTGTGATTTCTTTTCATTTATGGTGTACTCCAGACAAGTTAGAACCCTTTGTACAAAGGTCAGATGATTCAAAAGTATGTCCTGGCTTTCTGCCTGAATTAGACAATCGTCCAGGTATGGGTATATTTGAATATTTCTTTGCCTGCAAAATACAATAACTGGAGCTAGGCACTTTGTGAATACCCTGGGCGTAGTAGATAAGCCAAAGGGCAGTGCAGAGAACTGATAGTGCATGTAGCCTGCTTTGAAGCATAGGTATCTTCTGCAAGATTCCCTGATTGGGATGTGCAGATATGCTTCTTTTAAATCTAGTGTTGCCAACCAGGTATCTTTGCCTAGCATAGGAAGTAATTGGTGAAGAGTCAGCATCTTGAATTTTGGAATCTCCAAAAAGGTGTTTAGAGTAGACAGGTCCAGGATAGGATGCCATAAATTGTCTTTTCTGGGTACCAGGAAAAGTCTCGAGTAGAAACCTTGTCCCTTTTCCTCTTCTGGTACCAATTGAATAGCCCCCATGCTTAAGAGAGAAAGGACTTGTTTTTGGGCCTCTGCTCACTGATTTGGGGGTAGGTCCAGCCACCCGCTTGGTATTGGCAACGTGTGGAAGTGAAATCTGTAACCCTGGAACACTATATTTAAAACCCATTTGTCCTGGGTAATGAGTTCCCAATTCTTTGCATGAAGAGCAATCTTTCCTCCCAAAGGGGCAGTCAGTTGATAAGTGCTTGGAAATTTTAAAAGGAAGTCATTGAGACAGTTTGCCATAGGGGGAGTCTTATTATTCCCAGATTTGGAAGTGGAGGCCCCCCACTGCTTAGTTCTGTGTGTCCCCAGGGACTGAAACCTGGAGTTTTTGCTGTGTCTGGGTTTGGCTTGAGAAGACCCGGAAGGGGCTGGAAAGGACGAATTCTTAGAGGGCCAGCGCCTACTTAATCTAGGAGGCTGAACCTGTAAAACATCTTTCACAGTTTGCATAGATGTAGCTTTATCTTCCATCTTTTTAAGAACTTCCTCAGCCTTGTTGCCAAACAGGTGGTCCTGATTTAAAGCAGCATCCCACAATTTAGCTTTAACATGATCAGGCAAAGATTGCTCCTTAAGCCAAGCATGCCTTCTGAGCACAGACCCAGTAACAGAAGCCCTGCAAGAGGCCTCTAATGAATCAAAACCACATTGCAAAGTATGTTTTCCAACTTGTTCAGCAGAATGCATTAAATCGTGTAATTCTTTATTTTCTACACAGTCAGGAATCAACATCATTTTCTGTTTAAGCAGTCCAATAACATGTTGCTGATACTTTAACATATGAAACTGGCTATTTAAAGCCCTAATGGCCAAAGTTGCAGAAATGTAAACCTTCTTACCCCGTCTATCCAGCGCCCTGGAGTCTCTATCAGAAGGGGTAGGATTTTAAGCAGTAGAAGCCTTAATACCCTTGGGCCCCTGTGAAATAGTCTCTGGATCTGCAGTAGGATTTTTAAAAAGGAAGATGTGGGACTCAGGGACCCTGTCATATCTGTCAGGTTTTCTGAGAGCAGGAGGCAGGGTATCAGGGGCCAAACTAGATTCCAAAAAAGCGTCATCAACAATGTCTAGTACAGGAGGAATAACTAAAGGCCTATGCTGAGGTAGGAGAAGGAAATCCCTAAGCCTCTTTTTTGAATCAGAAAAACCCTGGCTTTCCCAGTGGAAATGCTCCCTTAGAGTATGTAAGGTAAAAATCCTCAGCAGGGGAAGCAGAGGGAATGGAGTCCTCTGCATCAGAATCTTCATAAGTAGATAAGGGCAAATCCAGATCATCAGTAGAATCAGAAACAACAGAATCCTGATCAGAAGATTCATAATCAACTTCAGTCCTAGGCCTCTTAGAAAGGAGGGGGTGGCTACCCCTGATTAGAGTTATTAGATCTTCAGCCATTCTTATCATTTGTTTTTTAGGCACAGAGACCTGAGCATGTGGCCTGGGCATCATTTTTTTAGGCATGGATCGAGATTTAGGCCTAAGTAAAGAAGGAGGCGTTGGTTTAATATGCAAGTCCGTAGGCCTGAATACACCCTCAGAAGCTGGTGCCTGCACAGCGGCTCCGGACCCATCCAAGGTAGAGACATCCATGGGTTCCATAGTTGAAGCATATCGCGGCATACTGCATACTGGACTCCGAATGGGTCTCAGTAGAGGCCTGCGAATCAGAAGTAGCAGGTCTCAGGGGCTGCGAAAGCACCTCACTAAGTACCGGTGAACTGGCGACTGGTTTAGGAGAAGCGTCATTGGCAGTTTTGGACTTTGGCGGCCTGTCTCTGTCTTTATCTTTGCATTTTTTTAGAATCCCAGTAGTCAGATGGCTAACCGATGACATTTCTGGATAATTAAACCGAGAACCGAAATATTTAGAGGCGAAAATATACCGACAACGAATAGTGCGCTGATTAAATAAAGCACAAAACCGACAGCAAGGTGCGTCGTGGTCAGGGTCTAAGCAAGGAATACAGTACGAATGAACATATTTATGAGGTATTTGCTTTCCACAAGTAATGCAATTATTAACTTTTACTGACATCGGTAAAGAGCAAGAAAAAGTTTCCCCAATGGGGTACTTAGCTTTAGTTGAAGACTTCGGTTCTGAAACTTGAAAATGAAAATTTCAGGAGTCGGCCGACCAGCACTTGCAAACTGCTTCTGCTTTGGGCACCGCATGGCAAGAAAGATTGATGTAATGGCGTCGGCTGCATGTTTTATACCCCTGATGACCTAACATCATGGAAGAAGGGACAGCAACCGACGCAGGACCCAAGACTTTGTTAATCAGGCTGACTGAGGGCTACCTGCAAGCAGATAACCCAAATGTAATAACTGCAACAGTGAAACATGAAGAACATCTCTTCTTACATTTTTCTCAAAGTTAAATGCATTTACTTACATTATTAATGTATGAACATTGTCTCCACAGGGGGCAGCACAGTAGCCCAGTGGATAGCATTGTCACCTCACAGCAAGAGGTTCTCTGGATTGGTTCTTGGCTGGGGTGCCTTCTGTCTGGAGTCAGCATGTTCATAGGTTCATGTGTGTACTAGGCTAATGGCCCTGGAGCCTTTACAAGCCTAGTCCATAGAAGTGCCCTGGCATTGTGCCGCCCAACGTTCGTTCCCAGTGCCTCTATCAAGTAGAGCCACTGGAGTGATCCCCAGGGTGAAATTTATATTACCCATCCACTCATCAAGATTTCTCTTGAACAGGGACAGTGAGGTGCTCTGCTTGACATGTATGGGAAGTTTGTTCCAGAGCATGGGCAGTCTCTGGATGAGGAACCTGTCCCTCCAGCATGTTCTGTTAATTGTGATAATGAGGTTGAGGTCTCTGGAGCATGTGGTGCAGAAGGATTAGGATTTCTTTAGATGTAGCAATTCTAACAGAGCTGGGTCAGACATGGCTTTGTAAGTCAAGCAGAGATCGCCTCTAAGTAGGTGATATGAGACAGAGAATAGCTGGAGTCTTTTGAGTCTATCCATGTAGGACATATGTTTAATGCCTAGGATCCTCTTCGTGAGGTACTTTTGTGGCCTCTCCAGCTGTTGCAGGTGTCTAGTGAGGTACATGCCAAATGGGACATTATACTCCATGATTAGTCTAATGAGGGAAGAGTAGAGAGAGATGATGACCTCTTTCTTCCTGGATGCAAAACCCTTGGTAATGAGATGTGCCACATAGGAGGACTTTCTGACCACAGTGGCAATGTGGTGGTTGAAGGAGAGGTTACTGTCAACTTGCATCTCCACATCTCTTATAATACCTTCAGTGTTCAGTGGGCTCCCATCGATGTGGTAATTAGTGGGAGTTTTTACCAATGGGGTTGACGACTCATTTTTTGGCATTAAGCTTAAGGCCATGGTTTCAACTCCAGTCATTGGTCTCAGCGAGGACTTTCTGTAGGATGTTTGCATCACTTGGGGAGTTAATAATGGCTTCCAGCTTGCAGTCATCTGCAAACTTGGTCAGCCAGAGTCCCTTTGTGTTGGCCTGGACTTCTGAGAAGTAGATGCCGAATAGGAGAGGACCCAGGACTGATCCCTGTGGGACTCCACTCATGACTGGTCGGCAGTCTGACTTGGAGGTCGCTACTTTCACACTGTGTGTTCTATCTGTGAGCCAGTTTGCAACCCATCTGATGATATAGGGGTTGATGCCTAGTTTGGTGAGTTTATCAATAATTCCCAAGTGAGGAATGGTATCAAAGGCCTTAGAAAGATTGAGGTAGGCTGTATGCACTGCCTTACCTTCATCCACAGCCCTGGTGACTGACTCAAAGAAGTCAACCAGGTTGAGCAGGCATGATTTCCCTTTCACAAAGACAAACTGCGTGGGGTCCAGAGGTTGGAGATTTTCTATATCTTTGTTAATCAGGTTTCATGATGATGCTTGGACTAGAGACTCTAAACTAGCCATAGGTGTGAGTGTGCATGCAAGTGTAAGGCATGGAAGAACAACCACTGCCATCTGGTGGTGTGAATCTTGACTTTGGATAATTGTCACTGTCAAAGTGACACCTCCACTCAAAGTGTGGAAAAGGGATTGTGGTTTGATTGATGGATGGATGGATTCTCTCCACCATTTAGTAAAATCACCAGCTAGATGTAATCTCCAAAGCAACCAATGCACTGGTTCTGATGAATAAACCTTTGGGACTTTCCATACCCGTCATCTGTCCCCCAGTTAAATAATGACTACCTAACCCAGTCATCAGAATATTCATGTGCATTTCTTCTGTAAAGTTTGAAAGTACATTGACATCAGCCTATGAAGCACTTTTACTCATATGTAATGGATGGTAAGGCTTATTAATTTATTTATGTACATATTTATTTATTTCAAAATGTTTAATGGGCTAGTCCAACTGGGAAGATGCCCTTTCTGCAGCATAGTTTTAGGGATTCAAGTTCCACATAAATACAGTTCAGAAACAAAATAGTAAGTGAATGCAAACAAGACAATGTAATCGTACTGACAAACAGAATAGAAGAGTGAGACATTTTAGTTAAGCCAAAACTTTTGTGTGATGAAGGCCAAAAAGAAAAAGGTAGAAAGTAACTGATGAAAAGGTATGCAGTGACGGGAGTAACTCATTACAAAAATAACATGTTACTGTAACATATTGCAGGTTTGAGTAAATAGTAATATAACACATTACTTTTTCAAAGCAGTAATGAAGTAATAGTAATAGATTACTTTTTTTAGTAACTAGTAACTAATTACTTTTGCATTACTTTGCAAAATCACAGGTCGGGAGACCTGCCGGGGCAGATATCAAGTGACCAAAAAAAAGGGGGTCTTTGCTGCTGAGTGTTTTTGCCCCCTTCCAGGTTTACTGTATGATACACTGCTGTTTGTAATACACAACCCTGCGTTAGCTAGAACTGTGTATCCTTAAGGATACCTCCTTGCAGTACACCATTGCTTTTAGCATACTTAAAGCACAATGCTACACCTTTACAGATAGTATGTCAATCTTTAGCTCCCCAACATTACTGAGGACCTCTTATCACTATGAATATGCCTAGAAATTAAAGTCCCATTGCATCTCCAAAATAATTGACCTCCAAGGAGACACAATCCACAAGTAATAAAATACAGTTAATACCAATTGTCCATTTTCATATTTACCTCCATATGGTGAAAATGGCCCTACATGTCAACAATGATACATTCCTGCTAACTTCCTGAATGCCGGGCTAGAACTCTCAGTCTCCTGATTCTATCTAATATCCCCACCACCGCATTCAAAGAAACAACCCATGCTATCTCTCAGTGTATTTTTCACAAGCACTATCAATCGACCATAATGGCTACTAGAGGCTGGCTGAGACAGCACTGCCAAGGCATGTTACAAGACTGGGAATAATTTGTCTCTTGTAAGTTTTAGAGGTACTGTTTATAATACAGGACTTTGTATGAATGGTTGCCAATTTTATTATCAGTGTACTATTTTAGGGCTTCTGATTTTGTCTTAGAATTGTACACTGTCTGTCTGTCTTAAAATTGTTGATTGTAAAAGGTGGACAGCTGTACACAATGACACATAATGACCAACAGCTATTAGGCTAATTCATCTCTTCTTAGTCTGTAATATTTTAAAGTCAGTAAAACTGTTATTTAAAATGTCTCCCTGTTATGAGACTTTTATCCCTTCTTATTTTTTTTTTGCTTTGAACCTGCCTCTAGCAGTAAAAGGTTGTTACACAACTATTTAAACTACTTGATGCTACTAGCTTTGTAAATGCCCAAATTGAGAATTTTTTGTTTGTGAGACTTTGCAGGACAAAAAATACCCACGGCATCTCTACTCCATGGTGGCAGCATCTTCGCTTTTAAGAGCACTGTGTGCATTACACATGTGCCAACTCAGATGTTAACATGTTCCTCATATTCACACGGAATTTAAAATAGCCATTACATTGAAAGAGAAGGTAAGTAAGTAAGAAAGTGAGCGTGTGTATATGTATATGTGTGTGTGTATGTATGTATGTATTTGTGTGTGCGTGTGTGTGTGTGTGTGTGTGTGTGTATATATATATATATATATATATATATATATATATATATATAGTTTAAATTAGTGGTTACATTCATTTCTGTATGAGAGAGAAAGTGCATGTGTATGTATGTGTATGTAATTTAAACTATCCTTTCTGTTTGTATGAGAGAGAAGTGCATGTGTGTGTATTACTATGTGAGCGAATAGGTGTGTGTGTGTGTGTGTGTGTGTGTGTGTGTGTGTGTGTGTGTGTGTGTGTGTGTGTGTGTCAACTGTCCAGATTTAGCCTCATAGCTTTGGTCAGATTGTCATACAATTTGTGGTTTTCTGGCAAATCCTGGAGGACTGAAGTCACTAAATAATGACATATATGAGATTCAGACTTCATATCCTTCAGAAAATACATACTAAGACAAATCCTGTTATTCTAGCAACTTTCTAAGTTAAAAAAGCAATATTTAAAATGTATCCCTATTTTGGGCCATTGTATCCCCATTATTTCAGACTTTGTCCAGATTTCTTGCACTAAGAGGTTGAGAGGTATACATACCTCTCAACTGTCTAGATGTTTGCCTTATATTTTGGATTATTCCTTAACATTTGTGATTTTCTGGCAAATCACTGAGGACTGAAATAATTAAATAATGTCAAACATTTGAGTTTCAATTTCTTTTAGAAAATGCATGGCAAGGCAAATGTTATTTTAGCAAATTTCTAAGTCTATAATAGCAATATTTAAAATCTGCCCCTATTTTGGGCCTTTGTCCCACTATTTTACACTTTGTTCAGAGTATGTAATGTCCTAGTTGGAGAGGGGGGCATATTAGTCAATTAACTTGATCAGGCTTGACCCTATTGGTTACAGGTGACAAGTGCCTGAACCCGGTACATGGACTACCAGACTGCTGAAGGAATTGAGCTTCAGAGGAGACTGGAGACAAGAGCCCGAATCCTCTACATCAACTTCCAGACTGCTGGTGTGACTGTAAGTTTAGTACATTTCCCAGAATTATGAGTTTCAGTGCATTTTTAAGAGATTATGAGTTTCATTTCATTTCATGAAATTGTGAGTTTCAATGGAAGATAAGTTTACTGCTGCTCATACTAAGTCTGTTTTCAATGTGCAGGTAACTGTTTTGTTTAACAAATGGCAGTCACTGTTTGTGCTGTAGAATTTGAAAGCAGTGTTAGTAGCATAATTGCCTTTGGTGCAGAAAGCTGTGGATTCTTCTCCCCACAACATGTAGATGGAGTGCTGATATTGCAGTGCCCTTTCAATTGCTGATTATTTGGGGCATTTTAAGGGGGATAGGGATTCTACACTTCTGAGTGTGTCCTCCTTTGTGTGAGATGCTTAGTAACTATGAACTTGTCAGTTTGTCAGTCATTTCCTATTGCAGTATTACCAGCTTACCAATTTCTTTTAATGTAACAAGCAATTAATTCTTCAAGGACAGGAGGCACTGAATTTGTAGATGAAACATTGAAATGTAAAGTTGTTTTGCCAGTAGCAACCTCTTCATTAGATACTATCCCTATTCCTGTGTTATTGTTTAAATTTGGAGGTTTTTGCAGTTGCCCGCCCCCACTGTAGATTTGATCTGGGACACTCCCCCCAGTCCCATCTCTTTACCTCATTCTACCTATTAGACTCCTTCTGCATTGTTTTATTGTTTACATTTTTAATTTAATTGCATTTTTTAAACTGTTTGGTCTAACATTGCTACATACTCAAGTGTGCTAGCTTGCACTGTATTTGAATTGTTTTGACTGCTGTTTTAGCTACTTTTCTGTATATATAAAAATACCTTTCCTGTAACTAGTGTAGTCCAGATTCAAATTTGCTGTATCCAGGACTGTATGTAAGCTTCTGAGCCCCCCCCCCCAACAAACTTTCTGTCTTGGAGGGAAGCCTTCTAGCTTATCAGTGGGAGTGGTAAGCACTAGGTAACCTATCTACCACATAAGGAGTGGTTCTGGCCCAGAAATTGTAGTTATTGGCCGTTTGGGCAGTTTTTCCATCTCTCTCAACTTTCTGATTTAAAAGCCCACATTTGCACTTGTTTCCCCCCTTTCCTGTAACTAGTTTAGTCCAGATACAGATTCTTACTTTTAGTAGTTGAATTTGCTTATTCGTGATCAGCACTTGTTCAGAACTTGTAAGCACTTAATAACCTACTAATTACTACAGCACTCAACCTTCCTCATTACCTAGAGGAAAACAGTTTTGATACTTACTTTCCTCACTTGCTTAGAGAAAAACAGCTCTTGTACTCACTTTCCTCACTTATCTAGAGGAAAATATTTTTTTTATTCAGGCATGTCCAAGGGTCAGCTCCCAGTGTTCTCTCCTGTCTATCTGATGAATCTGGGCATCTTGGGGCAATGTAGAAATTGCCTCATGTACACAGACAACCCTCTCCTCCTACCACCCAACACTACAACCTGTGAGAGATGCACTTATCTAGCCAAACTGGAGGTAAAGCTTTTTCCAATCAAGACTGAATTTGACAGTCAAGAGGAGAAGGTAAACACTTGCACCACACCACACTCATCACATAGTCTCACTAAATCTACACCACCAAAATCCACACATAGAAATGCAAAAATATTCATGGAGGCTTTCAATAATAATCTGCTCAAGCAACAGAGACCTCCAAATCAGAAATGCAAGCAACCTCCACCCCCAACACAACCCAAATGACACATAGCCCGCAGACTCAGTGTGCAACTCAACCACAGCCAATAAGGCAAAACAACGTACCCAACACACTAGTCACAGGTGACTCTATAGTCAGGCACACTGATGTCCCACTCACCAGGCTAAACAAGGAGAAGGTTACTGTCAGCTGCCTGTCGGGTGCCAGGATCCGCCACATAACTCACGCACTCAGGTCACGCCACAACAAGTACAAATATGACTCTGTCATTGTCCATGTTGGTGTGAATGACCTGAGACATACCTCCCTAGACTACATGAAAAAAGACATGGAAGAGCTCTTGTAGCCCAGGCAGGTATGACCCTAGCCCTGAGTAGCATTCTGCCATCACCCAAAATGATACCGCAGTACAAGGACAAAATGATTGACTGCAATAATTGGCTAAGCTTCTGGTGTCATTCTAAAGGGATCCAGTATCTGTCTGTCTGGGATGACCTGGTCGACAGACCACGATGCCTTGCCAGAGATGGCCTGCACCTGTCACCTGTCACCCCTGGGATTCTGGATACTGGCTAAGGTTCTTGCCGCCCCTATAGTGCCTTTTTAGGCAAGGTTCAAATGACAAATTCACCACCGTAACAGGAACAGGCAAGCAAAAACTGAGGGTGATGCTACTCAATGCCAGAAGTCTAAATCTCAAAATGCACTCACTCGAGGCACTCCTTAAAATGGAGAACATTGATATCTGTGCAGTGACTGAGACCTGGTTCAAAGCTCCAGAGAGCACCCCTGCACTACCAGGCTATAACTCATACCACACTTTTCAGCCATATAACCTGGACTAGAACACCAAAGGCGGAGGTGTATCCATATTCATTAATTGGTTAGAAATTTAGATGGAAGGAAAATTAATGGGAAGAGATATAGGGCGTTTGAGAAATTCAATTGTTTGTCACAAGGGGTGGTTTATGTTTTAGGTTATGATTGTGCTCAACCATTATGGTATATTGGTCAAACTACCACAAAGATCAAAGTTCGTGTTTTGGAACATTTGGGAGATGTGAGAAGGGAGAATTTGGACAGTCCTGTGGCTTTTCATTTTGTTAAGGTTCATAATGGCAACACTGAAGGATTTATTTTCAGTGTTTTAGCCAGACCACATTTTGAAGGTGGAAATTTTAAGACAGAACTTAACAAGTTAGAACATAAGCTGATTCTCAGTTATCACACTCTATATCCGGGGGGCTTGAATTTAGATGTTGGTTTATCTTTATGAAATATCATATGATGTCTTATGAAATTTATATTTATATTTCTATATCTTGCATTTTGTATTTTGTATTTTTGTATTATATAGATTTATATTTTGAAATTGTCTTGCTTTATGAGAAAATTTTGCATTTGATATTCTGCGTTTAAAATATCCAGCATTATTTAATGCTGTTTTGTGTATAACATCACGTTTGAGGTCGTTTTTACTATTTATTCATTCATCTACATCTATTTACTTATTTATTTACATTGTATAGTTTAAATGTCGGATAATGTGAATTTTCATTGTTAAATTAGTGTTTAAGTAGCATATTTATGGGTATTTTTATGAAAATGGAATTTAAATGTTTTGCAAAGCAGTTAAGTAAGAAAAACTTTCAATCAAGTATTTCATAATTGGTTGATAGATTAATGAGTTTATGCGTCTGTATTTAAGGAGATGGGTTTTGTTTGATGCATTGTTCCACTGAAGGCGAATTGCCGAGGTACCAGGACATGTAAATTAAAGTGTTTTGGCTTTCCATCTCCATGGTTGGCGTTTATTTTCTGCTACATGTTGGAGTTTTTCTTGATATTTTTTTCCTTTGGTGTTTCGTTAAGGATATCCACACCTCCAGACTAGTTGTTCAGCATAATGCGGTCGAGGTTATCCAAGTGCAACTAACTCTGGGCAAAACTGCAATCCAAATTGTAGCTTGCTACAGATCACCCACCATGCCCCAGGATTCCCACTCCTCTTTTCTTGATGTACTGGAAAATATTAGGGTTCAACCAGACACCCTAATAATGGGCAATTTTGAACTACCCCACCAGCCTGACGAGCCTGGTCTGCAAGGCCATGGAACGTATCATCATGGAACTTATAAACAAAGACATTGGTATTCTCCAAACTCTGGATCCCCACCCAGTTTGGGTTTGTAAAAGGCAGATCATGTCTCCTAAACCTGATAGACTTCTTTGAAGCAGTCACCAAAGCCGTAGACAAGGGTAAGGTGGTTCACACAGCCTATCTAGATCTTGCCAAGGCTTTTGACACCATCCCCCACTCTGGAATTATAGATAAACTCACTAAACTAGGTATAAATCCCTATGTCAGAAGATGGGTTGCCAACTGTCTCACTGACAGAACCCATACTGTGAAAGCAGCAGACTCCAAGTCCGACTTCAGACCAGTGACTAGTGGAGTCCTGGGTCCTCTCCTGTTTGGTATCTACTTCTCTGAAGTACAGGCTAATGCAGAAGGTCTTTGGCTAACGAAGTTCACAGATGACTGCAAACTAGGAGCCATAATCGAAACTCCTAACGATGTGGACATCCTACAAAAGGGACTCACTGAGACAGATGCCTGGTGTCAAAGCCATGGCCTCAAGCTCAATGCCAAAAAGTGCATTGTCTTCCCCTTACCCATGCACTACAACATAGGCGGTAGTATACTTAACACTGAAAGTGTGATAAGAGACCTTGGGACACAGGTGAACAGTAGTCTCTCCTTTGATAATCACATTGCCACAGTAGTCAGGAAATTCTTCTACATGGCACACCTCATCACAAAAGGTTTCTCATTCAGAAAAAAAGAGGTCATTGTTCCCCCTCTACTCATCACTCATTAGACCCATTATAGAGTACAACGCCCCTTTTGGTATGTACCTCAAAAGACATCTCCAACAACTGGAAAGGCCGCAGAAATACCTCACAAAGAGGATTACTGGCTTCAAACAGATGCCCTATGCTGACAGTCTCAAAAAACTCCAGCTTTACTCCATCGCATATCGCCTACTCAGAGGTGATCTCTGACTAACATACAAAGCTATGTCAAACCCAGAGTTGTTGGACATGCTCCACTTAAAGAAATCCCAATCCCTCCGAGCTACATGCTCTAGGGACCTAAACCTTGTCACCACAATAAACCGAACATGCTGGAGGGATAGATTCCTGTCCCAGAGACTTCCCATACTCTGGAATAAACTACCTATCTATATCAAACAAAGCTCCTCATTAGCACTCTTCAAGAAAAATCTTGATGATTGGATGGGAAATAGGAAATTCACCCCGGGGATCACCTCTGTGGCTCTGCTCGACAGTGGCACAGTAAAATAATTTACTTGGGTGGCAAAAGCCAGGGTACCTTTTTGGCTGGGCTTGTATAGGCCCCAGGGCCAATAGCCTAGTACCTACCTATGAACCTACGAACCTATACAGAAGTGTAATTTAATGTGGAATTATTTGGATGGCTTTTACTTCTACAGAGATTGTGTTTACTAAGTGATATTGGTGGATTGTAATGTGACATGTAATATAACAACTGATAAACTATACTTATGTAAAAGTAACTCAAGAGTAACTTGTTACTTTAGTTAGTAACTAGTAATAGTAGTATATTACTTTTTTAGAAACGTAATAAGTAATAGTAATATATTACCTTAACTGAAAAGTAACTAGTAATAGTAACTTATTACTTTTATAAGTAACTAGCACAACACTGTAGGTATGTAAAAAGAAAGTGTATCCAAATTGCATGTAGTTACATTAGATTTATATTATTTGACTGTGTGAAAATTACAAAAGGAGACAGAAGAGCAGATTAAGAAGTCATGAATATATCAATGTCTGCTTACTAAAGTAGAAGTAAAGAGGAAGTGTTAAAGTGGTCAGAGAAGTGTGAAGAAAATGTGTTTGCTTTCACTAGGTGAGAGAAAATAACTATGAATTGCTGAATTATATTTTGTTAGCACTTGAAGTGCCTCATTTAAAATTAAGTAAAATGTACTGTCAAAGTCTCTCTAGATCACATACTGATTTGCTACAGTTGCTAAAGGGAATCTTCAGTGTAACATGGCTCAAAGAAATGGAAAAAGGTGTTTTTTTTTTATTTTTTCACATTTTTTAACCTTGGAAGTAATTTTGACACCAGGGATGTTGCAGAGGATCCCCAACATCAAAATTGTGGAAAGGAGGTACTACAAAATTGATGTAATATTGTGAAATGTTGGGGTTTATGGTATTTTAAGTCACCATGATTTTCAGATTTATATGTTGAGTACAGTATTTTGCATCTCAATTCACGGAGATATGATGTTTCATTACAGATGTAGGCCGGACACCTGTCCTTTCCTGGGATAACTGTGATAAGGACTTAGAAGCTTTTGGTAACATCATATCTCTCAACCTCTTGGCTTAATAATTCTGGACAAAGTCAAAAATAATGGGGGGGTGACAAAGGTCCAAAATCAGGATATTTTAAATATCGTTCTTATAAACTTAGCAAATTGTTTGAATAACAAGTTTTACATTAATGCACAATTTTATGAAGGGTATGAAATCTGAAACTCAAGCTTCGGTCATTATTTAATAACATCAGTCCTAAATAAATTACCAAATTTTACGAGGAACAGACCAAAAATATGAGGTAAAAATCTGGAGTGTTGAAAGGTATGATGAACATCCTCTTACATTTCACTAAGGCCTTTTCTCTCCCACTTATCTTTGGGGACATTGCTTGTCTGTCTGTAAGCTCACCTTCACAGATGTACTTGCTTTTCAAACAGAAGAAAGGCAGGTATCAGATATAAGTGATCTGGATCCAAGGATGACTGTAATAAATAGTATAATAAGGCAAACTCCACATTCTTAAGGTTATTTCAGATTAACTCCTTTAAAAATCCTAAGAATATTTGAATAAAATTAGATAATCGTATGAGCAAGATTTAATTTGATCACACCATTAAAATTGCACATTAATGGAATTTCCTGTTCTGATCCCACTTTAGTGTTGTACACTTCATCTGATTATCTTACCTTCCTGTATTAGCTCCCTTTAAATTCGACAGATGTGTTTCTCTACCTTAACATTTCCCAGTTCCCCAACCTCTCCTCAGATTTCTTTTTATGAGCTCGGTTTAAAAAGCACAAAGAAATTATTACAGTGTTCCTTCCTTTGCTTGGTGCTAATGTACATTGTCTTAAATTCCTTAAGGGCTTGTCATAGCTTCCTATCCTATCCATTCCAGTTAAACATACTCCAAATCTAATACCTCTGTAAAAACTACCCTTCTTGTGGAGCTCCTTAGCTGTCATCCCATTCTATAAACCTTTTCTCACTCTTTCTTTTTGCTGTCCAGTCTTTTCCAACTTTTCTTGTTAATATTTAATAAATTGCTAGGGAACATCTAACTCACAGTTAGTAGAATACTGGAACTCAAATTCCCTGCTATAGATTCGAAAAGGTGCATAACACGTCCACTGCTATGTATTCGGTAATTACATTTTTTACTAAAATGCAGAGGGTGCTCTGAAATAGTCATTATGAATCTTGTCAAAGCCTTCAGCTTTGTCTCCCATCAATTCTTATAAGAACTCATCTCAAAAGCAAGGACCTAGACCCTTTGAACATTAGTTCACCAGCTGTCTGGGGTGATATACAGGTAGAGTTATTGCAAAGAGCAAATGTCGCACTTTTTAGTCTCTCCAAAGCAGTATACTAGGGATCTTTTTTGATCCCATTTTATTCATTTTGTTAAATAGCAGCTTCACATGTGACCCCTGGGAAAACATTACCTATTATGTTGAGAATCTGGATCTTTCTATGTGCAATTCAAGTTTGCAAAACATTTTGAGTATTCTGACTTGAATGTTCAAAACTGCAATATGACGACTGTCAACAGACATTTGTCTGAAATTAATGTTCAATTTGGAGACAAGACTGTGGCTTAATATAATTACCTCTGAGGCCAGTTTTACTTTTTTATATTTTATATATTTGCTAGCTGCCCCTTTGAGCCATTGTAAGCCTAGCCAATCTGTCAAAGGTGAGAATCAAACCCTGTACCTTGTGTCTGTGAGGTAAACATCTTAACCGTTGTACCACACCTCCATTTAGATATCAGAATTCCCCTGAGCCATGGCAGGAGTTTAACCCTTGAGTCTGGCACCTTAGACCACTTGGTCATCCTGACATTCATAGGCTTACTGGATAACAAATGTCCCTTTTCAGGAGCAACTGGGGACTATTTGGTTAAGGGCTTTGCTCATAATCACAAAGCAGGCAACTGGAGTTGAAAGGAATCAAACACTGTACCTTTTGGTTGCAGCAAGCAGCTCATTTATAGTTTTAAGTGTTAACCCTCCATGCTAACTGCCAGACAGAGGAAAAAGGCAAATATTTGTTTTTTTTTTTGTTCAGAAATCTATTTGCCTTTCTCATTTCTTCTGTGAACTCTTTAAAAAACATTCTCAGAATACAATTTTCACATTTGCCTGAAACAAGCATTTTTATTTTTGCCAAAGAAATGACTCATCGGATCTGTCACCCAGCTTGAAGCTCTGGCATGTTCTGGCTGAGCTTTCTACATGGCATAGACTCTGAATGTAAATGATGCTAACGTCATTCCATTTAGAATCACTGCAAGAAGGAGCCACACCACTCTTATTGGGTAATTTAGGTCCTTTCTGGTATCACCCTTCATACTATCTGAAACTAAATACCTCAGTGTCATCCTTGATTTGTCTCTGTCATTCCCAAAGTACATTTATATTGTCAAGGAGAATATCACATCTGTACTAGAATAATCCCGTGGAGCTTGTCACCTCTGTACTAGAATAATCCCATGGAGTTTGTCACCTCTGGTAATAGAATAATGCCATGGAGCTTGTCACCTCTGTACTAGAATAATCCCATGAAGTTTGTCACCTCTGTACTAGAACAATCCCATGGAGTTTGTCACCTCTGTACTAGAATAATCCCATGGAGCTTGCAAGCTCCTCACCAGCAGAGCATAATAACCCTATGATAAGACCTGCTATCTATCCATGATTGTAGGTTCATAAATAAGTACAAGGCAGCTGCCTTTGTAGGCCATTTTAACCCTTGCCAGTTTCCCAAAGGTGAGAATTAAACTTTGTATCTTGAATCTGTGAGGGAAACAGCTTAACCATTATGCCAAACGCAAACCCCAGGGGCTGGCATAATAGTTAAGGTGTTGACATTACAGATACAGTCTCCTACATCTTATACAGGTTGAAACAAACACAGCCAGATTCCAAATTAACCTGTACAACATTAGCCATTTCGTGGTCGACTCTCCTCACAAAGCATATCATTGCCTCATGCTCACTAACACTAGCATCCTTCCTACTCTACACAGGTCAACCTGTCCTGTCTGTCCTCTCATTTATAAATTTCTTTTTTTTATTGTCCACTTCTAATAAAGAACTTATCCTTAAGGCCACTTCTATGCTTTCTTTAATTCACCCACTTGGAAAATAATTTATTATCATATCTTCTACACATATGTTAAGATCAGTATGTAAGGCCTTCTTCATTTATGCTTAAAAAACGTATTATATCACCTCTCACATTAAATGCACAGCTACTTCTTCTACCTCTAAGCCAGTACTAGGATTTATATCACCTCTCACATTAAATACACAGCCACTTCCTCTACCTCTAAACCAGTACTAGGATTTATATCACCTCTCACATTAAATACACAGCCACTTCCTCTACCTCTAAGCCAGTACTAGGATTTATATCACCTCTCACATTAAATACACAGCCACTTCCTCTACCTCTAAGCCAGTACTAGGATTTATATCATCTCTCACATTAAATACACAGCCACTTCCTCTACCTCTAAGCCAGTACTAGTTTTTATATCACCTCTCACATTAAATACACAGCCACTTTGTCTACATCTAAGCCAGTACTAGGATTTATATCACCTCTCACATTAAATACACAGCCACTTCCTCTACCTCTAAGCCAGTACTAGTTTTTATATCACTTCTCACATTAAATACACAGCCACTTTCTCTACCTCTAAGCCAGTACTAAGATTTATATCACCTCTCACATTAAATACACAGCCACTTACTCTACCTCTAAGCCAGTACTAGGATCACACCTTTCATCGTTACCTTACTGGAGGTATCATTGTGTGATTACATGATAACATATTATCCGAGAACATATTAGATAAACCCATCTATCCATCTAACACTCTATTTTTTATCATATTTTGCTAAAAGGCAAAGTGTTTCAATGATCCTCTGACACAGGCATTTACACAATTTGTGCAGGTGACAAATCTTTTGTCTAGATAAGTACCACTTACCCCTTTTTACTTTTCTGTTTAGTTTTTGTTTCTGTGTTTAAAAAGTTAGTTACCTGTGCAAGCCACCTTATTGTATCACTTTTTGCCATTTTTCTTTCCTGTTCCCAAGCCTAAGTAGGTCTTTCTTGTGCCATTTGTAGTGCTATAAACAAACAAAGTAGGCAGTGCTTATTTGTGTTTGTTTAGTAGTCGAAAGTCATGGTTATGTGAGAAACACTCTCTGTTCACTTATTTTTAACATGTGTTGCATTAGGTTTTTGTTAAACTGTCATGGAACTAGGTTGTGGTGAACAAGATAGGTTGTGACAGAACATGGGGCTTAGTGGTCCAATCCATCTACCTGCTAAATAGAAGTAAATGAGTTATCTTGACATACTGGAGATCACTCCCAGGCTTCCTGTAATAAGAGCTGGTAGGTGCAGTGATTCCTAAAGCAGTAGCAATGTAACTTGTAAGCTGTGTGGAGGGGAGAGGGAGACTGGAGCAACAAAAGGGACCAGGGAATCATAACCACATCAAGGTTTATTCATAAGGAACAGAGTACAGCAGCTATTTCAATGGCTCATGGCAATTGGTGGTCTGTATTGTAAGGTGAATGGAAGGCCTGTAAGGACATGCTAATGTTTTACAGATCACTGGTTAAGCCAGACATGGAGTACTATAGTCTGTTCTTGAGCAGATCTACGAAAACTGAAACTTGGACTGTCGAGAGGATCCAACAGAAAGATGCATAAAAGGAGGAACTTGGGGAAACTCAGCTGATGCTCACTGAATGACAGAAAGCAGATGACGTGATGATATCACATAGGACAGGAAGAGAGCAAGTGGGTGAGGTTATGCTTCTGAAGAAAGAAGTGACAGAAATGAGATAGCATGCCTGATAGTCTGAGGGACTTAGACTAAAAAAGATATGAGAAATCTTTATTTCAGCCAGAGAGTGGTATGAGCCCTAAACATATTGCCTGGAGTGATGATGAAAATCAGTGCTACATATTCCTTAGGAGTCATGAGATAGCTATTAATGAGACACTCAGCCTAGATTGCTCTGAAACACTGAGCCTAGGTGGTACTGAAGCACAGAGTTTATAAGGTCCAGAAGCACTGTGCTAAGGGTGGTAAAGGGACATTTAGCCTGGGTGACCCTGAGTCTAAATGGTATAGAGGCCCTGAACCTAGTTGCACAGTCATGCAGATTAGACAATCTGTTAATTTTCTTTTGTGTATAGGTTACCATTTTAGTTTTAGAAATGATAATAAGAAAAGCAGATTAAGCTGGCAGAGAATACTCAACAAAGTGTTATTAAAATTGTGTGGGAAACGGATGTGGAAAATGAGAAAAGGTTTTGAACAGTGGGCACGGGAGTAAGCCAAAAAAGAAGGGGAAGGAAAGAAAAGGACAGAGCTGATATGAATATCCATTAATGTGGCTGGTGATTCTTTCCACATTGTTAACCAGATGTCATGGAATATTTGAAGGGAATGCATTTACAGTGCAGGTAAGTGACTCTGTTTCACTCACTTCTACTTACTTAACTTTATGTGAGATGATGTTTATAATATATAATAAAAGTGATGTGGGAATGAAGCTCCCACATTACCCTTTATTTTATGTTATGAATTAATACTGTCAAATCAATTGACATTGATGAATTCAGTGAGATGGAGTCAATAGTCAATATTTAAGTCTCTAAATGTGTTGTTGGCCACCCCATACATTCAGTCTGATAGGGGTGTAGGAACTTGTATAATTTTTCATGGCCGGAACTGCTGATATATCCTCTGACATAGATTTACCAAATACTGGCAAACATCCAGATAGGATGAAGGAAAAAAGAAAGAGCTGGAAGATGTAAGCACATCTGTCAGCTGTAGGGAGCTGTTTTAAAAATGACTTAAAAAATACTGTTGCACAAAGAGGGAGATGAAGTCCAGGAATTCGTTATCAGAGAATGTGGTAGAGTGTAAGTCACATGTGGAATAAATGAGTGAAATAGTGGGAATCAGTGGCCAAAGAGGCAGTGTAAGAAAAGCCTGTACGTACTAGATAAACCATTCATCCTTTTTAGTTACCGCAGTGGTGCAGCAGTTAGCATTGTTGCCTCACAGCAAGAGGCTCCCTGGTTCGATCTTCAGCTAGGGTGTCTTCTGTGCGGAGTCTGCATGTCCTCCCTGTGGTCATGTGGGTTTTCTCCAGGTGCTCCGGTTTCCTCCCACATCCCCAAAGACATGCTACAAGTGGATCGGACACCCTAAAATTGGCCCTAGGCGTGAGTGCATGCATGTGTGTGCCTTCTGTAGAAAGTTGGGTGCCGGGCTGTCAACTCACCACCATAAAAACTTCACTGCCAATCATGAGTGGACAAGGTGATCCACTGTGGCAACCCCTAACCAGGAAAAGCCGAAAGAGAGGGATGTGTGTATGTTCTTATGGTTTAGTTTTTCTGCATGTTTTCACTTCTTTACTAGTTTTACTTTTTTGCTGTTCTCTGATAAGAAAGATCATAATGCTGTGAAGGACAAAAGTTCATGTCCTTTTCATATCATTTGGCTATTCTTGCATTTAAGCTTTAAATAATTGCTTATAAAGCATGTAAAATGAACCAAAGAGGACTCCGTTTTCCTCGTATTATGACACAGAGGATCTCAGTTCATAGGTTATTAGACTTTCAGTTCTAGCCCACATTCAAAGTTGCCATTAATTGTTTTCTGATTAAACAAGTTGCTTATGGTAAGACAATAAGCAAGTAAGACTTGAGGGAACCAAACCTTGTATCACAGAAACTATGGCTCATAGCCTTAATCCTCGGCACTAACTGCCAGACAGAAAGCATTCCGCCCTGTGGGTCTTGATCCTTCATTGGGAGGGTGGCCTAATGGTTAAGGTGTTTGCCTTGCAAGCACAAAGTGCAGGGTTTGAGTCTCACAAGGGATGGCTAGGGCTTAAAATGGCTCGCGGGGGCAGTGTTAGTACTAAACCTTTCCACTAAAAGTGCACAAATCCACTAAAAGTGCACAAAGCACCTTTTATTGATGAACTAAAGAAGCAGTCAACACCTGACCGTTGTTAAAATCGTCCTGCCACTTGCCCTGTAGCAGACGGTTTCAATCCATGAACCTCTGGATTATGGGCCTTGCACACTTCTGTTGTGAAACTCTGTTGCCCCTATAACATTCATTCCTGCCAGGTGAGTTTATAAACACAATAAATATAGCAGATGTTTTTTGCACCAGTTCTCAGTGCCACACTGAATAAATGAGATATAATAAGGAATATCAGGGAATTTCAGTGGAAATTGTCTGTGTTATATAATCTTGTCACTAGAGGACAGCATTGTACTACATTTCAAACTATAGTGATACTTGTTTTGTATCATTTTTTTTATTTATTTTGCTTTTTTCCATTTATTGATCAGGATTGAACAAACGGAGCTGAATATCCCTTTCCAATGGTATCCTAAGGAGATAAGCCAGTAAGTACAGTTATTATATTTACAATCTACATTTGAGAAACAATATAATACCCCAAAATTGAAATAATGGATTGTACAACACTATATATATATATATATATATATATATATATATATATATATATATATATATATATATATATATATAGGTATATAGGTAGTACTATGCACTAAAAAGTCTCTAGCTTATATAATGAGGAAAAAAAAAACAGTGACATGCAGTCACACACTTTCATTGCTTCAAGATAAGCCATTTTGCTGACAACAGATCAGTGGTTGATAATATGCCATCAGAGGATCCGTTAATATTGGGATAAAGAGTAATGTATGTGACAGCTGTAAATTTGTACATGCACTGGAGGTGACTATTCCTAAGGATATGTATCTTAGGGTGCTGACTGTTATGGTTATGTGTAACTTTTTCCTGTTCTGATGAACTTATCTATCAGTTCCATACTAGAGCAACCTACTGCAGTAACCTCAACCACACAACACAAATGCACACATTTTCTCAAAAGTACAATAGATGCTGAAATACATGAACACCAAAGGAGGGAATTAGGAATCTGTTGACACATGCGTCATTTAATGTTGCTGCCCTACTGATAGGGTCATTATTTGATTAAGTTCTGGGCTTTTGCGCCTTTTGTGTGGAATGTCCATGTCCTCCCTTTGTCCACATACATTCTTAGAGTCCTTGCTAGAGACTAAAATAGTACTCACTCAGGACCAGACAGCAGAACAGGCTGCATTATTATTAGTGCCAAATATGCATTATCCAAGGTTGTACTTTAACTGTTCAACCTCAGCCTATCCATAAGTTTTGTGCCTGATGTCTGGAAAACAACTCCTGTGACTCCCCCTACACAAGGGTGGCCCCTGTACAGACCTGTGTAATTATAGGTCCATCAGCCTCAGTAGCCATATATGCAAATCCGTGGAACATATAAATGTCAAGACAGCTTAACTGATCGATATCCCAGTCAGTTTGATTTTGTGAGAGGCAGGTTCTGTTTTCTGAACATAGTAAACTTCTTTGAAAAGGTTACAGAGGCTGTGGACTATGGACACTCAGTGCATGCTGCATATCCCAAACTGGTCAAGGCTTTTGATACTCCTATGGTGGTATTACTAAAAAAACAGATAAACAATGTAAACCCCTATGTACTCTGCTGGACTACAAACTGGCTACTCAACAGATACTAAGTAATGAAAGTTGTTAGTACCCTCTCTGAACATAAAATTGTAACTAGTTCCATATCACAAGGATCAACACTGGGACCTTTCCTGTTTAGCATTTATTTTGCAGTCATTCTGTCCAATATCTCATATATGTAGTTGACCAAGTCTGCAGATGACCACAAGCTGGGCAGTGATATCCACTCATCCAGTGATACTAAAGTACTCCAAAAGTTCTTGAATATGGACATACCTGGTGTATTGAAAACAGTGTTAACCTAAATGTAGAAAAGTGTAGCATAGTAGCATTCAACAAAAAAGATGTTCCCACCTCATATGTTATACATGGTGCTCCTCTTCAAACAGATACAGTCATAAGAGACCTGAGCATTAGCAACTGCCTCATGTACACAGACAACCCTCTCCTCTTACCTCCTAACATTCAGACTTGTGAGAGATGCACTTATATATCCAAACTGTAAGCCATGCACTCTCAAGTTAAGACTGGAATAGCTGGTCAAAAGGAGAAAGTCAACACCTGCACCACACCACATGCAACACATAGCCCTCCAGAATGCCCACCATCACAGCTCTCACATAAAAACACAAACCACACACCCACCTTCGTGGTGGCTGTCAATAGAAATCTACCCAAACAGCAGAGATCTCTAAGACAGAAACGCACTCAATCACCACAACACAGCACAAACCACAAGACACACAGCTCACCTACACAGTGTGCCCCTCAACATAAGCCCCTAAGGCAAAACAGCTTGCCCAATACACTAATCATAGGAGACTCGATAGTGAGGCACACTGATGTCCCACTCACTAGGTTGAATAAGGAGAAGGTAACAGTCAGCTGTCTGTCAGGTGCCAGAATCCGACACATAACACACGCACTCAGGTCACTGCACAACAAATACAAGTATGACTCTGTCACTGTCCATGTGGGTGTGAATGACCTGTAGCACACCTCCCTGGACTACATTAAAAGAGACATGGACGAGTTCTCGGATTATGTGGCCCAGGCAGGTATGACCCTAGCCCTGAGCAGCATCCAACCATCGCCCAGAATGATACAGCAGTATAAGCAGAAAATGACTGACTTCAACAGTTAGCTAAGTTTCTGATGTCATTCTAAGGGGATCCAGTATTTGTCTGCTTGGAATGACATGATTGACAAACCTCGATGCTTTGCCAGAGATGGCCTGCATCTGTCACCCCTGTGTTTCTGGATACTGGCTAAAGCTCTTGCCACCCCTATAGTGCCTTTTTTAGGTGATGTTCTAAAGACCAAATTACCATGCTTTGCCAGAGATTTGCCAAATCCAGTCTCACATAGTCCTACAACATCAGCAAACCAAACACATAAACACACAAAAACATACTCGGAGGCTCTAAATAAAAATCTGCCAAAGCAGCAGAGACCTCCAAAGCAGACATCCAAGCAATCGCTACAACAGAACAACTCACATGCAACACATAGTTCACAAAGTCAGTGTGCCAAGCAGTCACAGCCCTTAAGGCTAAACAACACACCTGATA
Organism: Protopterus annectens; assembly: GCF_019279795.1. Classification (NCBI taxonomy): domain Eukaryota; kingdom Metazoa; phylum Chordata; order Ceratodontiformes; family Protopteridae; genus Protopterus; species Protopterus annectens. Next base: position 367,179,714 of record NC_056744.1, on the reverse strand, counting down.
CACTCGTAATAGGTGATTCTATAGTCAGACACACTGATGTCCCGCTCACCATGCTGAACAAAGAGAAGGTCACAGTGAGCTACCTGTCAGGTGCTAGGATCTGCCATATAACGCAAGCACTCAGGTCACTCCAAAGTAAGTACAAATATGACTCAGTCATAGTACATGCTGGTGTGAATGACCTGAGATGTACCTCCCTCGACTACATGAAAAGAGACATAGTGGAGCTCTCTGATTAAGTAGCCCATGCCGGTATGACCCTGACCTTTAGTAGCATACTACCCTCACCTAGAATGATGCCGCAGTACAAAGACAAAATTATTGATTTTAACAATTGGCTAAAATTTTGGTGTCATTCAAAGGGGATCCAGTGTCTGTCAGCCTGGGATGACATGCTCGACAAGCCACGTTGCTTCGCTAGGGATGGCTTGCACCTGTCACCCCTGGGTTCTCGGATATTGGCAAAGGCTCTTGCCACCCCCATAGTGCCTTTTTTAGGCAAGGCTCAAAAGACAAACCCACCTCCATAAACAGCACAATGAACAAAAAACTAAGGGTAATGCTGCTAAATGCCAGAAGTCTAAACCTCAAGATGCATGCACTCGAAGCTCTCCTCAGCATGGAGAACATCGACATATGTGCAGTGACAGAAACCTGGTTCAAGGCTCCAGAGAGCACCCCAGCACTACCAGGTTATACCTCATACCATGCATTTCGTCCCCAAAACTCAGACCGAACCACAAAAGAAGGGGGAGTATCCATTTTTATCAAGGATACTCACACCTCCAGGTTAGTGGCATTGCACGAAGCATTGGAGACCATCCATGTGCAACTAACAGTGGGCAAAACTGTGTTTCAGTTTATAGCATGCTACAGACCACCCTCTCAAAATCAGGAAGCCCACTCAACTTTTCTGAAAACATTGGAGAACATGAAGATTACTCCAAACACCATCATATTGGGTGATTTCAACTACCCAAACATAGACTGGGAGCATTATTCAAGCCCCAACACCCTAGCCCGAAGGTTCCTGGAATTTATAAACTCAAACGCCATGGAACAACTAGTCACCACCCCCACAAGAGGGGATACCATACTCGACCTGATCATCACCAACATGGGGACTCTGTGCTCCATACCAGAAGTAAACCTCTCATTGGTAAGATCAGACCACAAATTAATTTCACTAGACATCCAAAACCCCTCCCCACCCCCAGCCCAGAAAACCACAGTGAAAAACTTCTCAAAAGTGAACTTCACACTTCTCAAAGCAGAGGTGGAATCCTTTAAGGCCCCCGGGCCAAGGGAAACTACGGCCCAAACAGCTGAATCCTATATAAACGCATTCTATGGACACCTTCAGGAATGCATGGATCATGCTATCCCAAACAAAACCAAGGCCCAATCATCCAAAGGCAGGCATCCAGCCTGGTGGACCCCAGCCATAAACAAGCTATACAACAGAAGAAGAAAGCTACTACATGATAGAGCAAAATCCCTAAAAGGGAAGGCATCTCTGATCAGTACTAGCAAAAAATTACGATCCCTCATAAAATCCTCAAAGGCAAGCTTCGAGAAAAAAATTGCACAAGACACTAAGGATAATCACAAGGCTTTTTTCAGCTATGTTAGGAACCTGGCGTGCAACTCCCAGATATGCTCAGAGTTAATTCTAAATGACAAAAAATTCACGGAACCCACAGACATCGCCAACATCACGGCAGATAGGTTTAGTGCAAACTTCTCCCCCCCTCCCCCCCAACAGAGCAAATATCTGTCCCAGCAGAGTGTAGCCCCCCCTAGCATCTCAGATGCTCAGGTGAAAGCCGCCCTCTCCAAAGCAAAAAACACTGCGTCAATGGGACTGGACTGTGTCCCGGGCTGCGTACTACATGAACTCCAAGAAGAATTAAATCCTCATGTAAAAATGCTGTATAATCTCAGCCTTACTACAGGATATGTACCCAATGAATGGCGTACAGCAACAGTGGTCCCTCTCCACAAAGGTGGTGCCTCAACGGACCTGGAAACTACCGCCCCGTAAGCCTGACTAGCCTAGTCTGCAAGGCTATGGAGAGGATCATCATGGAACTCATAAACAATGACATTGGGGACCTACAGACACTGGATCCTACCCAATTTGGCTTTGTAAAGGGCAGATCCTGCCTCTTGAACTTGGTCGACTTCTTTGAATCAGTCACCAAGGCCATAGATGAAGGGAAGGTAGTCCACACAGCCTATCTGGACCTCGCTTAGGCATTTGACACAATACCCTACTCGGGCATCATAGATAAGCTATCCAGCCTAAATATAAACCCCTATCTCACAAGATGGGTTGCAAACTGGCTCAAAAACAGAACCCACAGAGTCCGAATTGCTGGAGCCATGTCTGACTCAAAACCGGTCACAAGTGGTGTCCCACAGGGCTCAGTCCTGCGACCTCTCTTGTTTGGTATATATTTCTCCGAGGTACAGGTTAACATGGAAGGACTGTGGCTGACCAAGTTCGCAGATGACTGCAAACTGGGAGCCATAATAGATTCTCCAGCTGACACGAGCATCCTTCAAAAAGGTCTCACAGAGATGAATAACTGGTGCCAGAGCCACGGACTAAAGCTTAATGCCAAAAAGTGTATAGTCATACCCTTTGGCAAAAACAAAGTACCCATAAATTATCACATAGGAGGAAACCCATTAAGCACGGAGGAAGTAATCCGGGATCTGGGGACCCAAGTTGATAGTAATCTCTCCTTTGACAACCACATTGCCAAAGTGGTTAGAAAAACCTTCTACATAGCCCACCTTATCATGAGAGGATTCACATCTAGATCAAAGGAGGTCATAGTGGCCCTTTATGCAGCCCTAATTAGGCCCATAATAGAATACAATGCCCCTTTTGGGATGTACCTAAACCGACACCTGCAGCAACTAGAAAGACCCCAAAAGTACCTCACAAAAAGAGTCAAGGGACTCAAACAGATGCCATACGTGGCTCGGTTAAAAAAACTCCAGCTCTACTCAGTTGCGTACCGCTTACTTAGAGGTGATCTATGCCTGACATATAAAGCTATGTCCAACCCAGAATTAACGAACTTGCTCCATCTCAGAAAATCCAAATCCCTTAGAGCTACGAGCTCGAGGAATCTGAACCTCAGCACAGAAATAAACAGAACATGTTGGAGGGACAGATTCATAACCCAGAGGCTCCCCTTGCTCTGGAATAAAATCCCAGTCCATGTTAGACAAAGCCCCTCACTGACTCTCTTCAAGAAAAATCTTGATGAGTGGATGGAGGATCATAGGTTTACCCCGGGGATTACTTCAGTGCCATTACTAGACAGAGGCATGGTAAACTAACCTTAGTAAGGGCTCGGTAAACTCGAATCGAAGGGTGGCGAAAGCCAAATACACTCGGGCTAGGCTTATAAATGCCACAGGGCAGATAGCCTAGTATGAACCTATGAACCTATGAACCACTGCTGTTGTTGTTGTGTCTTTCGGCCTATCCCGGTTAGGGGTCACCACAGTGGAACTCTGGTCCGCTAATGTTTGGTAGTGGATTTTTAGGTGCCAAGTTACCAGCCCTGACGCACAACCTTCAATGAAGGCACGCCCATTCACACATGCCTCCACATAGAAGGCACTCTAGCTGAGAATCGAATGGGACAACGTCTTGCTGTGAGGTGACAATGCTACCGCAGCACCAAATTACCACTGTAACAGCTATAAATAAATGCAATCTGAGGCTAATGCTGCTCAATGCTAGAAGTCTAAATCTCAAGATGTACTTGCTTGAAGCACTCCTCAAAATGGAGAACATTGACATTTGTGCTCGGATCTAACCAGGGAGGAATTGTCTACTGGTGTACCTGGTTTAAAGCAGCAGAAAGCACCCCTGTGCTACGAGGCTATAACTCATTCCACAACTTTCAGCCCCAGAACATGCACCGAAGCTCCAAAGATGGTGGTGTCTCCATATTCATAAAGGATATGCACACCTCCAGACTAGTAGCCCAGCATAATGCATCTGAAATACTTCAGGTAAAACTAACATTGGGTAAGACAGTGATTCAGGTCGTAGCCTGCTATAGGTCCCCAACCATGTCCCAAGACTCTTACTCCACATTCCTAAGCACCCTGGAAACTATCAGAGTCCAACCCAACACTCTCATACTAGATGACTTCAACTACCCCTCCATCAGCTGTGAAAACTACTCAAGTACCAATGCACTGGCCCAATGCTTCCTGGAATTCATCAGTTCCAGTGCCCTGGACCAGCTCATTCTTACCCCCACTGGAGGAAGCAACATCCTTGACCTGGTTATTACTAACATGGGCATCCATTGCTGTACACCAGTAGACAATTCCTCCCTGGTTAGATCCGATCACAAACTAATCACCATGGAAATCCACATCTCACCCCCCCGCAAAGGTATCCACCATGAAAAATTTCTCCAGAGCTAACTTTGGGCTCCAAAAAAGAGAGGTGGCTAACTTTACAGCACCCCTGTCAATGGAAAATAGATGCATGACTGCCGAATCATACACCAATGCACTGTGTGAACATGTACATAAATGCATGGAACTAGCCATACCCAACAGAACCAAGATGCTCTCCTCCAAAAAAAGGAATCCAATCTGGTGGCCCCCTGACATTAATAAACTCTAAAACAGAAGGAAGAAACTGTTGCAGAAAAAGGTGAAGTCCCAAGACTGGAAAAACTCCCTTAGTAGCCTCAACAAAAAGTTGAGATCCCTCATCAAAACCTCTAAAGCCAGCTATGAAGGCAGAATTGTGGCAGACACTAAAAACAACCACAAAGTCTTCTATAGTTATATCAAGAATCTCCATGGCAATACCCAGGTTTGCTCTGAGCTCCTGCACAATGGTACCTCCTATACTGAGCCAACAGATATTGCCAACATACTAGTCAACAGATTCAGTGCCAAGTTTACCCCTCCCCCTAAAGGACTAATCACAATACCAGAGGAATGCCAGGCACCCAGCAATACTGCAGCACAGGTTAAAGCTGCATTGTCCAAGGCCAAGAATACAGCTTTCATGGGAGCCGACAATATCCATGGATGTGTTCTACATGAACTACAAAGTGAACTGGCACCACATCTGTGTGCCCTGTTCAATCACAGCCTCACCTCAGGCTTTGTCCCTACCGAATTGCACACTGCTACAGTCACCCCTCTCCATAAAGGGGGAGCGACTACAGACCCTGGGAATTATCGTCCCATAAGCATGATGAGTCTGATATGTAAGACTATGGAGCGCATCATCATGGACCTAATTAACAAGGATATAGGGAATCTCCAAACTCTAGATCTTACTCAATTTGGTTTTGTGAAAGGCAGATCATGCCTGCTCAACCTAGTTGACTTCTTTGAGTCAGTCACCAGAGCTGTTGATGAGGGCAAGGCAGTTCATACAGCCTACTTCGATCTGGCGAAGGCCTTTGATACCATTCCCCACTCAGGAATTTTTGATAAACTCACCAAACTAAGCATTAACCCCTATATCACTAGGTGGTTTGCAAATTAGCTCACAGATAGAACCCACAGTGTGAAAGTAGTGGACTCCAAGTCAGACTGTTGCCAGTCATGAGTGGAGTTCCACAGGGATTGGTCCTTGGTCCTCTCCTATTTGGCATCTACTTCTCAGAAGTCCAGGCCAACATGGAGGGACTCTGGCTGACCAAGTTCACAGATGACTGCAAACTGGGAGTCATTTTTAACTCCCCAAGTGATGTAGACATCCTACAGAAAGGGATCACTGAAACCAATGACTGGCATCGAAACCATGGCGTTAAGCTTAATTCCAAAAAATGCATCGTTATCCCCTTTGGAAAAAAGTCAGTTCCCAATAATTACCACATCGATGGGAGCCCACTGAACACTGAAGGCGTTATAAGAGATCTGGGGACACAGGTTGACAGCAACCTTTCCTTCAATCACCACATTGACACTGTGGTCAGAAAGTCCTTCTATGTGGCACATCTCATTACCAAGGGTTTTGCATCCCGGAAGAAAGAGGTCATCATCTGTCTATTCTTACCTCATTAGGCCAATCATCGAGTATAATTCCCCATTTGGCATGTACATCACTAAACACATGCAACAGCTGGAAAGGCCACAAAAGTACCTCACAAAGAGGATCCTAGGCCTTAAACACATGTATTATATGGACAGACACAAAAACTCCAGCTATTCTGTGTTTCATATCGTCTACTTAGAGGTGATCTTTGCTTCACTTACAAAGCCATGTCTGTCTCAGCTCTGTTAGAAATGCTGCATCTAAAGAAATCCCAGTCCCTCTGCAACACATGTTCCAGAGACCTCAACCTCATTACCACAATCAACAGAACATGCTGGAGAGACAGGTTCCTCACCCAGAGACTGCCCATGCTCTGGAACAGACTTCCCATACATGTCAAGCAGAGCACCTCACTGGCCATCTTCAAGAGAAATCTTGAGTGGATGGGTAATAAAAAGTTCACCCCGAGGATCACGCCAGTGGCTCTACTCGACAGAGGCACTGGGAACTAAGGTCAGGTGGCACGATGCCAGGGTAATCCTATGGGTTAGGCTTGTAAAGGCCCCAGGGCCATTAGCCTGGTACATACCTATGAACCTATGAACCTATGATACTAGGTATATAAAAATAAATCGACTTATTGTCTCAGTTACTGAATGCACATTTAGATTGTTGTTGTTGAATTTCTGCAGTGTTATGGCAGTTAAATGTACTGGTCTAAAGTCCCACACTAGAAATTACTGGATTGCCTCTGTCATCATCATCTTCTTTCAGCTGTTCCCATTAGGGGTCACCACAGTGGATCATCTGTTTCCATTTCTTCCTGTCCTCTGCATCTTGCTCTGTCACACCAACCACCTGCATGTCCTCTCTCACCACATCCATAAACCTTATCTTAGGCCTTCCTCTTTTCCTGTTACCTGGTAGCTTCATCCTTAGAATCTTTTTCCCAATATACTCAGCATCCCTACTCAGCACATGTCCAAACCAATGTAATCTTGCCTCTCTGGCTTTGTCTCCAAACCTGCCAACCTGGGCTGACCCTCTAATATACTTATTCCTAATCCTGTCCACCCTTGTCACACCCAGTGCAAATCTTAACATCTTTAACTCTGCCACACCCAGCTCAAACTCCCGGCTTTTTGTCACTGCCACTGTCTCCAACCCATATAACATAGCTTGTCTCACTTCCCTCTTGTAGACCTTCCCTTTCACTCTTACTGGTACTCGTCTGTCACAAATCACTCCTGACACTCTTCTCCACCCACTCCATCCTGCCTGTACTCTCTTCTTCACCTCTCTTCTACAATCACCATTACTATGAACTATTGATCCCAAGTATTTAAACTCATCCACCTTTGCCACCTCTGCTCCCTGCATCCTCACCATTCCTCTATCCTCCCTCTTATTCACACACATAGATTCTTAGTCCTGCTGACCTTCATTCCTCTTCTCTCTAGAGCATATCTCCATCTCTCCAGAGTCATCTCCACCTATTCCCTACTCTCACTACAGATCACAATGTCATCTGCATCATAGTCCATGGGGACTCCTGTCTGATCTCGACTGTCATCTGATATACTTTTATTACCTGGCTGACAGCTCTGCTGATAGATAAGTGCATTGAAACTGTTAGATTTATAGTAGCACAATTATGACCATTTATATTACCTGTAGCTGTTTGCTTTACAGCTACAGCCTGCAGATTTATTTTGTTAAGAGTATTTGTTCCACAACACGGGGCGGCCGCAGTGGTACAGCGGTTAGTGTTGTTGCCTCACAGTAAGAGGTTCTCTGGTTCAATTCTCAGCTGGGATGCCTTCTGTGCGAAGTCTGCATGTCCTCCCTGTGGTCGCGTGGGTTTCCTCCGGGTGCTCCGGTTTCCTCCCACATCCCAAAGACATGCTGTAGGCGAATTGGACACTCTAAATTGGCCCTAGGTGTGAGTGCATGCGTGTGTGCCTTCTGTGGAAGGTTGGGTGCTGGGCTGGCAACTCAACACCATAAAACTCCACTGCTAATCATGAGCGGACAGGTGATCCATTGTGGCGACCACTAACAAGGAAAAGCCGAAAGAAGAAGAAGATTTGTTGCTTTCCACATCTGAATACCTAGCAACTGTATTTTGCCTGCCTTTCTGTTACATTGAAGCTGTTTTTACTGCATTTAACTTAATATTGCACTTGGAATCCTTGTTTGTTACTATTTGACTGTATTTGTAGCAAATTCTTCTGTGTAAGCTGTAGTAGCTGATTCATAGCATTTATAAGTGTTTGCTGTACCTGTTTCTGCCTGTTTTGTGAAAAAAGAAAAAAAGAAAAAATATCTCTTGTTTTTCCTGCTTTACTAGTTTAGTCCAGTTTCAGAGTTGCTGATTCCTGGGCTTTGGTTGTAGTTCCTGTGTACTGTTTCCTTGCCTTATTTGGCGGAAGGGAAGCTACCTTGCTTTCCTGCTTTACTAGTTTAGTCCAGTTTCAGAGTTGCTGATTCCTGGGCTTTGGTTGTAGTTCCTGTGTACTGTTTCCTTGCCTTATTTGGGGGAAGGGAAGCTACCTTGCTTACCAGTGGGAGTGGGAAGCATTGAGCTGCCTTTTGTCCAGTTTTGTGAGGTTTCAGCCAGTAACTAGTAGTTTATTGGTCATTTTGGGCCAGTTTCTAGCTTTTTCCAGCCCTGGTATAAAACTTTCAGCTTGTACCTACTCAGCACAGACTCCACGTGGGCCAGCGGAGTAATCCAGGCTGCAGAGAGCTGAATAAGCGACTTTTCTTGATACTAAGTATATTTTTGTTGCTTTCCACATCTGAATACCTAGCAACTGTATTTCGCCTGCCTTTCTGTTACATTGAAGCTGTTTTTACTGCATTTAACTTAATATTGCACTTGGAATCCTTGTTTGTTACTATTTGACTGTATTTGTAGCAAATTCTTCTGTGTAAGCTGTAGTAGCTGATTCATAGCATTTATAAGTGTTTGCTGTACCTGTTTCTGCCTGTTTTGTGAAAAAAAAAAAAAGAAAAGAAAAAATATCTCTTGTTTTCCTGCTTTACTAGTTTAGTCCAGTTTCAGAGTTGCTGATTCCTGGGCTTTGGTTGTAGTTCCTGTGTACTGTTTCCTTGCCTTATTTGGGGAAGGGAAGCTACCTTGCTTTCCTGCTTTACTAGTTTAGTCCAGTTTCAGAGTTGCTGATTCCTGGGCTTTGGTTGTAGTTCCTGTGTACTGTTTCCTTGCCTTACTTGGGGAAGGAAGCTACCTTGCTTACCAGTGGGAGTGGGAAGCATTGAGCTGCCTTTTGTCCAGTTTTGTGAGGTTTCAGCCAGTAACTAGTAGTTTATTGGTCGTTTTGGGCCAGTTTCTAGCTTTTCCAGCCCCTGGTATAAAACTTTCAGCTTGTACCTACTCAGCACAGACTCCAGTGGGCCAGCAGAGTAATCCAGGCTGCAGAGAGCTGAATAAAGCGACTTTTCTTGATACTAAGTATATTTTTGTTGCTTTCCACATCTGAATACCTAGCAACTGTATTTCTGCCTTTCTGTTACATTGAAGCTGTTTTTACTGCATTTAACTTAATATTGCACTTGGAATCCTTGTTTGTTACTATTTGACTGTATTTGTAGCAAATTCTTTTGTGTAAGCTGTAGTAGCTGATTCATAGCATTTATAAGTGTTTGCTGTACCTGTTTCTGCCTGTTTTTGTGAAAAAAAAGAAAAAAGAAAAAATATCTCTTGTTTTCCTGAGTGAAAAACTTTCAAAGAATTACACTTCTAAGCAAGTGAATCCTTTAAGCCCCGGCCACAGAATACGCCAAAAGCTGAATCCTTTTCTATTCTATGGAACCTTGGAATGCATGGATCATTATCCCTAGAAACCATTCCAATCATCAAAGAGGCATCCAGCCTGGTGGACCCCTAGCTATAACAAGCTATCAAGAAGAAAGCTACTCATGATAAGCAAATCCCTAAAAGGGAAGGCATCTCTGATCAGTACTAGCAAAAATTACGATCCTCATAAAATCCTCAAAGGCAAGTTGAGAAAAATTGCACAAGACACTAGGATAATCACAAGGCTTTTCAGCTATGTTAGGAACCTGGGCAACTCCCGATATGCTAGAGTTAATTCTAAATGACAAAAATTCACGGAACCCACAGACATGCACATCCTGGCAGATAGGTTTAGTGCAAACTTGCCTCACCCCAACAGAGCAAATATCTATCCCAGAGAGTGTAGCCCCCTAGCATCTAGATGCTAGGTGAAAGCCGTACTCCAAAGCAAAAACATGTGTAATGGGCTGACTGTTCCGCGCTGTATAATTATGAACTCAAGAAGAATTAAATCCTCATGTAAAAAGCTGTATAATCTCAGCCTTACTACAGGTATGTACCCAATATGGTACAGCAACGTGGTCCCTTCCACAAAGGTGGTGCCTAACGACCACTGTAACTTCGCCGTATCTGACAGCTATCTGCAGGCTATGGAGAGGTCATATGGAACTCTAAACATGCATTGGGGACTACGAACTGGATCCTACCCAATTGGCTTTGTAAAGGGAGTCCTGCCTTTATGCCTGTACTTTGATCAGTCACCAAGGCCATAATGAAGGGAAGGAGTCCAACACCTATCTGGACCTGCTTAAGGCATTTGACACAATCCCTACTCGGGCATCTGATAACTATCCAGCCTAAATATAACCCCTTGCACAATGGGTTGAACTGGCTTCAAAAGACCCACAAGTCCAATTGCTGGAGCCATTCTGACTCAAACCGGTCAAGTGGTCTCCAAGGGCTCATGCCTGTTCTGGAATGTGTATTTTCTCCGGTAGTTAACAGATGGACTGCTTGCCAGTTTGAGTTTCGAAACTGGTAATTGTCCATGCACGTTACTTAAAAAGCTCTGGATAATTTCTGCTTTCCACCACATAAACTTATGCAAAGGATATCAACCTTGCAAACGAAGTACCATATTCTGATAGAGTGAAACCTTATGCTTTGGGAACTAATATCTGGGGCCCTTATTAATTCTCTTTAACATTTCTGCATTTGGTTAAATAACTTTATCCCCTTTTTCATTATGATTAATCTAGATTAGTGTTAAGTGCTTTAGCCAATTAGGCTTATAGTACATTCCCTTTTGGTGTTTGAAACCAACCAGAAAGAAAACCCAAAATACCTAAAAATAGTCAGTTTCAAACTGCATTCTGGCTTGGTTAAAACTCGTCTGTTTGCTTATTGGGAGTGTGACTTTCCTGCTTATAAGTAGTCCATTCCAGATTCTGACTGTCCTTTGAAATTCAATCTTCTACTTGGTCTGACCTGGAGGAACTTACAACTGTGGGAAGGGAAGCTCTTTCCAGTGGAGCTTTCGAAAAATCCCAGTTTATGTAGTTTAGCCCAGTACTCTTTTCAGACATTTGAGAGTTTTAGCTTTCCCGGATAAACTTCCTGTACATACTAGCAGGGTCTGAGAAAGCTTAGTAATGCTGTAAAGTATAGGTGCTTTACCAAAAACTAGTTCTGTTTAATGCCTCTGGAATAGCTGTTTACCTGCATTTATGTAACATTGCTGTTTTTTTCTTGACTAATCCTGTTATGGTACCAATTGTAACTTGTCGCTATGTTTGGATGCATTTTAAGTGTTCCAGCCTCTCAACTTTAATGATGCACCATAAAGACTTCCATAAAGACCATTAGAATTATCGGTTTCGCTGTGAGTTTGCTGTTAAGTTCCTGATTACTGCTTGCGTATTATGAATGGAATCTCCTTGCTTAATTGCTAAGTAAGTCCAAGTTTCAAGTTACTGTTAAGCCTCTCAAATTGAATTACTGTTTGTCGATTACAGGGAATTGTCTCTGTTACCTGGGTAAGGAGCAGAAAGCTCCTGTGTCGAGCTTATTTCCACAACTTTTAGTCCAGATTGCGTACTCCAGTTTGGTTTTCGCCATTTAAAGATTCCACCTCCGATTAAGCCCGCATATGCACTGAATCTCAGGTAAACACTGGGAGAAGGATTCAGGTCGTGCCTTATAGGCAACTGTCCAACTCTCACTTTCCTAACACCCTAATATCAGATCTACCCAAATCTATACTAGATACTCTATACCCCCACACTGAATACTCTTCAATACCTTCCATGCTCCTGAATTACTTCATTCCTGACCACTTCTTCTCAGAGGACCAAATCCTTGACCTGTTTACTACATGGGTCATGTCCAATCATTCTCCCTGTTAGTCGATTCAACATTCCAGGATCACATGTCCTTCCCCTAGTTCACCTGAAAAATTTCAGAGAATAGGCCCAAAAAGATCTACTTTCCCCTCATGAAAAAGATCAGTTCGAAGATCACCATCCGGTGATGTTAATCTGGAACTAGCCTCCAACGACCAATGTGGGAAAGGAGACACCAATCTGTGGCCCTGCTTATAAATTAACAAAGGAAAATTGCGAAAGTAAGCCCAAACTGAAACCTTGTAGCTCACAAAAGTTGATCCCTCACAAAACCTCAAAGCAGCAGAAGGCAAATTGGCCTAGACACAAACAACCCAAACTTAAGTTAATCAGACCCTGCAATACCAGTTTTGTGAGGTCCTCACAATGGTACACACTATTACACGATTTGCCATATCTAGCACTTGTCCAGCTTACCCTGCGTAAGAAATCACAATAAGGATGCCGGACCAGCAATACCACAGTTAAAGCGCATGCCAGGCCAAGAATACAGCTTCATGGGAGCCGACATATAGCGTGTTCTAAGACTACAAGTAACTGACACACTTGGCCTTCAATAAGCCTCACCTCAGGTTTGCCCTACCTTGCACACTGTACGTCACCTCCTCATAAGGAGATACACCCTGGAATACGTCATACTGAATTGTATTAAGACTTGGAAGATCATATGGCCTTTCTGATTAGGGAATCTCCAACCAATCTTCAATTGGTTTTGGAAAGGCGATCATGCCTCTACTTGATTTTTGAGCGTACCAGCTAGAGGCATGCTTCATAGTCAATCACCAAGCCTTTGAAACCAATCCCAACTCAGGTTTTTGCTCTACCAATAAGTTAACCCTATATCACAGGTGTTTGAATTCTCAGATGGAACACAGTGTGAGTGTGGCTCCTGTCAGACTGTTGCCAGTCATGAGGGAGTCCCAGGATTGTCCTTGGTTTCTATTTCATCTATCTCAGAAGTCCGGCCAACATGAGCCTGGCTGACCAAGTTCACAATGACTGAATGGGATCATTTTAACTCCCAAGGAATGGTCAAGAAAGATCACTGAAACCATACTGGCATAAACCATGGGAAGCTTAATCAAATGAGTATCCTTTGGAAAAACTCAGTTCCCAATAATTACCACATGTGGGAGCCCACTGAAACAAGCATAGAGATTGGAATGGTTACACAACCTCCTTCAATCACAATTACACTTGTCAAAAGCCTCTATGGCAACTACATTCCAAGGGTTTTCACCCAGAAGAAAAGGTCAACTCCTATTGAACACATAGGCCATCCAGTAATTCCCATTTGCATGTCTACCAAACAACACGCTGGAAAGTCCACAACCTACAAAGCTCCTGGCCTAAATATATAGCAGACACATAATCCTCATCATACTAATAAAGAGTCACTTGCTACTTCCAAAATCTGTCTCACTCTTTAAAATGCCTAAAGAAATCCTGTCCCTTTGCACAAGTAGAACCAACTCATTCCACAATCAACAAACATCTGGGAACCCACCCAGGACTCCATGCTGAACAATTCCCATACATTCAAGCAGACAGCAGCCATGTTAAGGAAATCTTGGTGGATGGGTACAAATTACCAGGTCACGTGGCCTCTACAAGAAGGCACTGGAACTAAAAGCAGGACATGCCGGGTAACTATAGGTCAATAAGGCCCCGTCCATTCTGGACAGCACTTGACCAGAACATGAAATACTCAAAAAAAATCGCTATTGTCTCATTACTAACTCAATTTAACTGTGTGAATTTCGCATTTAGGCAGTTAAAATCTGGTCAAATCCCACCAAAATATGGACCATCTACACACTTTTCACATTCCCATTAGGGGCACCACAGTGGATTCATTCCATTTCTCCTTCCCAAACATCTCAGACACCACCACTGAGTCCCTCCAACATCATAAACCTATCAGGCCTCCTTTTCTGTACCGGTAGCTTCTCCTAGAATCTTCGCAATAACCAGCACCTCAGCTGTCCAACCAATTACTTCTCTCGTTGCTCCAACTGCCAACCTGGGCGACCCCTATTAACAATCTCCACACCTCAATTACAACCCAGCAATTTGACCTACCTGCAAGCAAGACCCGGCTTTTGTCACTGCCATCCCAACCATAAACATTACATTGCAACTTGGATCTTCCCAGTTTCATTACGCTGCTGAAAACATGCCTGACATTTCCACCTCCACGCCTTACCCTTCTCCTCGATTCTACAATCACCATACTCATTGCCAAGTATTTATCAATTGCCACCCTCCCTCATCTACATCCTCATCCTCACTTTATTCCACAACAGAGTCTAGTCCTCTGACCTCATTCCCTCTCTCTAGGCATATTTCATCTCCGATGTCTCCACATATCCTTCAAGTCCACAAGTCACGCCATAGTCCCAGACTCTCTGTCTCCTTCCGAATACTTATACCTGGGGAGCTTGCATAGTAAGCATGAAACTGGTGTAGATATAACACATATTAACCATTATTCGATGTCTCAAATGCTACTGTTTTTGCAAGAGCTTTAACGACACAGGAGTGTCTATTGTGCCTCAAGTTACCTACTCGTCAATTGTGGCATCCCTTTAGATCGCAGTCCCCCTGGGCCAGGTTTCCTCGGGTCGTTTCCTCCAATCCAAAGACATGGAGCCATTGCATCAAATTGCTAGGTGTTCATCTGACATGGGGTCAAGTTGCTCGGGCTGAACTCAACACTAAAACTCATCATATCATAGCGGCAGGTATCATTGACCCCACTAAAAGGAAACCGAAAGAAGCAAAATTTTACACACGGATATATTAGTGATAAGCCTCCTTATCCTCGGCTAAAGATTTATTTGATTCGACTTACTAATAACTTTAGCCACATCTCTAATCATGCAGCAATCCAGTAATAACTCTTAGCCAAACCACTATCCTATTAACAGACAACTCTCTTTAAACCAAGTTAATATAAGTAGGTGCTCTAATATCCCCACCTGACCTATGGTGTCACAGATCTACTATGTAGCCAACGATCCTGGATTTTCAAGAGATATACCTTACTATTAGCAATAAGCAGAAATATTTAATGACTGGAACAATCACTTCAAAAAATGGTATCAAAATACTAAATGCACAACCACAACAACACACCAAGCCCACACACACCCTATACAGATATGCACAAAACACCACACTACCTATGAAGTATGTCACTGCAAGCAAATGCATTCATGATCGATGCATTCACTGTGCCACATCATACCCACAGACTGTCATCACTACACACACATACCACCACACCAACCCACATCACAACACCACACAACCAATTCCACAAACACTTCACTAAAGCTTACACTGATGATTCATACATGGACCAGTCCATAAAATAGCAAAAACTCACCATTATCCACCAACCTGTAGCCAACCATTCCCTTACTGTTAGCCTGCATGTACCAACAGCCATAGACCAAGCACTATGCAACCAGTTCCGGTTAAAACTTTAGTAATACACCTGTTTCAATAGCCACACTCAGACTGAAAACATCAGGGGACAGCTTTCCGACAGAACGGCATACAGACAGCTCTAGCCTCCATCCAGACATAACTGATACAACTAGAACCGCCACCTCGTCTGAGTCCTTCCTTCAGCCTTAATGAAGGCTTCTACATTACATACACGAGCACTGAAAGTGAGTGCTTACTGGATCATGCAACAGAAACACACTCCAAATTCCTAAACCATGGATATTGGTGCCGTCCTACCCCACACTATATTGCACACCATCTTATGGATATACTTTCCTATCTATAAAGAGATGACTTGCTGCTCTACCCAAAGTATGCAAATGGATAACGTTGCCATAGTCATGACAGCAGAAGCTACTTGTGGATTTATCCATACCAGGTATGTGTCAAAGCAGGAGGTTAAATATAGCCACTTGGTTCATTTAGCCAGATTGAGTACCTGTCAGATGGCTGAACTCTTTTGCCAGTATGGCACCTCTTCCAAGGCTGAATTGGCTAAAACCTTTGCACCCCATGGACTTTACAGGCCTTGATCTCACTCTAGTAAATCTAACTGGACAACAAAAGGGCCTCCACCCAGATCTGAATCCAATTGCCTAGCCTAAACTCTGCAGACTCACACATTCAATCGAGCAAGACAGTTTCAAAGATAAAGCACCCTCTGTTCCCAGGATAAGTCAGCTCTTCCAACTACTAGCAATTGATGGAGGCACATTTGCCTGGAACAAATGGTTAAGGCTTGTTATCAAGTAGGCCGGTCCTCACATAACCAGAAATATCTACGATCTGCACATTACCACTGCTGAATCACCAGAACAATTTTACATGTATTGGCTACCCTCACTAGAGTCCATCCAGTCTCCACTGGAGGTACTGTGCACCAGTAGATAGCCAAAGCATTGATCTAATAATTTCCCTATGGCCCATCTATTGTGCACGCTACACAGTAGTAATAAACATGGAACCTTAAACTGGTACCCAATTATTGTCAACACAAGCCTACGAATTCGTAATTTCTTTGAAAAGTCACTAAGGCATGATGAAGGAAATACTGCATAGCTTATTGGCCCAAGTATCAGTATTCACTGTATTACGGGTTAGTCAACAGATTTTGTCGAACGTACTAAATAAATGTGAAATGCAATATTTCCCTTTGGATCAAACACTGCAAATTACTATCAATGACCCCTACATACTGAGTGAGGATCCAAGTACAGTAAATATGCTACTTACTGCCATTTCCATGGTAGAGCTTTTAATGTGCCTTATAATAAAGGTTGGCATCTAGATCCAAGGAAATTATATCCGTGTATCAGCACTCATTAGACATTACATACCATTTGAACTGATAGGCTGTTTGGGATGACCTCAAGTTCTTACAAAAAAATACAGTAAACAGATGTCTATGCACTGAAAACCACCTTCTTTCTACCATAAATGGTACCTATGACCATGCACCCACAAATCCAGCCAAACCACACCAAGCAAACACCAACACCATTGAGGACTAAGCAAGCAACGCAACAAAGCATGCTGAGAGACATATTTCGATGCCTTCTTGAAGTTCCTACACATAAGCAAGCCCTTCTGCCTCCTCAAATGAATTGGACAATGATGAATCACAAATCACACCTGGAGCCTACATCCCTATGACAGGGGCAATCTATAACACTCAAGGCATAGGTACACACCCACCTTTGCCCAAGGCCATATATGGATAATAGAGTTATAGTGCTTGTAACTCTAAGCTTGCCTATATTTCCTATGAACCATGAATTAGGAAAAAGTGAAATAGAATCAAAGCCCCTAGGAAGGAATATTTGCTAACAAAGCCAAAGGAGTTAGTGCAAGAACAAGCAGCAAAGGCACTCTCCAGTTCTGGAAAGTGACTGTACCAAAGAAAGTATATAGGTTGCAGCAAGCAAAAAGATGAGATGCAGCAAAACTGCTCGCCAGTCCACAGGGCAAAAGCAGATGGAAGAGTATTCCACACTTGAAGAAAAACACAGAAGTTACTGCAAGTACAGCTTTAATAAAGGAGGCCCACCTAGAAGAAAGACAGATAAGTAAAAGTCATGGAGCCAGGTCATGAGGTCCCTATACAAATTTAAGAGAAGAACATGGTGCTAGTCTAAGCATGTGAGGAAGGGGATTCCAATGCGAGTTAGCATACTAAGAAGTGTCCAAGACAAGGGGAACTCAATTGGGCAGTACAAGGTTACTAGTCCATGTAAGTTCGAAAGCGTGGATGTATGATGCAAGTGTGAACTAGATGGGAAATGACAGTTCGTTCAAGCCAGTCACAACTGACCTTGTTTGCAGGAATTGCAGCACAACACCTGTGTTTGGAATTGAAACTGTACCTGTTTTGAAATCATGAGGACTTCCACTCAAATTTAATGCAACATAGTGCCTACGACTCCAGAGTCTTTCACAAAATGCCTGCTAAGCAGCAAGACTTTACATATTCAGCTACAAGACATGGTTTCAAAGCAATGAAAGCATCCCTCTGTTCCCAGGATAAGTGCCTAGCTTGTCTTCCAACCTACTGGCAATTGATAGGGAGTGTCACTATTTGCCATGGATATCATAATGGTTAAGGTCTTTGTGTAAGTCAGAGTAGGCCAGGTCCTCAACCCACTTATCACCAGTAAATATCTATGCTGATTTGGCAACATTAACCAACATGACTGAATCACCTAGAGACATATTTTACACTGTCAATTGGCTAGCCCTGCCACGACATAGAGTCTGTCATCCATGTTCTCCTATCTTGAGGATACTGTGCACCACAGTAGATAGCCAAAGCCATTGATCTATATAACTCTTTCCCTATTGGGCACCATCTATTGTTTGCACTGCTGCCCACAGCTCAGTAATAATGACATAGGAAACCTCTAAACACTGGACTCAACCCAATTCAATTTTGTCAAGCACAGGTCATGCCTACTGAATTCCGTGAATTTCTTTGAGAAAGTCACTAAGGCCATGGATGAGGGTAAAATACTGCATAGTGCCTACTTTGGCCTGGCCAAGGTATTTGACAGAATTCTCCACTCAGTATTATACAGGAGGGTCTAGGTCAGACAGATTATTGGTGCCAGAACTATGGCCTAAAACTAAATGTGAAAAAATGCAATATCATTCCCTTTGGGAAGTCAAACACCCCTGCAAATTACATCATCAATAGCACACCCCTAACAGTAGACTGAGAGGTGAGAGATCCAAGCACCCAGATAAATAGTAGCCTGAACTTTGACTGCCATGTGTCCGTAGTGGTAAGGAGGTCCTTTTATGTGGCGCAACTTATAAGTAAAGGTATGGCATCTAGATCCAAGGAAATTATAGTCCTGTTGTAATCAGCACTCATTAGAGCAATAATTGAGTACAATGCGCCATTTGGCATGTACTTGACTAGGCACTTATAGCTGCTGGAGTGACCTCAGAGGTTCTTAACAAAGAAAATACAGGGAGTAAACAGCATGTCCTATGCAGCTAGACTAAAAGCCCATCCCTTTACTCTGTTTCCTACCAAATATTAATGGGTGACCTATGCCTGACCTACAAAGCACCCACAAATCCAGGCCTGATGAAGCTGCTGTACATCTGCAAGTCAAACCATGCCAGGATCACCTGATTGAGGGATCTAAGCATAGTCAGTGACGCAAACAAAGCATGCTGGAGAGACAGATATATGTCTCTGAGATTGCCCCTTCTTTGGAACAGGCTTCCTATCCACATTAAGCCGAGCCCTTCACTGGCCCTCCTCAAATGTAATTTGGATCAATGGATGGAGATCACAAATTCACACCTGGGGTAGTGCCTACATCCCTTATGGACAGGGGCAATCTATAACATACTCAAGGCATAGGTACACACCCATGGCGTCCTTTTGTCCCTAAGGGCCATATATTGGGTATAACAGAGTTATACTGGCTAGGCTTGTAAGGGCTCTTAAGCCATTAGCCTAGTTATTTCCTATGAACCTATGAATTAGGAAAAACTGTGAAATAGAAAAGTCAAACCCAGCTAGGAAGGAATACTGTTTGGCTAACAAAAAGGCCAAAGGAGGAGTTACAGTTGCAAAGAACAAGGCAGCAAAGGCACTCTACCAGCTTCTGGAAAGTGACTCAGTAAGCGGCACAAAGAAAGTATATCAGGTTGCAAGGCAAAGGCAGAAAAATAAAGAAGATAGACGCCCTTCATAAGGGATGCCAGCAACAGCCTGCTCACCGGTCCACAGGGCAACAAAGGCAGATGGAAGGAGTATTTCCAGCAACTTCTGAATGAAAAAAAAAAACACAGAAGCTTTACTGCCACAGATACAGCTTATAATGAAAGAAGAGGAGGAGCCCACCATAGAAGAAGTAAGAACAGCACTAAGGAAAACAAAGTCATGGAAAGTAGCAGGTTCAGATGAGGTCACACCAGATATAACAAATATGTTGGATGAGAGAGAGAAGAAATGGCTGCTGAGGGTACTCAGAGCAGTGTGAGGGAAGGGTGTATTCCAGATGACCGGAGTATAAGCATACTAGTGACAGTGTCCAAGAACAAAGGGGACATCCTCAACTGTGGGCAGTACAGAGGTATTAAACTACTGTCACATTACGTGAAAGTTCTGGAGAAGGTGAGTGATGTATGAATATGCAGAGTAGTAGAAACTAAGATGGGAAATGAGCAGTTCAGATTCAGACCAGGATGCAGCACAACTGACCTGGTGTTTGCAGTGGAATTGCAGCACAACTGACCTGGTGTTTGCAGTGGAATAGATAGTTGAGAAGAAGGTAGAGATGAGAAAAGAGTCCAGCTGGGCATTCCTAGACTTGGGGAAAGTGTATGACAAAGTCTCAAGAAAGCAGATTTGGGCAGTACTGCAGTGGTTCAGAGTCACAGAAACATTGGCAGAATTAGTGCAAGCATATACAAGGTCCCAGTAACTCAAGTATGAACACTATTCAGTCTCACAGGGGGGTTCCCAGTGAGATTGGGTGAGTATTAGGATTCAGCTCTGAGCCCATTAATGTTAATGCTGGTGACGGACTATATTAGCAAACAGATTGGAGGGAACAGATGGGCAGGTATGGTGTAGCAAAGAGGTACTGGCGGCATGGGTAGGTATGGCGTTAAGGAGAGGAATGCAGAAGGTCGGATGACTGTGGATTTTGCGAAAAGGATGGACATGGCTGTGGTGCATATGTATTTTAAGAAGAGGGAGGAGCATAGGGTGACATACAAGAGTGGAGGAAGATGCACACAGGTGGATTATATCCTATGTAGGAGGACCAGTCTGAAAGAGACTGGAGACTGTAAAGTGGTGACAGGAGAAAGTGTAGTTAAGCAGCATAGAATGGTGGTCTGTAGGATGACATTGATAATCAAGAAGAGGAGGAGGAGTGTGAAAGCAGTGCCAAGGATTAAATGGTGGAAATTATAAAAAGGTTATTGTGAGGTGGAGTTCAGGGAAGAGTTAAGACAGGCACTGGGAGGCAGTGAAGAGTTACCGAATAGCTGGGTAACTACAGCAGAGCTAGTAAGGGAGACTGCTAGAAAGGTGCTTGGTGTGACATCTGGACAGAGGAAGGAGGACAAGGAGACCTGGTGGTGGAATGAGGAAGTACAGGAGAGTATACAGAGGAAGAGGCTGGTGAAGAAGAAGTGGGATTGTCAAAAAGATGAAGAAAGTAGACATGAGTATAAGGAGATGAGGCACATGGCAAAGAGAGAGGTGGCAAAGGCTAAGGATAAGGCATATGGAGAGTTGTATGAGAGACTGGTCACTAAAGAGGCAGAAAAGGACCTGTACCGATTGGCTAGACAGAGGGACAGAGCTGGGAAAGATGTGCAGCAGGTAAGGGTGATAAAGGATAGTGAGGGAAACGTACTCACAAGCGAGGAGAGTGTGTTGAGCAGATGGAAAGAGTACTTTGAGAGGCTGATGAATGAAGAGAATGAGAGAGAGAAGGTTGGATGATGTGGGGATAGTGAATCAGGAAGTGAAACAGATTAGTATGGAGGAAGTAAGGACAGCTATGAAGAGAATGAAGAATGGAAAGGCTGTTGGCCCAGATGACATACCAGTGGAAGCATGGAGGTGCTTAGGAGAATTGGCAGTGGAATTTTTAACCAGATTGTTTAGTGAAATTTTGGAAAGTCAGAGGATGCCTGAGGAATGGAGAAAAGGTGTTTTGGTACCTATCTTTAAGAATAAGGGTGATGTGCAGAGCTACAGTAACTACAGAGGGATAAAATTGATCAGTCACAGCTTGAAGTTATGGGAAAGAGTAGTGGAAGCTAGGTTAAG
Source organism: Protopterus annectens (assembly GCF_019279795.1). Lineage (NCBI taxonomy): Eukaryota > Metazoa > Chordata > Ceratodontiformes > Protopteridae > Protopterus > Protopterus annectens. Next base: position 367,157,629 of record NC_056744.1, on the reverse strand, counting down.
AAGGGAGGTGATGATTAGTGGTCAGCAGTATAGTTTCATGCCAGGAAAGAGCACTACAGATGCAATGTTTGCTCTGAGAGTGTTGTTGGAGAAATACAGGGAAGGTCAGAAGGAGTTGCATTGTGTCTTTGTGGACTTAGAGAAAGCATATGAAAGGGTGCCTAGAGAGGAGGTGTGGTATTGTATGAGGAAGTCAGGAGTGGCAGAGAAGTATGTAAAAGTGGTACAGGATATGTACGAGGGTAGTGTGACATTGGTGAGGACTGCGGTGGGAGTGACAGATACGTTTAAGGTGGAGGTGGGATTACATCAAGGATCAGCTCTGAGCCCATTCTTATTTGCAGTGGTGATGGACAGGTTGACAGATGAGATCAGACAGGAGGCCCCATGGACTATGATGTTTGCAGATGACATTGTGATAAGTAGTGAGAGTAGGGACCAAGTTGAGGAGACCCTGGAGAGGTGGAGATATGGTTTAGAGAGGAGAGGAATGAAGGTCAGCAGGGCTAAAACAGAATATATGTGTGTAAATGTGAGGGAGGGTAGAGGAATGGTGAGGATGCAGGGAGTAGAGTTGGTAAAGGTGGATGAGTTTAAGTACTTGGGATCAACAGTTCAGAGTAATGGTGAGTGTGGAAGAGAGGTGAAGAAGATAGTACAGGCAGGGTGGAATGGATGGAGAAGAGTGTCAGGAGTGATTTGTGACAGACGGGGACCAGTAAGAGTGAAAGGGAAGGTCTACAAGAGGGTAGTGAGGCCAGCTATGTTATATGGGTTGGAGACGGTGGCATTGACAAAAAGGCAGGAGTCAGAGCTGGATGTGGCAAAGTTAAAGATGTTAAGATTTGCACTGGGTGTGACTCAGATGGACAGGATTAGGAATCAGTATATGAGAGGGTCAGCTCAGGTTGGACAGTTTGGAGACAAAGCAAGAGGGGCAAGATTGCGTTGGTTTGGACATGTGCTGAGTAGGGATGCTGGGTATATTGGGAAAAGGATGCTAAGGATGGAGCTGCCAGGTAAGAGGAAAAGAGGAAGGCCTAAGATAAGGTTTATGGATGTGGTGAGAGAGGACATGCAGGCGGCTGGTGTGAAAGAGTAAGATGCAGAGGACAGGAAGAAATGGAAACAGATGATCCACTGTGGCGACCCCTAATGGGAACAGCCAAAAGAAGATGATGATGATTGGCGGGAACAGATCAACAAAGTTGTTGTATGCAGATGATGTGACATTACTGGCAAACTTTGAGGAAGAACTTCAGCAAAGGATAGTGGAGTGGAATGCAAACCTGAAGGCACATGGGAAGAAACTGAGTACAAATAAGACAGTTGTAATAAGAACAAATGGGGAAAATATGAAGTTGAGAATTAACATAGAAGAGAAGACATGTTAACACCTTCAAGTCTATGGGAGGGGTGGTTGAGGAGAAGGGAAGTCTGAATGAGGAGGTCAAAGCTAGAAACAGCGGGGCTACAGCCAACTGGCATAGCATGTCAGATGTAGTGTATGACAGAAGAATGTCAAAGAAGCTGAAAAGTAAGGAGTGCAAAACAGTGGTGTGAGCAGTACTACTGTATGCTACAGAAACCTGGGCAGTAAAGGCAGAGCAGTTGAGGAAGCTAGAGGTGATGGAGGTGAAGTGCCTGAGATAGGCAGTAGGATGCACACTGTGAGACAGATGAAGAAATGGGGACATAAGAGCAGAAGCAAAAGTAGTTCCAATTGCAGAAATGGTCAAAGAGAATAGATTATATTGGTTTGGGCAGATGTGCAGAAAAACAGAAGACAATCTGGTGAAGAAGATTTGGGAGAGACAGGAAGAAGGCAAGAGGCAATGAAGGCATCCAGAAAAGAGGTGGATGGTTTGTGTAAGAGAAGATCTGCAAAAATCAGGCATGAGTGTTGAAGAAGGTAGAACAGTGGCATTGAACAGAGAGAGATGGTGACAGCATGACACCTCCCCCCATGTAGAATATGGGAAAAAGGGGGCTGATGATGATGATGATCACCTCATGACAGATTTTTCTGGATACAAAATTTGAAATTCAGGATGTCCAAATCACCCTAGATAAGATTAATTACCACTTCATAGCTAGGTATAGAACACTCTCTAGGTTCCCTTCTGAGCATGATAGCTTTTTTAACACCTTAGCTAAAACCCCCTTTAATCATAACACCTTTCTACTGCGAGACTTCAGCTATCCATCAATACACTGACTTACACTGTCAATGGCCAGCATGCACAGTGCTACCCTGACTTGTTAAATCAAACCATAATTTAGTGAGCTTTCCTTTAAATCTGGTAGGACTTTCCCTGCAAATGTCCCTCTGTTTAGGGACTTCCCAAAAGCAAACTTTCTTGAGTTACCTGATTACCTAAATAATTCAGCTGTTATCTTTCTCTGAAGGATCAAATTGCTAAAGCTGCTACCTATATCCATGGCTTCTATGCTCCCTTAAATAGTTGTATTGATAAGGAAGTTTCTATTTGTACCAAATATAATGAGAATTTTATAAATGATCCCTCTATTGTGGGATACTCATATAAATAAATTATATACCTATATCAGAAAGTTACAAAGTAATACCCAACAATGTTCACAACTAGCCCACAATAATAATGCACATTCTGACCTTTAGGTAATCGCCAGTGTCCTAGATGCTAAGTTTAGTGTAAATTTTACTTCATCATCCATTATAGCTATTCCACGTATTCCACAGTCCTGTCATTTTATCCATGGTACTTGATAACATGGCAGGTTGCTTGATTATCAATGCCAAATATGGCTTACTTCAACCCCCTACTTTAATCTAAACTCCTCTACTGGCCACATTCCTAAAACCTGGAAAACAGCCATTGTGATGCTGTTATACAAAGGTGGCCCATCCACAGACCATGGTATCTATAGATCCATTAGTCTCACAAGCTTAATATATGAATCCATGAAGCATATTATCTCAGAGCTTATTAATGTGGGGATTGAACATCTATTAACACTGGAGTCTCATGAATTTGGCTTTATTAAAGGATGGTTCTGACTCTTTAACCTCATTCATTTCTTTGAAAGAGTCACCAAAGCATTTGGCAGTGGTTACACAGTACATACAGTATATCTGGATCTGACCAATGAATTTGACAGTATTCCCAATACAGGCATTATTGACTGATATCGAAATCTGAATATAAATCTTTATATTATGTGATGGATATCTAACTGATGATCTGACAGAACCCTTATGATTAGAGTTGCTGGTGCCGTTTCTGAAGGCAAAAAAAATATATATATATTACCAGTGCTGTAGCAGATGGCTCAGTCTTGGGGTCTCTCATATTTGACATATATTTCTCTGACCTTCATGGTTATATAACTTTCCAAACGACTGTAAACTGGGTGTTGCTCTTCAATCTTCCACCGACTGACACATGTTCTAACAAGGGTTAGACCGTGTTAATGATCTGTGGCAGGGCAATGGTCTAAAATTAAATTTGAAAAAAAACATAGTATAGTTAATTTTGGTAAACAAAACATTTTCCTGTAGCATATAGGTGGCACATATCCCTCGAATCAGACATTGTCGTAACAGATCTTGGCACTCTTGTTGGCAATTCCTTACCTTTTCATAGTTGCGTCTCCACAGTAATTCCTTACCTTTTCATAGTTGCGTCTCCACAGTAATTCCTTACCTTTTCATAGTTGTGTCTCCACTGTAGCCCATAAAGCCTTCTATCTAGCTCATCTAATTTACAAAGTTATCAGTTGTAGATACAAAGAAGTTCTAATCCCTCTTTACTTGTATCTCATCAGACTCATTATTGAATATAATGCCCCCTTTGGCATGTATTTGTCTAAACGTATAACTCAGATTGAGAGACCTCAGAGAATCGTAACTAAAAAGATCACGTGGCTCAAAATTCTTAGTAATAAGGGCAGACTGACAGCCCTTTTTCTGCACTCTTTTGTTATGGACTACTCCATGGGGAGCAGTGCCCAGCCTTTTGAGCCATGAAACATCCAGCCCTTTTTAACCTCCTGTTCCTTCATGAATAAATGGTTCCTCAAATACCTAGATAAAGGACATGAACCTTCATCAACATATAAATAAAAACATTGGTGTGATAAATTTTGTACCCTAACATATCTCTCACCTCTGGAACATGCTTCCACTACATGACAAGCAGATTAACACTCTTATTGCCATCAAGGTAAACCAAAATAACTAGACAGGCTGCCTCAGATACTCCCCCATTCTGTCTTGTCTGACCCTCTTGATGCTATAGGAGACATCTCAATAGGGGTTATTGGCTAGGCATGTAATTGTCTATAGAATGATTTCCTAGTACTTATTTTTGAACTTATAGAGTGCACAGGGTCAGATACCCCATGGGGGAGGTTCACAAGTATGAACAATATAGTTTATGGTGTCTCATGACTTGTTACTTTCTTCTGCTCTAGTGTCATGTGCCTACATGCTGTGGATGGGATGATACCATATTTGTACTGTATACTTTGGATTTACCCTTTTATGTATTGCTTGTGTTATAAGTACTGCTGTTGTATTTCTGATTTGTGTGGACATTCTAGAAACTCTCTGTCTGTCTCTCTGTCTTTCTCTCTCTGTCACACACACTGACACACAAACACACACACACACACACACACACACACACACACATACACACACACACACATAAACACACACACACACACACACACACACACACACACACACACACACACACACACACACACACACACACACACACACACACACAAGTTACATATTTGTTACCACAAATAATTTTTAAGTGAGTGTCAGGCATGTACATGTCCAGAGAACATACCTCACCCAAAACAAGCACATAAGTGCAACTTAACAAGGATATGACCATCACAATAGCAATATTATAACGGTTGTGTCTAATCACATGTGTTTTAAGGCACAGGATAGTACTGCACAGTCCTGTATCTCCAACCTACTTTAATAGTTCTGCAGGTTACTATATTCAGTACACTTGTAATGTACCCCTTAAGACACTTTTGGCCAATAAATTTAGAAGCACTGACAAACTGACAACTCTTCTAAGCTTTACATTACAAATGAAACGCTACCCTTAGATAAATAAGTAGAAAAGTAGCAGTTACCTTATATAAGCAAAAATCTCAATCAGAAACAAAATGTCATCAGCAGGATTCCAATTCTGCATATCCAATTTTTCTTCCGTAGTTCAATGAGAAACAAGGCTTCTTTTCATGTTTATATCTTGCAAGGACTGCCCACGGTGTATGATGATTATGCTAATCTGGATCATCACATTATTGTTTCTGAATCACTCAATTTACATGATGAACAAACTTGATAAACATTATGGTGATTTCCACATGACGCCATCTACATGCCTGAGAAACCTGTGGGCAGCTGTACGCACACGCAGGAAGCTGATTGTTAGTGTGGAGAGAATTGTTATCCCATAGTTAACCATCTGCAGATGAAGTTGCTGTTGGGCATTTATTCTCCCCAGACAACACAGGCATGGAGGATTGCCATGTTTCATATCTATTGCAACTATAATAATATATTATCTATATTTTATTAATTTGTCATTCACCATGAAAATAAGGTGCCCATCTATGCCCATCATTGAGAGGAGGAGGAAGATGGGACACATAAGACTTGCTATGGCCACCAGTTATCTCTCATTTTTCCTGACATCTTTCAAGGTGAGACATTATGGCTGTAGAAAGACAGGGCAGTGTTCATTTTAGCGCACAGAGGTGGTGTGAGGAGGATGCCACAGGCTGTAACATACCACTCATGGTCAGTATTTTGGCACATGTGGTCATTCTGCAGGGCACCACAGGCTATATCCAGGCAGTAAAAGCAAACACATGCTCTATAATGTTTTTAGTTTGCAATAGTGCACATTTCTACTACTGGTAAGTTTGATTCTGTGGATTTTTGATGGGTGTCATGAGCCAGAGTTCTAGGGCATACCCATAATCATGCACAAGATGTCCCTGTGGGACATCACCCTTCTCAAACCATTGATTAATGTCACCTGTGTGCCATATGTGGGAGTCATAATAATTGCCTGGGTGGCCTGCATGCACATTGTTATACCCTGTGCATTACAGACCACCTGACAGTTGATGAGGTGATAACCACCCTGTGCATTACAGACCACCTGACAGTTGATGAGCCAATACCCTTTCTGGTTCACATACTCCTTCCCAGTGTGTTTGGGCCTAGTTTTATTTTACTCTACCCAGTTCATCAGGTGGGGCCTTTGTTTCAAAGTTGGTACAGTTTATGGCCTCCAGTACCTAAGGGAAACTGACTATATTGTTGAACTCCCACATGATGTTTGCTCTCGCATCTAGGGTACATTGCAACCATATTTGCTCACTGGTTTACCTTTATAAAGGCGATACACAGTCGGGGAACAGCAAGTGTTTGAAAGGCTGTTTGCAAATTTTGCAAATGCCGAAAGTAAAAAGGTTTGAATGTGCAATGAGCGAATGCACAGTGACATTCGCTCATTGCACATTCGACATTGTGGGGTGGATTGCACTATAGTAGGGATCGGGAAATGGTTCCTTTTCCCACTGTAGTGTGATCTCGGAGTTAGAATAATAAAGTAGGGGGTGTGTGTGGGGGTGCAGCCCCCCACATGGGGGGGTGCAGGGGGGCTTGCCCCTGCTTTACACTTCATTTTTTTTTTGTTCGACATTAATGTTCGAAAAACAGCGAATTTGCTTTTCGATTTGCTGTTTTTCGAACATTAAGGACTGTCGATGTTTTCACTTTCGTGGTTTTGAGTCGCTCATATGAGCACTTGAACACTGTGATTCGAGTTTATGAAGGTAAACCATGCTCACCCTCATGTTTAAGCTTGGGTTGAGAAACTGAAAGCCTCTTCGGTCAGTGTTGTGCACCTTCAGGCAAAGCAGTTACAATGAGATCCTTCTGCAAATACACATTTACAATGGCTGTATCAACTGCAAGCATATTTGTGAGACATACTTCATTTGAACATGGACATATGGTCGAGTTCGACTCTAAGCTAAGCTCAGCATCTCCGGACAGAATTTGAATGCTTCTGAATCACTGCAATGTCCTGTTTTGCCTCAGTATCATATGTGGCACTTCATTATACAGTCATTAGCATGAAACATGGCAGACCATATTATTTTGCCTTGACACATCATGTAGCTGTTTTCTGAATTGTACATGCACCATGCTTAGCCGTTCAATGTGCAAATGCACTTAATGTAATGTGGCAAATTTTTATGAATCTGTTCCTAAACCTAGATAGCATTGGTCCTGAAAGTTTGGAAAATTAAATGCAATTCACTAGAAATGACAGTGAAGTGCGAATCTTGTTGTTACACTTTCAAACTTTCTTTTAGCAGGGGGGCAAGCCTCCTGCACTCTCCTGATGTGGGACCTGTGCTCCCACACCACTGTTACTTATATATACATACATACATACTAATCTCAAACTTACACTGTGAGTCCTTTATTTGCAGCTTGTTCTAATGGCAGTTAATTGTTTTTAGAAAGTAACTTATGTTGTACATAATATTCCACAGAGAACTCTGTGGACTGGAAATGTTCACTTTATCTCCACAGTTCAGCTATATACTCTGAAAGGTTTTATTTCTGCTTTGGTTGATATTGTGAAACCTGAATATTTTCTGTGCTTACTAGAAGATTTGAACCCAAATGATTTGGTGACCTAGTTAAAATTTTCATAAGGTTTTATGCTTTAGCTGATGCATCTAAATTCCATAGCAGTCAATGAGTCATTGTACCCACTAGATTTAACAAACCTGTCACATTTTATTACTATCTGCAATATCACTGACAATGCTGTATTGTTTTGACCATTCAACAGAGCCTTACCAGCCCCCTTTATTAGGCACATTTAGATATCTCACATAACCTTACATGTTGTTAATGGCCAGCCTACTAGTCAGTGAGTTCAAAATGGATGAGGATTTAACTCATCAAATTAAACCTGTCAACTTTACAGTTCTTGATCTCTGTTTATTACAGAAAACCACTGCTGGTGTGGTTTCTATTTATGAGTCAGCAGTGATAGCGCTGTGTGGTCTTTTAATTTTTTTTCTTGTGATTTACTGCAGATTTGTTATAGAAAAGTTAAAGGGTATGGGGGTGAAAGCATATGTTCTTTAGATTTTTCATCAGGTTTATTTAATTATTTATTTTTTGTTCAGCTGAAACTCTAGGAAAATGTAGCAGAACCCTTGCAAACTATTTATGTTTGTACTGTTTTTTTCAGTTTGACTTCCATTGCCTCTTCTGGATTATACAACATACACTTCTGATGCAGAGTTAGAAAGTTCTGGCATTTTGGTCATTTGTGCATGCTACACACAACTTATTGTTTTGTGAGACACCATCAATAACTTCTTATTACATTTACTGTATGAGATTAAAAAAATGCTCCTTTACATACCTCATTTACAACTCTTTATGACAGTAATATTGTAGTTCCTTTACATATCTTCTTTTAAATTAAGTGCATTTATAAATATATTAGAATAATGCGTTTTCCATAAATACATTCACTAATTAATGACATCTATATGGATTAATTCTACTTGCTTTAATATTCTGTGTTTTGATTATTAATTCAATGTGAATATGTTATATACTCTCTAAGGCAAGGTTACACAAAAAAGTCTTTACTTGCTTTAATAAAATTTGTCCTGCCCCTACGATTATACAGCATTAATCTTTGCATTATGTACTCATGTGTACTTTTTTTTGCAGTGCATGTAAGCACTACTTGTTTTTTATGTATCCATGTGTACTTTTTTTGCAGTGCATGTAAGCACTACTTGTTTTACCTTTTCATCATGAGGGTTCATCTCACCTACTGCATCAGTTTCATTGTCTATCTTCATGAATGGAAAGTTTTTGGTTAAAGGTGGCACCTGCGTATGTGGGATAATTCGATTGCCAGTTTCTTGTTTATTTGCCCAGTTTGCATGTTCCACATCAGGACACAATAAATCCATAAAGGCAGGAGTTGTGCAGAGCACATTTTGCCTAGCTTGCTGTTCGGTTATAAACGTGTGTTTGTTTGAAAGAACCTGCATGGCCTTTAAGTGTAATTGTAGCAAGGGTCATATAAAATAGAGGCTTATAAGCGGGTTGCCAATCATAAGCTTATTGCGATCCTAACTGACTTACTATTAGTTTGAGATATGAATGCCAAGAAATTCACCTTGAAAGCAAAGTTAGAGAGGTGAATCTTGGCATCCATTTCAAGAACACATAATAGTAGGTTAGGATCGGTGAAAAGATCATAATTCTTTGTAGTGTATGGAGCTTTATCTGTTCCGTGTACTACTAGTTACAGTAAAAAAGACTGAAGAAAACGCTAAGTGCTTTTGCTGGCTTTAAAAGACATAAAGCACTTAACAAGTGCAGCCAGAAAGGCAATGTAACACAGTCCCTTTTGTTTACACTTATCTTCTGTGTCTCTCAACTGTCCAGATTTTTTCAGAATGTCCAGATTTTCACTTCATATGTATAGTCTGTTCCTCATAAAGTCCATGTTTTTTGGACAACTTACTGAGGACTGAATTCATAAAATAACGATATACATTTAAGTTTCAGACTTTGTATCCTTAATGCAGGCAAACACACATCCTATTATTCTAGTAATTTTCTAAAGTTATAAGTCAGTATGGACAGCAGGAAAAAAAACAAATCTTTTATTCGCCCCTGTCATTTGTACTAGGAGATTTTATCATATAGGGTGAGATATAGGATCATAGGATCACAGGAGATTACTAGGTTATCGACCCGGAGGTCATTTTAAGCCTAGCAATTTTGTTCCAATGTAATACCATAGAAATGTTAGTCAATACCCAATACTGCATTTAGTGATGACCTTAACAATGTTAGCAGGGGTGCTTAACACTTGTTAAGGTTGGGTCTTGCGCCACACTGGCACTTAACTGATTTGTGTTTTTCCGAATATTGGAGTGTAAAATTCATGCTCCATCCACTACATAGTTATTAAAATTTAAAGGCATGAAAAGTTGTTTACATGTATTCTCTGACTCAGAATAACTTTTCACTGTATGTGCACCATTTCCAAATAAAAAACAGTAACAAGAAGTGGCAACATTTGTGAGAAATAGTTCTGCACAATAAGCTATCATACAGTCATTTAGGCAGAAGAACAAATTATTTCTGTGGTGATTACAATATCTTGAAATACACTGAAATCTCTGCTTCAAAGTTGAAGCAATCAGTTAAAATCATAAAACTGGTATAGGCATCTCGGGTCATTGCAGTTCAAGTGATCAGCACCAGACAATTTTTTTACCATTTCTGGATATCTTGCTTGCAGCGGAAATAAAAAGGATAGACTGAAAAGCAGACCAGTCAGACAAAATAGTGTCAGATTTATTCATTTATGTTTAATTTGAAGACTGTTAGGGGATAATAAGCTTAAAATATCAGAATGTCACAAAGTCAGAAGGCAATTTCACTCCATGGAGAGTGATAATGGATATGAAGTCCCCATTTAAGCTGATCTGTAAGAAGGCCCCCTGCAGCAGAGATCGTTGAGAGTTTTTCCTCTTTTGATACCAAATATTGACCCATTTGTGACTCCTTTTCACCTTTCACTTCCTCAGGTGTGGAAACATTACACAATGGTCTATGAAGCAATACCTGTTAACTGTCCCTGAGTAGTGCATTCCATTGCCAAAGTACATGTTTCTGCAGATCATGGCTTTGTAAGTGGCTGAACTGTGGCTTAGTAGCACTTTCTCAAGCAGCTCCTTAAAGGGTCCTGCATCTCTTTTCAGAACCTCGGGGGCATGTAACCCTACTCTATACAAACTACAAATTTGCTTTTCACAGAGGGCTCTATTATCATACATGCCAAATGCACAAAGCATCATTTCTCCCCTAGATTCTATCACTGAAAAGAAAACATGGAGATACATGGGCTGGCTAAAGTGCAATAGAGAAAGCACTTTTAGGAGATAATGTGGATTGTACAAGGGGGCATCCTGTTCTTCTGAATGATCAAGTAGCTTTGAGACCCTAAGGGTAGAGGCGATGATTAGCTAAAACAGTGTCTTCCAAGTGATTAGCTTTCAGATCTGCTGGACTAGTCCTTTAAATTGGTGGGGGGGGGGGGCTGATAATCATGTATTTCAAGTTCTAAGGAAAGAAGACATTTTTAAGAAGCAGTGACAATGCAGGATGAATTAAGGAGCTACTTGACAAGCTACTGCCAAGCTGCAGTTCTGCCATTTACAGAGGTAAGAGCTGCAGAAACACATACCTTGATCATGGAATAGTTAAACCTCAGGTGAAGCAGGTGTGTGAAGTAGTTAAGGATTCTGACATACTAAATGGGTGGCAATATGGCTACATGTCTTGCTGGATGGAGAACGTCCTCCATTAGGCAGAGCAAAGTCTGTACAATTAAAAGCTTTCTGGCAACCTTCCTCATATCTGTGGCTCTTGTCACAAGGTCTGGTAGGAATAATGGCCAAGCAGAGCAGCCACGTCTAGAGATGTAGCCAAGTGCTGCCCCAGAATGAGGTGAACTTCTTTGTCCTGTACTTTGATACGTTTCTATACTGTCTGGTCTTAGAGACTCTGAAATAATACTTTTCTGGGCCACCATGGCATGTAAATGATGACTTCTACCTATTCTTCTTTGAATTTCTAGAAGACATTGAATCAATGAAGCAGATTTAGATAATATGGCAGTCTTCCCTGTACTGGGAGGAAAAACACACCCACCATCATCTTCTATTTTCCATCCTGAAATGATCATGAGGGGGCTGTATTTCAATAAAACATTGTTTCTGATGAAGTCTACTCTTGGACTAAAGTGTTGATTAAATTTGAGTATGCTAAAGTGTTTTGAGTTCAGCTAGTCCTTTTTCACCTTTGGTGGTTATTATTTGTTTTGGTTTTGTTTTGTTTTGATTTCTGCTTGCTACCTTGGGAGTCATTCCATTTTTTTGTGTAGAAACAATAATCTACCTGTACATAAAATACTATTATTACTTCATCGTATCGTGTTTAATTCTCATGCGTTATGCATAATTAGCAGCTATATTCTGTAAATTAACATTTGTTTTTATAAAAGTATCAGGCAGATGGATTACTGGAAAAATATAAGTTAAACACACTTACAAAAATTAATTATATATATCTGGATGTGTATTTGTGCCCAGATATACACGTTTGTGCACATGTACATATGTGTAGTGCACGAGTGTGAATATTTCTCTGTAGCACCATAATTCCCTCCTGTGTTATCTTGGAAATGCTCAAGAAATTGAAACAGAAAGTGCACTTTTGACTATTGAAAGAAAGCTTTACATGCTTAAAAAATGCTCAGCAAAGGATGTTTGAAGTAAAAGAAAAACTTTCATTCTAATTCCATGGCTTTTGATCTCAGAGAATGTAATATTTCTTCAAAAGCTGAAGGAAGACAGAAGTCAGTGGAAGAATGGTTTTATGCATGGATGTGTGTGTGAGTGTGTGTATGTGTGTGTGATTTTGTTTGTATATATTCCTCTGTTTTTTTTTATTTGTGTCTGGTAGTGGGGTCTCACCGGTAGGTAAGAGCCTGTTATTCTTCAGTTTTAGTTATTTAAAATGTCTGATGAAACTTCCTTGTCATGTAAATGTCTCCAGACACTTCAGACAGTGGATTATAAAACAGTCATAAATAACAATCGCAATTTTAATTAAGAAAGTGAACTCTCAAGAAAGCCAGATACACATAGTGTGTTAAAATGCAAGTCCTGAAGGCTTATGTTCTTCGTGTACTGCAGCTATGGTTCATACTTTGGATAATCAGAGCAAGATGGTTCTTAGATTTGTATGCAGTAGTTCATTGCTGTTAGAAACCCTTTGGGTCCACTGTCTTAGTCTGTTGTAACAAAGCTACATTTCTAATAAGAAATTGTGAATTCATACATTATTTTCAGTATGAAGTTCAGTGCTCTTAATCATAAATGAATGGCAGAATGCTAGCAAACGTTTAGAAGCCAGCTTTGAAATGCATAATAAGTAGGTGGAGCTGAATTTACATTTTGCACACATGCTATATATTATATTTGAAACAGTTAACATTGTACAAGACTAAAGAGCACATGGTATGATTAAAATGTTATTTCCCTGGTGTTGTATGTCGCCTCATAACTTATATCTGCTATGACATCATAATTAGTTGCCATGGGAGTTCTTGATGTCAAAACTACTGTAGTATAACCTCAAGAAGAGAAAAGGCAACATGTTCAGATGACCTCAGTAGGAACTCAGATTTATTTATTTTTTTCCCCATTGCAGCTATTTGCTATTAGCCATGTCCCAGGCAGCATTGATTTTTTCCTCTGATATCCTCAAAACCTCTCTGGTTTGCTCCACACCGGCGAGGGTCCTACTAAGCAGGAATTTGAATGTATAAGCTCAGAGAATGGTCAGAGAGCAGATCTGGAAAACCTGGTAATATGTCATCCTGATGACTGTAAGGGATTTTTTTATATGTCCTATCCACTGGCCTAGTCCACACATCAGTATTATTTGATAGCTACTGAGATCTATTTCACTAATGAGTTGGTGTTGCATTTGCACAATTGTTTGCTGCTGGACCAGAGTCACTTGAATCCACAGAAGACTATCTTTTTTTCTTTGTGTTCTTCATCATTGGAGTAATGGTTCCCGTCTGCACCTAGTTAACTGATTTGTTCCTCCATCAGGGTAATAGGCCTCTGGGCAGTCAAGTGTTAGGCAGTGGCCAGTTTGCAGATCCTCTGGATTGCCCTGTCCACACCCCCACAACAGCCTTGACAGCTCTGCTATAGCTGCCTCAGGAGGTGCATGCACACTTCTGAACAAGCACAACTTTACAACCAAGGAGCAAAATAGTTGCAGTGTAAGCATTCCTGCAGGTATCACCAGTGTAGCAAGCTAAGGCTGCCCCTCCTACATGATGAGTAAGCCAAGATCACTCCCACCCTTCCTCACTTGATCCCATCAATGCCTGTGCCATTAGTCAAACATGGGCAATCTGGGGTGCAGTCAGGGCTTCATCCCTCTGTGCCATGGAGGTGGACTTTGAGAACTATATTAGTCAAACATGGGCAATCTGGGGTGCAGTCAGGGCTTCATCCCTGTGTGCCATGGAGGTGGACTTTGAGAACTATATTAGTCAAACATGGGCAATCTGGGGTGCAGTCAGGGCTTTATCCCTCTGTGCCATGAAGGTGGACTTTGAGAACTATATTAGTCAAACATGGGTAATCTGGGGTACAGTCAGGGCTTCATTCCTCTGCGCCATGGAGGTAGACTTTGAGAACTATTGCTTTGACCTGAAATCCCCTTCCATGGAATGGCACTCAGCCCCTATTGCCAGGCCGTCTTCTCAGAGTAAAGGATCCACTAACAGAACCTGACTGAAGGAGATGGAGCTATTGATTAAGGTGCCAATATTCCTTTTTACCATGTTGGTTTGGAGTGAGGCTGTCACTGCATTATAAGGTATAGAAAACAGTAGTTTACAGAATGTATCAAGACTGTACTTTTTTCCATGTAATTGTAGCCCTTTTTCTGTATACTGCTGTTTTGCAAGGATTAATTCTTGCTGAAGTGATTCTTTAACTTGAAAACTATAAACAACAGCATGCAGTTTACAGTCATCAGGAAGTATGGTTAGATAAGTATATGCCAAAAGGAGGGGTCCCTGAGCTAAACCCTTAGGTACACCACGGGTTACTGTCTTCCTTTCTGAGATGGTACCTGTTACCTTAACAATGTGGGTTTTATGTTTCACCTAGTTTGCTCTCTACCTTACCATGCAGGGTCTACAGTTTAGTCTTTTATCTAATTCAGCGTACTTGTGTGTGTGTGTGTGTGTGTGTGTGTGTGTGTGTGTGTGTGTGTGTGTGTGTGTGTGTGTGTGTGTGTGTGTGTGGGGAGGAGGGGTGTAGTGTGAAATGCTTTGGCCAGATCTAGGTATGCTGCATGGCCTAAATGACAAATATCCATCCCATGACCATTTACAAAACGTTTACTAAGCTAAGTAGACATAACATTCCTTTGTCAAAAACTATTGATGGTATAGGTGTGTGAGGTTTTGATACTATGGTTAATGAAGTCTAAATATGATACCCACCATGGCTTTGCAAATTAGTCTAGATAGGCTGATGAGTCTTTAGTTCCTGGGGTTTGTGGTAGGTCTCTCCTTATAAACAGGCATCACAAGAGACATTTTCCTTACTTCAGAGACAACTCCTGTAGCTAATCTTAAATTAAACAAGATTAGTAGGGGTTCCACAAGCGCATGTTTGATGCTGTTTATTAGGTACCCACGTAAATTACCTGGGCCCATGGATGTGGTCTTTTTAAATTTTAGTAAAGAAGTTAGGAGCTGTTTCTTGATGATTTGAGGGGGGGGGTTAAATGAAATTGAGGATTTGTGGAATATGAATGACCATTTCTAGGGTAAAGTTAACACAATTGAAATGCAACTATATTAACAATGTCTTTTTAGGTCAGAGTGGGTGATGTAATTTTGAAATAGTTATGAACATTGCTGCATGTTATTTCTTAATTTGCTGAGGTAATTAAGGATTTATAATTGCTCTTGACTTCAGGTGTTAATTTCATGTCATGTTTCACTTTAATCTTCTTGATGGCAATTTTCAGTTCTCTGCTGATCTTTTTAATATAGTCTTCAATGTGGGTATATTTAGATTTGTTGTAGGACTGTCTTATGTCTCTTTTCTTCTGTTATATAGTTTATTTACACTGGTGGACCACTTTTTCAATTCAACTGTGACTGAGTTCTACTCCATACCACAAGTATCAGCTGAGACTAGAGTGGCAATACTGAAAGTAAATTTCATGAACTCATCATATAGTTTGAGTAAGTTGACTTGTTAGAAGTTATCAGATCTAGAATTGTTCATTGTGATACTGTCACTAATTTGTGGTGTGATTTAATGAACCTATGAGCCTACTATGTGGATGACAGAGGTGGGTACTGTGTTGGTAAAAACGAGATCAAGAATGTTATGAGAGTCTAAAGATTGGTCAATATATTGTTTATACTTGAGACATTGAATAGGACAACCATTATATAGTCAGAATTTTAGTTTGTTGTAATTATATCTGCTGTGGTGAGATGTCCAGCAGCTGAACTTTGCCTACAATGGTGCTATGGGGGCAGCAAGTGCTTTGGCCATTGCAAGGAAGCCATGAAAGGAGAGCTGCAGGCTGTGCTTTGCAAAGCAATGAAGCCTATAAACCATGTCATCCTAAGCTGACACATACTGGACCCTCTATACTAACACCAAATATGTAGCCAGTTGTTTAAACCAATTATCTTTTCTTTGAATTTGTGCATCATTATGGGAAGATATAGTGTTCCACTCAGGGCCAGGATCTTTCCTGAATTGGATATATGCATGGTGAGGACCAACATGTTTCTCTGCATACCATTCAGAGTTGTGTGCCGTAAGTGATTCACACCCACATGAGCTATCACTAGGCTGAATTCATATGTGTCTGGAGTGAGGAACAGGATAATCCTTGTAACTTTGCGGATCCTGGCTCTGGAAAGACAACTATCACTCTGTCCTTCTCCAGCCATGTAATCCCTGAGTCTGTGTATCTGACAATGGAGTCATCAGTTACTAGAAGATTTTAGTTACTTAATCAGTCATCCATTTTTTTTCTTGACCAGGTTAATCCCACTAGGTGAGTGGACTGTTTTCAGGGAAAACCTGAGGTGGTATTTATATTGACTAGTGGAAATTTTGCCAGGGCAATGGAGAAATTCCCCTACTCTTTCAAAAAATGCCATGAGATCTTTTATGTCCACCTGACCTTTCACCAACGCAGGATACGGCCTCTGTGCATTTCATCTAAAGGATGGTGTACCCCTTAATGCTTCACTGCAGTGTCAGTGATAAGAAATGAATCCAATAATCTGGAGTTGGAATAGGAACCACAGCCAATGCCAAAGATGAGCATGCCACCTGCTGAGTTGCTGATGTTGAACCTACAACTTTATCAGAAGAGGAAGATTCCCAGTCTGTCTCCTGATGATACCTTAGTATGGGTAAGGGGGTGATGCTGTGTTAGTTAATTTCTTCTGTGAATTATCTTATTGGTTTTAGATGGCTTTTGGACTGACTTTTTGACAGCCTTAGGTATGTAGATGTTACTGCATCTTGGCTTTTATTCTCACGGTCTCCCATTTCCATACTATGTTGAGATAAAGCATGTTTATTTAGCTATGTCTATATTTCTATCTGTCTGTCTATCTAACAACACCCAATTATCCAAAATACAAGTTATAACTCCACTTTTATACTGGTTTATGGAACAAACCCATAACAGACTTCTGATTTTATCCAAGATATATATATATATATATATATATATATATATATGTTCATGGATCTACTTCATATGTTCAACACTTCAAAATGCCGAATTTCCATATGGCTGAGACCATATGATCGACATTTGAAATATCAGACATATAAAATACAAAAGTTAAAAACAACAAACACTTACCTAAATACTGCTAGCAGGGGGGGCAATCCCCCCTTCACCCCCCCGTGGGGGGCTCTGTCCCCCACACCCCCGTAACTTAAATATACCAACTCTGAGATCGCACTAAAGTGCAAGAATGGAAATCTTTCCATTCCGCACTGTACAGAGATGCTGGTTCTGCATTGTTGGCATTTCAAATGTCGATCATATGGTCTCGACCATATGAAATTCGGCATTTTGAAGTGTCGGCAATGTGAAGGGGACCCAAGTTCATAGATTGGTACTAGGCTAACTGTCTTTGTGGGCCATTTTAAGCCTAGCCTATTATCCTACATGAGAATCAAACCCTGCACATACCTCTCACTTCTTAACACAAGAATTCTGGACAAAGCCTAAAAGAGTGGGGGACAAAGGCCCAAAAAATAGTGGCAGATTTTAACTACTGCTCTTATAAACTTAAAACATTGTTAAAACAAAGGGATTTATGTTAACATACATTTTCTGAAGGATATAAAGTCTGATACTCAAATGCATGTTATTATGTAGTGACTTAAATCCTCAGCGATTTGCCAAAAAAACACACATTTTAGGAGGAGCAGGCCAAAAATATGAAGCAAAAATCTGGACATTCTACAAAAATCTGAAGAAGTGAGCGGTATGACCCTGCACACATTCTGCAAAAATCTGGACAGTTGAGAGGTATGATGCACCTTGTGTCTGTAAGATAAACATTTTAACTGTTATGACAGTATATATATATATAGATATATGTATATACATGTTAATGTGCTTAATGTTGACACAGCAACATCAAATCACAAAATGTTGACACCTTCTGTACCCCCACACCCCCTGTTTTTTATATAAACTAACTCTGAGCTTGCACAATCACTGAGGAAGGGACATATTCCCCTTCCCTGGGGATTATCCTTTACTGAACAACTGCCAACTATCTGCATTATTGACTAATGAAGGGTGACAACACATCTGGTAATATAGTCACCCCTAGAGAGGGTGCTCATTTCAGACCTAAAAAATATACCTGCCAAATCTGTACCCTCCCAAATATCTCCAGAAACCATCAACCTGCCTTTACCCATCGAACCTGCACACAAATAGCCAAAGCCCACTCTTACAGAGCATCTAGAAATTTTGCCCACTTTAGCCATATGATACGATACTCTGAATGCCCACAACTGGTACCCAACTAAGATACCACCATTGGATGAAGCTGTAAGCTACTTTGACAATGTGTCTCTAAATACACTCAACAGTGTTGCCCTCATGTGAACTAAAAGAGTCAAGCATAACCATGCCC
This sequence comes from Protopterus annectens, assembly GCF_019279795.1. Taxonomy (NCBI): domain Eukaryota; kingdom Metazoa; phylum Chordata; order Ceratodontiformes; family Protopteridae; genus Protopterus; species Protopterus annectens. The sequence continues at coordinate 367,138,724 of NC_056744.1, read as the reverse complement.
CTTGGCTAATAAAACACACTAAACTGATACTTATTTCTAGGGACCGAGCCTGGAAGGTGTGGCATAAAAACAAAACCCCACAAAACTAACTCAACTACAAACAACTTTGTAATAGTGCCAAAAAGCTAGTCATTACTGATAAAAAAACACACTTCTCCACTCAACTAGGTTCCCAAAGGAAAAAAAAAAAAAATTTTTTCTGGAAATCAGTTTCCTCACTTTTTAATCATGGAATCCATCAAAATCCTACACCTTCTCCTGATAAAGATCCACAAGAGACTGTCCAAGCATTTAATGCTCACTTTATTGAAACCATCAGTAAACTTATCAATGATCTCTCTACACAAACCAATAATACCATAAATAGTTTTGAAAATCATACAAATAATTCCTATCTTAAGTCAACCACATACCCCCCCACAGATTATAACTTAAACAATATTCAATCCACACCTACTTTTACTATGCAACCAGTGCCCTCCTCTGTAGTGAAGAAACTGATAGCAAAGCTAAAACCATGCTCCCCCTCAGCTGAAGGACTTGCGCAGAATACGTAAAACTCACTGCTGATGCTATAGCATACATTTTATTTATTTAATTTTTTATTTTACATTTGTTGACCGGGCTAGTCTAAATGGATATATGTCCATTTTCAGTAGAGGCCTGGAGAGAAAAGCTCCGAGATAAAAAAAAATAATTCTACAGTGAGTACAAAGAAGAAAACTATTAGATAAATATGCATTCATTTACAAATTTTATTTCAGCAGCAATAAGATATAAAGACCTTCTGTTCCGGACATTTGGAGCTGAGACATTATAAGCATGAATCAGTTAACATTTTGTGTCCATGAATTTACACAGCACAGTAATGGCATAAAGAGAACAAATTATATATTTTTAGAGGCGAGAACAGTATCAGATATAAAAGATTTAGTTGTTAAAGCATTAAGGCAAGGGGAGATGGTATCAGTCCGGATTGGTGCGAGGGCAAAGCCATTGGGATTTTAAGAAAATTCTTAATTGGTTCTTGAAAGGATGGGTGGATGTAATAGATGTTAGTATGGCTGGAAGTTTGTTCCAAGTTTTACCAACAGAGTTAGAAAACAGGCAGTCCCTGGATTTATTGTTGGATTTTTAAGGTGGCTACTTGTAACCTATTGGCTGAACGTAGGGTAGGAAAGTTTTTATAAGAATTGAGGAGGTTACAGAGTATAGGAGTATTTATAGGATGATGTAAGATCTTGTGGATAACAGTGAGTTGCTGGAAAAGTAGCTGGTTTTGTATTTCCAGCCATCCTAGAAGTTTAAGATTTTGGCAATGGTGGGTTTGAAATGGGGCACCAGTGGCAAATCTGGCTATGTTGTTATAACAGGTTGCCAGTTTATTTAAATTGCTTTTGGATAGGTTTGTATAAATGGTGGAGACATAGAGAAGGGTGGAAATTAGGTGAGTTTGAGCAATAGTAATCTTAGCTGAGGCTGTGAGAAATGGTTTGAGTCTATAAAGGAAACCAAGTTTTCTATTAATTGATTTAATAGTTAAATTAATGTGTGTGTCAAAGTTAAGATTATTATCTATTTTTACACCCAAGAGTTTAGTGGTAGTGCCGGGAGCAATTTCAGTACCATTATTAGATGTAAGTATGAAATTGAATGAAGGGGACTTCTGTGTGGGAGTAAACAATAATAATTTAGTTTTTTGGGGGTTTAGGAGGAGACAGCATTGGTGGAACCATTTTTCAACTAAGGTAAATACTTTTTGTGTACTGGTTTGGAGTTCAGCTGGAGAGGATGCGACACAGATAGGAGTTGAATCGTCAGCATATTGTATGCAGGTAGTTTGGGGAAGGGAGGTTTTCAGATAATTAATGAAAATACTGAAGAGGAGTGGACCCAGAATAGATCCTTGTGGAACCCCAAGAGTGATCGGGAGCTGAGAGAATAAGTTGTCCCAGAGCACTGCTTGTTGTCTATTTTCCAGGTATGATTGAAACCATTTAACTGCTTGCATGTCAATTGAAAGAGATTTGAGTCTGTTTGACAATACTTGGTGGTTAACCATATCAAAGGTCTTGGAGAGGTCTATGAAGAGAGCTGAAGAAAGCAGGTTACTATTTCGATTTTTATTAATGCAGTCAGTAAAGGATAGGAGTTCAGTTGTAGTACTGTGGAAAGGGCTGAAGCCATGTTGGCAGTCCACTAAAAGTTTGTTTTGGAGGAGATGATGCAGTAGTTAACGGTGAATACATCTCTCCATAACTTTTCCTAAGGGAGAGAGAAGGGCTATAGGGCGGAAGTTTGAGAGTTCATTAGATTTACCTCCCTTATGCAAAGGGATAATATGTGAGACTTTCCAGAGAGATGGGATGTAAGATTCTGTGATGGTTCTATTTATTAAGATGGAAATTGGATAGGCTAGTACTCCAGCTGCAGTTTGCAGGAATTCAGCTGGGAGGAGATCAGCTGATGATGTACATGGTTTAAGTTTAAGTAGTAAGGTGTGTATGAGAGATATGGGAATGGGCTGGAGATGAAATGTTAGGGGTAAGGTGGTTAGTAAGGGCGACTGTGGTGGTGATAGGTGGTAAGGTATTTGCTAGGGAATGGACAGTTTCAGAGAAAAATTTATTAAAAGTGTCAGCAGTTTGGTTGGGAGAGCTTTGAGTTAAGTTAGAGGGGGTAGGAGTTTTGGTGTGCCCTGGATGGAGCAGTTTGTTGATTCCTGACCAGAACATTTGTGGGTTTTGCTGTTTGGTATGTTGGAATTTGAGGTAGTAGTTTTTTTTGTCAAGGAATATAGATCTTTTTGTGGCATTTCGAAGCTGTCTAAAGTTTAGATGATCTGTTGGGTTTCTTGTTTTCCTCCACTTAGACCAGATTGTATTTCTCAGTCGAATATTGTGCCTCGTCTCATTACAGAGCCAGCGAGCGGGTTTGTTTTTAGATCTAACAGTGCGTGAGAGAGCATGGGGATCAAGGGTTTGCACAAATGTATTGTTAGACAATGAGACTGCATGGGGATCAAGGGTTTGCACAAATGTATTGTTAAAGAATGAGACTGCTTCGTCAAGAGGTAGGTATTTTAGGGGTGACCAATTGCAAGCTTTCAGCTCAGCTTGGAAGTTTACTGGGTTGAAATTTTTTTTTTTCGGGTTGTTCTAAATGTTGTTTGATTGGGAATGGAGGTATTTTGTCTACTTATGAAGGTAAGAGAGTGGTCACTAATTTCATCGGGAAGTATAACTGTTTTGTAACAGATGGGGTTACTGTTAACTAGTATCCAATCTAAGGTGGTTTGTTTCTTGCTAGGTTTGTGGGTTCTGGTAGGGAAGGTAATGATTTGATAGAAGCCAAAAAGATTTATATGAGTAATAGGTTTGGGAGAGGTGCATCCATTCCAGTTAATATTAAAATCACCAAGGAGTATGGTTTCTTGTGGGAGGGTCATGGAGAGCCAGCTAAGGGTATTTTCAAGAGTATTAATGTTATTACCTGGGGGGATATATGAGCAAATAATGTATATGGATTTATTAACATTAATTTGGAGCTTAGAGGTTAAAATCTCGGCATTAGTAGGTGATGGTGGACGAATATCTAGTGAGGTGACCTTCAATTCAGATTTAAACAGTATAGCCACCCCACCACCCTTTTTATTTAGGTGGTCAAGTCTCAGTATGTTATAACTTGGTGGAATTATATCATTGTCTTTATTTATGGGTTTGAGCCAAGTTTCAGTTAGACATAAGATGTCAAAGGAATAAGTGTCTAATAGGACATGAAGTTGGGTAATTTTATTATTTAAACTACATATATTGAGGTGGCCTATAAAAAGAGAGTTTGGGGTTTTAGTGGGGATATTAGAAGTGCTAATATTGGCTGATGTAGAATCAGGAGTGGTAAGGCTGGGACCTGGGTTTGGATGAATATCACCATGGAGAAGTAGCCATTGTTGAAGATTATATGTAAGTTTGAAAAGTTTACAGAATATAGGGTAGTCTTTTCTGATTTGGAGATATTTAATATGGGTTAATCTATGAAACTGTGGAAGGAGGTAGGAAGTAGAAGATGTTATGTTACTGTGGGTGTGAGAAGGTGTAAGAGAGAGTGGGCTTGTCTAAGAGAGTGTTGAATTCTAGTAAAGCTTAGGGATTCATAGCAAGTTAGGCCATGAAATGTCAGTAGAGATGTAAGACCTATAGACAAAAGGAGTAATTTAAAGTGAATTGGCCAGCTGGGGCTGGACATTGTGAGGTGCATAGGGTAGGTGAAGCAAGGCTATTAGGATGTAGTATGGGCCAGTTAAGGGGTGGAGCTACTAAGGGAACTTAGGTTGTAAACAGTAAAGGGTAAAAAGGATCCAAACATTTAATTGGATAATGAGATAAAGTGGGCTATTGGTTGGAGGTGTGGCTATGGAAGTATAAGGTTGGGTGCTCTGGGGGGGGGGTCAGATATGGGGGTAGGGTAGCGGAGCGGAGTGAGCCCACAGGGCGGGTAGAGCCAAAGGATGGACAAGCCACAGTGAGAAAAAACAATCTGCAGCTGTAAGAGACTATGGCTAAGAGGTAGGAGTTGCTAAAGAGAGTTTACAATGTGAAAACAGAAAAAAGGTAACCTGGGCAGGGTAAGAGATATGTTAGGAGGGTCAGGAAAGGATAAGGAAAAAAAACTGGGTAAGAGAGCTGTACGACAGGGGTCTAACTGTGTTCTGAATAAGGAGGTGAAAATATTACAGTAAATCTTAGTATAGGTATAGGGTGCCACCTAGTGGCAACAAGGGGAATGTCAGCAGGGAAGAATACTTCACAGAAATAAAGTTATTTAGTTTTGTAATTAAGAGAAAATAATTGTAGAAACAAGTAGTTAGACTGGGGGTACGAACGGTCTGCGGATGGCTGCTATCACGCACTAGTAGGATGTAATACTAAACACATAACAGTAATAGTGATCTATAATCATTTACCATAGTGTAGGTTACATACACTGATGTTTTTTAATAAGGGGATTGTCGTTCCAAAGGGCACGTTGAGGGTAAGGCATCTTCACAGGATCCCTGGAGGTGGTGTTCTTTCCAGTGGTTTCTATGAACCTATAGTTTTTTTAGGTGATTATTAATGTCTTTCCTGAGCAAGGGAAAGTGGGAGCCCACAGGTAATAGATATACTATAGGTCACATATACTGATGTTTTTTAATAAGTGGATTGTCGTTCCGAAGGGCACGTTGAGGGTAAGGCGTCTTCACAGGATTCCTGGAGGTGGTATTCTTTCCAGTGGTTTCTGTGAACCTATAGTTTCTTTGGGTGATTATTAATGTCTTTCCTGGGCAGGAGAGAGTGGGAGCCCACAGGTAATAGAACTGATGTTTTTTAATAAGGGGATTGTCGTTCCGAAGGGCACATTGAGGGTAAGGCTTCTTCACATGATCCCTGGAGGTGGTGTTCTTTCCAGTGGTTTCTGTGAACCTATAGTTTCTTTAGGTGATTATTAATGTCTTTCCTGGGTAGGGGAGAGTGGAAGCCCACAGGTAATAGACAGGAGGTGTGACAAGCAGCCAGTCCACAGGACCGCTTAGTGGAGATGATGTTTACCCCAGGTGGGTTTAGGAGATTTAAGGAGATTGACCTTTTCAGCATTCTCATTAATCATTCTATCTCTGAATTATATGTACCACAACTCTGGAAAAATTCTGTTATAACCCTCTTACATAAAGTTGGTAACACCAGTGACCTTTCTAATTACCGGCCCATCTCCATACCCTCTCCTCTATCTAAAATCTTAGAAAAGTGTATACATTTTCAATTACTAAAATATTTCTCCAACAATAACTTACTTGCACCCACCCAGCATAACTTTTGCCCAGCTCACAGCACAACCACAGCTCTACTTTAATTTACCAACACTGTTAACAAAGCCTTGAATGCTGGTTTAATAACTTCAGTTATATTATTTGACATATTGAAGGCTTTTAATACAGTGTCACACCAAAACTATTATTGTATCTTGAATCCTTAAATTGCTCCCCACATTCACTGGCTTGATTTGCCAACGACCTCAATAACAGGAAACAATCTGTTTAATGGCAAAACAAACAGTCAGTATATCTAACCAATAAAACTGGTGTTCCCCAGGGGTCTATTCTTGGGCCACTGCTTTTTTACATATTCATCAACAATCTCCATAAAGCATCCCATCTTGGTACACTCATCCAATACGCTGATGATTCTACAATAATCACGTCCTCTGACAACCTGCGTGATTTACAAAAGTTAACACAAAAAGCCTTTACATCTATCAAATCCTGGCTAAGTGATGCACATCTTTTACTTACTCCAAAAAAATCTAAACTCTTAATATTTTCATACAAACCTCTAACTCAAGACTTTAAGATTTTCTCACAAAACAATACTGAAACTGAATTAGTAAAAACATCAAAACTACTGGGTATTATAATTGATGACAAACTCTCTTTTGAGAATAAACTCAAAAATAAGTAAATAAACTTTTCTTGGATTTGCCCACCAAATGTAAAACTGGCTAACAGTTTGATCCTCCCTTCCCTCATCTATGGAAGCCCCATTTTCACTAACCTTCACTCAACTCTCATGAATAAATTACAATCATGCTACTACAAAATAGCAAAGTTTGACTCCAACGTGCCAACTTGCACACATCATTGCCTGGCCAGAAGGAACTTAAACTGGTTTGAATTCCCCACTACCTACACTACACCCAGCTAACTCTCACCCACAAATTACTATACAATCCAAATTACTGCCCCACACGTCAGACTATGCTACAAACATATACCCCAACCAGAAATCTAAGTTCGCTAATAAGCAGTTACTAATCATATCAAAACCCACTAAAGGGGCAGGACAAAGCCTTTATTCCTACATTGTTGCCAAACTGTGGAACACTCTGCCTTCCTCCATTACTCAATTAGACTCCATAATAACATTGAAAACCGCCCTAAAGTATCACTTCCTTAATAATCAAATCTGTTCCTGTACACACGTTCCCAAGCCACCATAAATAAATTGCGATCATTACTTACTTCCATCAAGGACATCATACCTTCCCTCCATCTCTTTTCTACTTCTATGTATTGCTTTACCTCAAGATATTATCCCACTACAGGCTATTTTGAACTGCATTGTCACCTTAATTGCAGTCTCTATTTTATGTAACTATTAAATAGTAATAGTATCACTTAAAAGAAACCCAGTGAATATGAATGCTTTTTTAATCAACACTATGATGTTTATATAATTGCTTATTTATTGATTCTTGATGTCTTATTCTCCATTGTATATTTTCTATTCTTGTATATATGTTGTTCACACAATTTATTATATTTTAACTGTAATTTTGGAGTTTTTCTCCATGGGCCTCCACTGAAAATGGGTCTCTTGCCCAGTGGACTTTCCCTGTCAACAAATATCAATAAATAAATAATGTCAGCTAGACATATATATATATATATATATATATATATATATATATATATATATATGTGTGCGTGTGTGTATGTGAGTGTGTCTTTGTGTATTTATATGATTATATTTCACTAAATCACTGACTCACTAAATTCGCATACACTATATCCGCCACAAATGGTAGAAAGTATAGCAAACAAAAAAAATGTTTTATGCATGGACTAGGTCTCCCTGGAAGGTATACAGCCTCCATTTCTCCTACTAATTATATAAACCAACTCCAAGACTGAAAAACAATGGGGAAAGAACATAAATCCCACTTCCCATTGTACAATGATCCCACAAAACAAATGCCAGCATACTGAGATGAATGCGCAGGTCAGCAAAACCATCCTTCTAATTTAACATTTGATGAAAAGACTGTACGATCAAACACACTGAATGCAAATATGTGTGTGTATGTATCTGTGTGTGTGTGTGTGTGTGTGTGTGTGTGTGTGTGTGTGTGTGTGTTTGTGTATTATGTGTGTGTTCGTGCATGTGCGAGTGTGTGTGTGTGTGTGTGTGTGTGTGTGTGTATATAAGTATATATATATATATATATATATATATATATATATACATATATATATTTTATTTATTTTACACACCTATATATATATACATCTGTAGATCTATATAGATAGAGATGTGTGTGCATTTTATATATATATATATATATATATATATATATATATATATATATATATATATATATATATATATATAGTCTATGTTATTTAATTGACCGTCAAGATGTTCAAAGACTAGAAATTCGAACAGGGAAGTTCGAAAAATGAAAATATCAAACATTTTCTCTACTGTGGTGTGAAAGTTACGGATCGGGTTAAGATAAGTGTGCAAGTGTGATGGACGTTGGAGTTAGGGTACGGGTAAGTTAAGTGTGCAATAGTGATGGGCTTTAGGGTTATGGTGCGGGTAAGGTAAGTGTGTGATAGTGACGGACTTTAGGGTTATGGTACGGGTAAGGTAAGTGTGTGATAGTGACGGACTTTAGTGTTAGGTTGCAGGTAAGGTAAGTGTGCAGTAGTGACGGACCTTAGGGTTAGGGTTTGGGATAAGGTTAGTGCATAGATAGTTGTGTATGTAAGGTTTAGTGTAGGTTTATTAGGTTTTTGGTGTGCTTGTGTTGTGTGTGTGTTTTTTGGAACTGCAAATTTTTTCCCTGGGAAAAAATTCACTGTTCTGAGTGTTAGAGTGTGCTCAACAATATACTAAGGTTGAAAGTAACTTTGCTGCAATTATGCAACATAAATAAGGTATAAGATAAAGCTTGCTTAAATGTAGAAATAGAGTTTAGTAATATGTAATCAGCATCCATACTAAATTACCATGGCTTGGAAAAGGAATCTGTTGAATGGACATTTTTCCCTTACAGACTTAAAAACAGGATGTATGCAAGAGCAAAAATGTAAAATCTGCTTTTAAAGAATGGACAATAACACTGTGACAATGTGTTTCCTCAAAAATATGTTTTTCTGCATGGAAAACAGGACATGGCACAAGAACAGATGTTTTTATACAAAGATCCAAATAAAACAGTACATTTCTTTCCTCAGGAAAATTGTTTTATTAATGTTGAATATCTCTCTTGCAATGTTATATTCCCTATAAGCTGTATTTCTTAGTGATCTAGTTGTATGTAATGTATTAGTAGATAGTGGAGCTTTTCTCCTCGGGCCTCTGCTGAAAATGGACTTGTTATCCAGCCAGACTAGCCCGGTCAACAAATGTAAAATAAAATAAATAAAATAAATAAATACAGGATGTTCACACTGTCAGAAAAGCTGATCTCTTACAATGTGTTTCCTCAAAAATATGTTTTTCTGCATGGAAAACAGGATATGCTTATCAGCATTGGCACAAGAACATATGTTCTTATACAAAGATCCAAATAGAATACAGGACAATGTGTTTCCTCAAAAACATGTTTTTCTGCATGGACAACAGGACAATATTACAGGATGTTCCCACTGTCAGAAAAGATGGTCTCTTACAAGACATTGTTAAACAAGGAAGCTTAGTATTGTTTCTACAGGATGAGCAATTCTCCAAAATAGAATATCAAGAGGAAATGTATATGTTTATGCATGACTAAAACTGTATATAAAGAGCTGTATAAATCCAGTTATGTTAGAGGTATGGTAGGGACTCATTTGTCCTAAGGTAAATGTTACATCTCTCACATCATCTGTACTATATGAGAAGTAAAGTTGGAACAGTACTTTAAGCTGCAACGTTGTTCCGTTTGGTTTATTATAAAAAGTTATTTGTTACTGCTCTCTAAAGTTGATGCTGCAAAGTATATTCTCTCATCAGTGTATATTCTGCAAGTTTCTGTATGCAACAGACTGTGAATGCAAATATAACCAGACTTTGAATTTTAGAAGAATCCAGCCAGCAAGACTGAGTGTCTTAAGAACACTTCAAATCCATCACACCAAGCAGTAAGCAGCTCCATGTAATTTTTTCAATGGCAAGCTAGCCTGCATTTGAACCTACAATCTGCATTCAAACACAGGAGGAGTGATGGTAAGCCCTGCAGAGGGTCACTTCAGTTAAATTGCAGTAACTAACATTTGTACGTATGTGTAAATCCTAAACAGAAGTATTCCAGTTTATGCAGCTTGCAGTAGTACAGTTTTTTAGACGTCTACATCCAGAGTGAGACTGAAGTTCCAGTCACAGTGCCATAACTTCGCTAAGAAAAGGGGAATATCCACTAGCACAGCAGTCCGCTGCCTGTTGTGCTTTCCAGCTTCTCGAGTGACTTTGAAAAATTTTCAGCCATCTGCAACAACAGCCTGATCACCTGTTTTCTTGCTCACTGGTAAGACTTTTTTTCTACGTCACATTTTTTTAGTATGGATGCTATCAGGCAGAATTCTAGCAAATGTAAGCCAAGTTTTACTCTTAATGTAGCAGAACAACCAGATAAAATATGGAGTAAATTGCAATGTTGGTATACACAACACATTAGTAAGTGTAAAACCTTGTTAGGGCAAGTTGACATACCAGCATTATGTAAGTGGATTGTAACATTTGATTGGTATTTGCAACAAAAAAATGAAGTATATCATAGTAAATGTTTATTGTGTGATTCAAAGGAAACTGCATTTTGTGTAATATGCCATAAACAAGTATTGCATGATATTGCTAAAAAACTAGACTGTGCAGACAGATCTGTTCATGATAAAGAATTAATTAAGGATACACAGTTTTCATTATATCCAGATGTAAAGCAGTTATGTCCTGTCAGTACATTAATTTCTGAATTACCACAGCAATCAAATCTGTTATTGACAGAGTCCCCTGTAGGTCTTGTAACTCCCTTTAAAAATTATGTACAAGCATGGAATGATGCCACGGCTACACATACAGATGAGGACAGAAACAAAGCTTATGATACATTGACAGAAGACTTTAATAAGTTTTTAAAAGAGAAACAAAATGAATTTAAAATGTTCAAAACTGACATCCAAGATCTCTGTCAAAAGTGCATAGGAGCTCTGCAGTCAACAGAGGAATCCAATAACAGGTATCATATATCCCTTAAACACTTTCAGGTAGAAATGACAGACCTTAAACAGCATCTGAAGGAAAAGGAAGAAGAATTAGATGAATTAACAGAGACTAACCTCCAAAATACTATTTTGATATCCCAGCTTAAAGAAGAGTTAAAAAAACACAAAACCAGTCCAAATTATAGAACAGGGACAGGGAACCACTACAGATTTATATACACAGTCTAGATTATTACAGAGTTTACCACAGTGGAATGATAAAAAAGGCATATTTTATAACATGCTTATATTTGAAGAATGGGTGGCATATACAGCAGGATCTGAAATATGGACAGATGCATTACTTAGATGTTTCTGGATTTTCATTCCCAAATGTTTTAAAACTTTCATACAATTAAAGCAAGATGATTATCAGTTAAACACTAAAGTAGGACGTATGACAGCCGTTTTAATGGCATTTACACAAGGGCAGCCTCTCACAGCCAAATTATTAGATAATTTTAAAATTCTATCACAGATAAATTAATGGAACAAAGTGATCATTTTAGACTTGCATTTCAAATCATATATAAAAAACAGACAGAGACATGGGAAAAAGAGACATACAAAAACAGTCAATACATTGCTTCTTAGAACAAGTCAAAGGGGTTCCAGGGGATATTAAATGTATCTACGAAGAAAATTCTGATACCCTCACTGATTTGGTACAAAAACTAATGAGGGGACGGACTATGGCCGATGATGGGACTTTATACTCACACCATATCTTTGCATGTGAAGATAATAGTGAGCCATTTGAAGTAATTGGTGAAGTCAAAAACAGGGGAAGGCAAAGATGGTGTGACCAACCACCAGCAGAAAGAGCTGTGTCAGCACCACCAGCTCCTGCCTCTATGCTTGTAGTACCAGAATCAAGCACAGGTAATGAGCAAAAGGCACCAACATGCTTCTTTTGTAAAAAAATAGGACACGTTAAGCAAAATTGTGATCATTACAAAGCCTGGCGCAAAAAGAAGGAAGAACAGGGAGTGTTTCCAAAAAGAGAGCAAACAAATTTACAAGAAAAGTCAGAAAAGCAGGATTATGTACAAAAACCTTACAATATTAGTAAAAACAGTTATAAGAGCCATCAATATACAGGAAAAGGGAAAGTATGCCTGGTAGATTTTCAAACAGTTTCACCTGTAAATCCGAAACATTTGATAGAACAGGCAGAAGGAATAGCTAGGCAACAGTTAAAAAAAGAGATTGAAAAACCTAAATATGTAGATCATTCAGACACAGAAGAAGAAGATGACAAACAAAAACATGAGGTGTGTCATATTGCATTTGATAATAAAGGAGAGGATGAGTGGATTTCCTTACAATAGGGATGTGCCCCCCCTACTCTGGTATCTTTCCTGACTACCTTTAAAAAGGGTCGAGATGGACGACCACTGATTGATATTTGGGTAGAGGGGTCACTGTGGAAAATTGTCTTAATAGACACGGGAGCAGCAGTATCTGTCACAAACAGACAGTTACCAGTAAATCCTATAAAAAAGGTTTGCATTTCAGCATTTAATGGCACAGGATGCTATGCAGTGAGTAGCCAAAATGTGGACATAAAGTTTAGTCAAGAGGGACAAATATGGAAGGGTGCATTTTTAATGCATCCATCTTGCACAAATACCATTATTGGTATGGACATTCTAGGACCTTTAGGCATAGTAATTGATTTACCTAATGAAATTCTGTGGATGGGAGACAAACAACAAAGAGAGGAAGAGCAAAATACAGGTTGCTATGCAATCTCTACCTGACAAACCTGAAAAACCTACAGGCTATATAAATACAGACAGTGAGGATGTATGGAAGCATTTACAACAGCAATTCCCAAATCTATGGTACAAGGGTCCCAGTGATTGTGGGAAACTAGAAAGCCCAGTAGGAATAGGAAGTGATCAGGACTATATACCACCTTTTCAAAAACAATATCCTATTCCTAGGGAAGCAGAAGAACATATGGAAAAATGTATTGCAGAATGGGAAAGAGAAGGGATTATACAAAAAGGCAACAGTCCTACAAATTCACCAATCTGGCCAGTTAAGAAAAAAGATCGTAGTTATCGTCTTGTTATTGATTTACGAAAGGTTAATCAATATACCACTCCTAGAGCACACTTGATTCCAGGAGTCCCAGAGTTGGCTGCACATATTAAGCCACAAAGTAAGTGGTTTGCAGTAATAGATTTAGCAAATGGCTTTTTTGCAGTGCCACTCAGGAAAAAAGATTGGCCAAGATTTGCCTTTACATTTAAAAAACAGCAATATGTTATGACAGGGTTACCACAAGGGTTTCTAAACAGTCCAGTTATTTTTCATCAGACAGTAGGATCCATTCTACAACATTTGGAAAAGGATGATTCAGTAATACATTACATTGATGATATTTTAATTCAGTCAGAAACAGTAGAGGAGCATGTACGGCTTCTTAAGAGAGTTTTTCATACTCTACAGCAAGCAGGGTTTAAGGTTAAAAGTGAAAAAATTCAGTTTATGACACAAAAAGTTAAGTTTCTAGGTATTATTATAAAACCAACAGGAAGATCTCCTTGCCCTGTACGTGTACAAGGCATTTTACAAATGGAAAAGCCACTGACTATAGCAGACTTACATAAATTCATGGGAATCATGAATTACAATAGGGAATTTATAGAGGATTATGCAGCCGTGGCTGCTCCCTATACAAAATGTTACATGAACAAAAGAACTCCACCATTTTAGAGTGGGGATCTCATGAAGAGGAGGCATTTTCACAGATAAAAATAAAACTAGCACAAGCTACAGAACTAATAGCGCCCACTCCAAGGTTACCATTTGTGTTACAAGCAGCAGCAGGAAAAAAACACTGTCTGTGGTACTACTACAGGAATGGCCACATGGTAGTGACAACAGAATGGAAAAAACATTACGCCCAGTCACTTTCTTTAGCAGAAAGATGACTCCAGTGGAATTGGGCTACCATCCATGTATACAGCAGTTATTAGCCATTTACTGGGGTATTAAACAAACTGAATATTTGACCGTATTTTCCAGCATTATAGTACAAACACCACATCAAGCTGTAAAAGCTTTGATAGACAGTTTTGAAATGAATAAAATTACAGATGGTATTAATCAGGCAGTCTTTGCAAAATGGATGGCACTTTTTGGAATGAAAACTGTTACTATACAGACAGGGGATAAATACTATTTGTCAAACCATATGGGATATGAAGGAAAACAGCATAACTGTTTAGAAAAGATAATGTCACCTGAGGTGCAATTTTTAGCATCTGATTTTGATCACTTTAAGCCATCCATCTTTGTGGATGGAGCACGATATTGGGACCAAGGCAGATACTGGACAGGATTTGCCATAGTTCCAGAGAATCCACAACTGGGTTCTCCTGAACTAATCAAGTTACCAGGGCATATGTCAGCTCAAAGAGCTGAACTGGAGGCAGTATTGTATGTGCTAAAGTATTACAATCCTATTAACATTTTTTCAGATAGTGCTTATGTAGTAAATTCTTTAAGACTACATATGGAAACCTGGGTAAGACGAGGATTTGTGGATAGTGTAGGTAAACCATTACAGCATGCTGAAGTATTAAAAGACATATATAAAGTTATAACAATGTCAAAACAACAAGGACAGTATAGCATCTTAAAAGTAAAAGCACATCAAAAGCCAACCAGTGAAACTTACAGATTAAATGTGTTAGCTGATACCTTGGCCAAACAAGCAGCACAAAATGGAAAAGAACTTCCAGAATATGAGTATGCCAATGTAGAAGTTAGTGTCTTAAAAGAGCTAGATAAAGAGTCAATAGAGAAAGACCTTGTAAATATACAAAACAACAGGGCTTAAAAGAAGAAACCGATCAGTGCAGATTGGCAGGTATACCACCAAAGGAGTACTATGCATACACGACCTCCAAAGGGTTACAGTTGCCATATGTACCATTTCAGTTGGCACGCCAGTTGGTCAAGTTAAATCACCAAATACTGGGCCATATAGGAACTGATAAGTTATGGGCAGTTGTAAAAGAAAAGTATTGGAACCCAAATTTAAAAAGGTCTGCAAACTGATTATAGAAGAATGTTTAATCTGTCTGCAGGTAAATGCTAAAAGCAAAAGGCCTCAGTTACATCGAGTACAGCCAGTGGATGGGCCATGGTATGCAGTTCAAATAGATTATGCAGGTCCATTACCAACAACAAAGGGAGGTTACAGATATCTACTAGTAGTAGTGGACATCTTTTCAAAATGGGTAGAAGCAATTCCTACCAAAACCATGCCAGCAAAGGCAACAGCAGAAGCCTTATGGAAAAATATTTTCTGTCATTGGGGATGGCCATGGGTCATAGAGTCAGACAATGGCCCACAGTTTGTTAGTGATCTCATTAAACAAATGTGTAATTTGTTAGGCATACAGCAAAGGTTTCATGTACCATACCATCCACAATCTAATGGCATTGTAGAACGTATGAATCGGACGTTAAAAGAACGTCTAAAAAAGGCATGCTTGGAAAAGGGCAGTACATGGGTACATCATCTGCCTGGTATTTTAATGGGTATTCGAGCAACACCAAACAGCAAAACAGGTATTTCCCCATATGAAATAATTACAGGCCGCAAAATGCCCATACAATTACCATTTGATCCAGATTTACCTAATGGTAGGCCGATGCTAGAAATTAGCAAACATCAGGAATGGCTAAAACAACTTACTAGTATATGTGACTATAATGCAAGGGAGCAAGCATTCCATCTATGGAAAAAGGTGCCAATAATACCAGCTGAAGAAAACCTTCCCTGTGGAACCAAAGTATTGGTAAAAACATTCCAAATGGAAGGACCATGGGCTAGCAATTGGCAAGGCCCTTTTGAAGTAGTGGAACAAATTTGACCATTAGTGTACAAAATCAAAGGAAAAAAGAAAAACAGAACAATGTTGGTACATAAAGATCAAATAAGAATGATAAAAAATAGTGAACAATGTAAATCTGATTAAATGTATTCTTTTGTAGGTTTCCAACAGAGAAAACCTTAATGAAATTGACATGGTTTAAAGTGCATCCTTTTGGAAATCCAGTTTCGGATGACCAAAGGCAAAATGATTCAACAATGGAATTTCTATTTAAAGGATGTTTTTTAAATTGATAATAGCTATCATACTAACTATTATTGTATTGCTTAGTATTAAATTATACTTACAACCTGTTAATCAAACTGTAAAGCTACATAAGAGAGAGAGTAAAGAAATGTGGAAAAATGAACAAGACTGGTCACCATCTTTTAACACTTTTTTAGCAAGACAATGTTGGTATGCAAAAAGCATGAATGTTTCTAATTGTTGGGTATGTAGTTTAATACCAAAAATAACAGGGGTAATGCCTCTAATACCTATTCCACTAAATTCTCTTAGTAGTTGGAGAGTATTAATAAATGAAACAGGAGATCAAGTTATAAATGTACAATTACATAAAGCAATAGTACAGTTATCTGCTATAGTGCAGGGGATCACATGTTTTCAACAAAATGGAACTGTTCCAGTGGGTAATAGCAATTGTATTCAAACAATTGAAATGATAAATTTTCACAACCACATACCAGTACGTGGAGTATTTTCTCATGGTTTTCCTATTTTAATACCAATTAAGGGTCAGTTAATATTAAGTGACACAGCAGTATTTCATTTTTCACAAAATGACAAAAATGACTGTAAAACTAATATTACATGTTGGAGAAGTAAAACAGATAAAAACTTTACAGTTGTACATGATAAAACTCCTACTATGGGGCAAGTAAATGGCAGTCTGGTAAATAGCAGTGTTGCTCTATCAGATGGGTTATATTACATCTGTGGTAAATATGCTTATAAATGGTTACCAAAGGGATGGGATGGCACCTGTTATATAGGATTAGTGGTACCAGCAATGCATCATGTAAAAGAGTTACCAAAAGGAAACATTAGAAACACAAAAAAGAAAAGGGATATATTACCTGTAATTGAAAGTCCAGAAAATCCAGTAGACACTTTAGATACATCACGTATATATCATCAAAATCTTGATTATATTAAATTAAAAGATATGGATTTAGGAGATGATGTAATCTCTGGAGCAGGTATTTTCCCTTGGTACGGTGCTGCAAAAGCCATCTGGGAACTGAGAAAACTATCTAAACTAGTTGAGGTATTGGCAAATGCCACTTTCAATGCAGTCCTTGACATTACTGTCGAAATTACAGCAATACGAACTATGGTTTTGCAAAATCGAATGGCATTAGATTACATATTAGCATCACAAGGGGGTACATGTGCTTTAATAGGAGAACAATGTTGTACATTTATTCCAGACAAAACAGAATCTGTAAAAGCACATTTAGAAGTGATTGCACAAGTGTCTCAACATACTAGAAAAAACTGGAATGATGACTGGAGTGAATGGTTTAGTAATCTATTTACAGGATGGACAGGAAAAATCACTGTATTTTTAATTTCTTTTATTGTTATTGTAATGCTTGGTTGCATATTATTTACATGTATTAAAATCTGCTTAGCAAAAGCTAGTCAAGTTACTGTTATTAATTGTCATAATGAAAAAGTATTACCAAATAATGCTGAATTTATTTCTCTAGTTTAAAATAAAAAAGACGGAATTGTTAGAGTGTGCTCAACAATATACTAAGGTTGAAAGTAACTTTGCTGCAATTATGCAACATAAATAAGGTATAAGATAAAGCTTGCTTAAATGTAGAAATAGAGTTTAGTAATGTGTAATCAGCATCCATACTAAATTACCATGGCTTGGAAAAGGAATCTGTTGAATGGACATTTTTCCCTTACAGACTTAAAAACAGGATGTATGCAAGAGCAAAAATGTAAAATCTGCTTTTAAAGAATGGACAATAACACTGTGACAATGTGTTTCCTCAAAAATATGTCTTTCTGCATGGAAAACAGGACATGGCACAAGAACAGATGTTTTTATACAAAGATCCAAATAAAATACAGGATGTTCACACTGTCAGAAAAGCTGATCTCTTACAATGTGTTTCCTCAAAAATATGTTTTTCTGCATGGAAAACAGGATATGCTTACCAGCATTGGCACAAGAACAGATGTTCTTATACAAAGATCCAAATAGAATACAGGACAATGTGTTTCCTCAAAAACATGTTTTTCTGCATGGACAACAGGACACTGTTACAGGATGTTCACACTGTCAGAAAAGATGGTCTCTTACAAGACATTGTTAAACAAGGAAGCTTAGTATTGTTTCTACAGGATGAGCAATTCTCCAAAATAGAATATCAAGAGGAAATGTATATGTTTATGCATGACTAAAACTGTATATAAAGAGCTGTATAAATCCAGTTATGTTAGAGGTATGGTAGGGACTCATTTGTCCTAAGGTAAATGTTATATCTCTCACATCATCTGTACTATATGAGAAGTAAAGTTGGAACAGTACTTTAAGTTGCAACGTTGTTCCGTTTGGTTTATTATAAAAAGTTATTTGTTACTGCTCTCTAAAGTTGATGCTGCAAAGTATATTCTCTCATCAGTGTATATTCTGCAAGTTTCTGTATGCAACAGACTGTGAATGCAAATATAACCAGACTTTGAATTTTAGCAGAATCCAGCCAGCAAGACCGAGTGTCTTAAGAACACTTCAAATCCATCACACCAAGCAGTAAGCAGCTCCATGTAATTTTTTCAGTGAGGTTTCAATGTTGTCATATTTTGAACTTCCAAGTTCGAACATATGGTGTTCGAAATTTTGGAAGTTTGATTATATGACATAGACCACACACACACACACACACACACACACACACACACACGCACACACACGCGCACACACGCACACATGCATGCACACATGCACACACACACACACACACACACACACACACACACACACACACACACACACACACACACACACACACACACATACACACACACACACAAAATCCCAGCTATGACCAGTTTAGAGTGTTCAGTCCATCTACTGCATATCTTTGGAATGTGGGAGGAATACACAGCACCCAGGAATCGATCCAGAGGACCTCTTGCTATGAGTTGACAACATTACCCACTACAACATTGCGCCGCCACTTGCAAGTGCTCATCTATAAATGATCTTATTAAAATACATACCTAAGAAACAATTTAGATCACAGGACAAACAGCAAATCACAACTTTAGAAAACTTACAATCACTGTGGAGACTCACTTTACTCAGTCACAATAGCTAAGTTTTGGAAAACTGTTCCCCCAGATCTAAGAACAAAACCAAACTCTAAAATCTTCTATTACAACCTAAAACACTAACTAATGTCTGACTGGGACTGCTCTTGCCTTAAACAATGAATACCATCAATGTATTAACCACATCTTCAAGCAGACACTAAAAGTTCTGAATAGTTGCTACCTTTTGTAGTCTCTTTCTCTCTTAAGCCCCTCCCCCCAACAAAACGAATGTTTCACACTGGATCCTCTGTAACATTTCAGTTTCTCCACCCCAATATGGCTCATCTATTTTTCTCATCATCTAGTGTATGTTACTCCTTTTCTTCTCACTACAAACTCTATACGTACCTAATATGCTTTGACAGCATCAAACCATTACAAGTCTTGCAAACTTTGTGACTTCGTGTTATAAACATGTTACATGTTGCACTGTATTATGTACAGAGTTTTCTAGCTTAGATAATTTGTAACTTTGCTTATTATTATCTGTCTCATGCAAACAATTATATTGATGTCATCTATACTTACAGTATAACTTGTCTTGGAAGAGTGCAGAGTTATTCCTGTCTCCCTTCACTTTGCATGTGTCTCAGGAACCGGATTCAGAAAACAACGTTTACATACTTAAAGTCATGAATTACTGTGAAGGTGGTAAGTGTAACTCTAAAGACCTTCAGGTCTAAAGTTGAGTATGATTGTTAGAATTCTAAATTATGAGAGTCTCTGATTTGTGCCTAATGTATAATGTACTCATATGTTTGTAGTTTTTCCCGATATAGGTTCATAGGTTGATACTAGGCTATCTGCCCTAGGGCATTTATAAGCCTAGCCAGAGTGTGTTTGGCTTTCACCAACCTTTTAGATTAGTTGACTGTGCCTCTGTATAGTAGGTCACAGAAGATAGCCATTTTAAGGTTAGTTTACTGTGCCTCTGTCTAGTAGGGACACAGAAGAGATCCCAGGGGTAAACCTATGATCTCCCATCCACTCGTCAAGATTTCTCTTGAAGAGGATCATTGAGGGACTCTGCCTAATATGGATTGGGATTTTGTTCCAGAGTGAGGGGAGCCTCTGGGATATGAATCTGTCCCTCCAGCATGTCCTATTTATTTCTGTGCTGAGGTTTAAGTCCCTGGAGCATGTAGCTCTAAGGAATTTGGATTTCCTGAGGTGGAGCATGTCCATTAATTCTGGTTTGGACATGGCTTTATACGTCAGGCACAGATCGCCTCTGAGTAGGTGGTAAGCAACTGAGAAGAGCTGGAGTTTCTTTAGACTAACTGCGTAGGGCATCCGTTTGAGTCCCTTGATCCTCTTGGTGAAGTGCTTTTGGGGTCTTTCCAGTTGCTGCAGGTGTCGGATAAGGTACATCCCAAATGGGGCATTGTATTCAATTATGGGCCTGATGAGTAATGAGTAGAGGGGCACAATGACCTCTCTTGATCTAGATGTGAACCCTTTCGTGAAAAAGTGGGCTATATTGAAGGTCTTTCTACCCACTTTGGCAATGTGATTATCAAAGGAGAGATTGCTATATACTTGGGTCCCCAAATCCCTAATTACTTCTTCTGTACTTAATGGATTATCACCTATGTGGTAATTTGTAGACACTTTGTTTTTCCCAAAAGGGATAACTATGCACTTTGTGGCATTTAGCTTTAGACCATGGCCCTGGCACCAGTTATCCATCTCTGTGAGACCCTTTTGGAGAATGCTTGTGTCAGTCGGTGAGTCGATTATGGCACCCAGTTTGCAGTCATCTGCGAACTTGGTCAGCCATAGTCCTCCCATGTTAGCCTGTACCTCAGAGAAATATATACTGAACAAGAGAGATCCCAGGGCTGAGTCTTGTGGGATGCCACTTGTAACTGGTTTAGAGTCTGACATGGTACCTGCAATTCTGACCATGTGGGTTCTATCCCTGAGCCAGTTTGCCACTCATCTTGTGACATAGGGGTTGATATTTAAGCTGGTGAGCTTATTTATGATGCCTGAGTAGGGTATTGTGTCAAAGGCTTTTGCGAGGTCCAGGTAGGCTGTGTGGACTACCTTCCCTTCATCTATGACCTTGGTGACTGTTTCAAAGAAGTCGACCAGGTTCAAGAGGCAAGATCTGCCCTTAACAAAGCCAAATTGGGTAGGATCCAGTGTTTGGAGGTTCCCAATGTCTTTGTTTATTTGTTCCATGATGATACAGTCCATAGCTTTGCAGACCAGGCTAGTCAGGCTTATAGGGCGATAGTTTCCGGGGTCTGTTGTGGCACCACCTTTGTGGAGTGGGACCACTGTTGCTGTACGTCATTCCTTGGGTACATATTCTGTAGTAAGGCTGAGATTGAACAGTGACTTTATGTGAGGGTTCAGTTCTTCTTGGAGCTCATGTAAGATGCAGCCCGGCACACCGTCCGATCCCATTGATGCTGTGTTTTTTGCTTTGGAGAGGGCAGCTCTCACCTGTGCATCTGTGATGTCAGGTAGGCTACACTCTGTTGGGATAGACATTTGCTCTTTTGGGGGGGAAGGGAGGGAGAAGTTTGCACTGAACCTGTCTGTCAGGATGTTGGTAATGTCTGTGGGTTCAGTGTATTTTTTGTCATTTTGCACTAACTCAGAGCATATCTGGGAGTTGCCACCCAGGTTTTGGGATTTTGCTCTATCATGTAGTAGCTTCCTCCATCTGTTGTATAGCTTATTTATGGCTGGGATCCACCAGACAGGTATCCTGCCTTTGGAGAAGTGAGTCTTGGTTTTATTTGGGATAGCACAATCCTTGTATTCCTGTAGGTGTCCATAGAATGTGTTTGTAAAGGATTCTGCGGTTTGGGCCATATTTTCCACTGGCTCGGGGGCTTTGAAGAATTCCACCTCAGTTTTGAGAAGTGTGAAGTTTGCTTTTGATAAGTTCTTCACCATGGTTTCCTTGGCTGGGGGTGAGGACGGGATATGGATGTCCAGTGAGATTAATTTATAGTCAGATCTTACCAATGAGGGGTATACCTCTGGTATGGAACATAGAGTCCCCATGTTGGTGATGATTAGCTCCAATATGTTTTCCCCTCTTGTGGGAGTGGTGAAGAGTTGTTCCATAGCATTTGAGTTTATAAATTCTAGGAACCGTTGGGCGAGGGTGTTGGGGCTTGAGTAGTGCTCCCAGTCTATGTTTGGGTAGTTGAAGTCACCCAATATAATGGTGTTTGGAGAGACCTTCATATTCTCCAGTGTTTTCAGGAAAGCCGAGTGGGGTTACTGAGTTTGGGAGGGTGGTCTGTAGCAGGCTACAAACTGAAAGGCAGTTTTGCCCACTGTTAGTTGCACATGGATGGTCTCCAATGCTTCGTGCAGTGCCACTAACCTGGAGGTGTGGGCATCTTTGATGAATATGGATACTCCCCCTCCTTTTGTGGTTTGGTCCGAGTTTTGGGGGCGAAAAGCATGGTATGAGGTATAACTTGGTAGTGCTGGGGTGCTCTCAGGAGCCTTGAACCAGGTTTCTGTTACTGCACAGATATCGATATTCTCCATTCTGAGGAGAGCCTCGAGTGCGTGCATCTTGAGGTTTAGACTTCTGGCGTTGAGCAGCATTACCCTTAGTTTCTTTTTCCTTTGTGTTGTCTATGGAGTTGGGTTTGTCTTTTGAGCCTTGCCTAAAAAAGGCACTATGGGGGTGGCAAGAGCCTTAGCCAGTATTCGAAAGCCCAGGGGTGACAGGTGCAAGCCGTCCCTAACGAAGTAACGTTGCTTGTTGAGCATGTCATCCCAGGCTGACAGACACTGGATCCCCTTTGAATGACACCAATACTTTAGCCAATTGTTAAAATTGATCATTTTGTCTTTATACTGTGGCATTATTCTTGGTGAGGGTAAGATGCTACTCAAGGTCAGGGTCATACCGGCCTGGACTACATGATCAGAGAGCTCCTCTATGTCTCTTTTCATGTAGTCCAGGGAGGTACATCTCAGGTCATTCACACCAGCATGGACAATGACAGAATCATATTTGTACTTGCTTTAGAGTGACCTGAGTGCTTGTGTTATGTGGCGGATCCTGGCACCCGACAGGCAGCTTACAGTGACCTTCTCCTTGTTCAGCCTGGTGAGTGGGATGTCAGTGTGTCTGACAATAGAGTCACCTATTACAAGTGTATTAGGTGTGTTGTTTAGCCTTAAGGGCTGTGACTGTGTGGCACACTGACTTTGTGAACTATGTGATACGTGGGTATTGTTGTGGGGTAGCAGTTGCTTGGATGTCTGCTTTGGAGGTCTCTGCTGCTTGGGCAGATTTTTATTTAGAGCCTCCGAGTATGTTTTTGTGTGTTTAGGTGTTTGGTTTGCTGTTGCGATAGGTCTATGTGAGACTGGATTTGTGGTGTGTGTGGTTACCTTCTCCTCCTGACTGACTGCGTCAGTACTGGGTTGAGAGAGCTCAGCCTCCAGTTTGGCTATATAGTTGCATCTCTCACATACATTTGAGCTTGTTCGGAGAAGGAGAGGGGGGTCTATGTACATAAGGCAGTTGTAACATTGCCTCAAGATTCCCAGATTCACCAGCTGGACTTGTGAGTAAACCTGAAACTGACTTTTGGACATGTCAGAATAGTATAAGGAACTACTTTTTGACTGATCAAAATGGACCAATAGGGAGCCAAGTACTTAAAGGGAGTATAAGAGGGTGTAGTGCTTTAGTTTATTAGTGCTTACTTATAAGATTACTTATAGGAGCAACTGCAGGGCTTTAGAATGAAAATGGAGTGCTTACTTTGAGATTTAGAACAGCTCTAAGGGAAAGGACTTTGTGGAGCCAGGAATAGTTTAAACCCCTTTAAGCAGCGCTGCCCGATGCTGCGCTATGCGCAAAATCCTGCAAAACCATGCAAATGCGGCCTTTAAAGCAGGGAAACTGAAAGAGATAGGAACTTGACCCAATATTGCCAATAAGCTACTAGTTTCAGGGCTGAGACCACTCCTCCAGGGACAGATAGGCTGCTCAAAGCTCCCCACTCTCACTGGTGTATTAATGTGAAATGGGGGTGAATATAAACATGTAGTAGACAGTGAGAGCTGTGTGAGTGAAGCCTGTGGTATAGGATGAAATACATTTATATTTGGATTTATTAAGTTTTTTGTTGGTTAGTTGTGTTAGCACAGACTGCATTATGATGTATGTTGCATTGCTTAATTCTTTTTTATGGACTTTGAGGGGAACTCGTACAGCTGTTCATGCCTTGGAGTTCTGAGGCATGAAAATCTGAGACTTGACTTGAAAGGCAATTATTCTTATTTCTGAACTGCAGTGATTCAAGAGTAGAAATAATAACTTAATTGGTGTGAATACAAAGCCATCTGCATGGGGTTATGTTGGACAAAGTCCACAGAAATAATTACTGACAGTAACCATTTGGTGTTTAGGTTTTGGACTTCTGAAAGTTAGAATGCTGTAAGTTAAAACATGGTATGACAATCAACAGATATTCTTTACTGGCTTGATTTATGCACCTTGTTGTAAATTTTCTTCTGTATTTTTATTTATTTATTTATTTAGTTATTAATTTGTATTTGTTTTCTGGGGTAGAGTACTGATCTTCATACACCTTTTTTCACACTCAGTCTGGGAGTGGTGTCTGGTTAAGTGACTTGCTCAGAGTTACACAGTTAGGCAAAGGAGGCAGAGGGAATCAAACCTTGCACCACTGGTCCACAGGAAGCAGCTTGTTAACAGTTCCTTAATCCTCTGAGCCAGCTGCCAGAGAAAATGGCAAAATGTTGATCTGAAGAATGTCTGTGAATCAGATTTATTTATTTATTTACTCTTTGTTGGCTGGATTAGTCCCACTAGACCAGTGTCATCTTTTCAGGGGGCAGTCAAGGTTGTATTCATACTAACCGGGAAAAGTTGTCCAGGGCACTGGGGAAATTCCTCTGTTCCCTTCAAGTACTAAATAGTGCCAGAAGGCTGTCACTGGTACTTGGAGAATTCTAAGATGGAGGGGGAAAGATAGCAGGCAGAGAGTGTTATGAGGTAAAATACTGATTTATCTGAAACAGATTCTGCAAGAGAGTAGATTGTGGTTATTGAGTTGGAGGAAGGTGATCTGGAAACCCTTGTGTTGGTGGAAAGGATGAACTAAAGTGAACTAAATGCTGATGAGTAGAGGGGTTGGAGTCTACTGTTAGGGATGCATTGTCACTGTAGTAGTTTGCTAGGGTGGCCATAGAGAACCTTGAAAACCTGTTCTATTGTGACAGTTGGGGAAGTAGTGGATGTGGGTGTTTCCTGTGGGGCATCTGGCAAGGACAGGGAGTAAAACTGGAACAAAAATGAATGGCCAGAAAGTTTGCTGTATCCTCCAGCTTGGTATAGGTGGTAACATTTATAATTAATTTTGTACATTGCCATGTAGTGCCTTTGAGGTTAGAGACATATCTGAAGAATGCTTTGAGGTTATCCTTTGCCTTTGAGGTTAAGTGTACCTTAAATTTAGTTTTTCTGGACTTTATTAGCTCCCCAGGTGCTTTTTTAAGTTGAAGAGGGAGTTTTTACCTTGCATTGCAACTCCTAATTGTATGGTGAAGTTCTTCTTTTACTATATAGCTTATTGATTTTGGGATTCTGCCAGGCAGCTTGTTTTTTGACTTGATCCTGTACTTAATCTTGGCAGGTTCAGCTATCTCTGTGCAGTTATTAATATAATTATACAGGGTTTCTGTGAATGATTCCATATAGGCAACAGTGATCTCAGAGTTTGGGGGGGGGGTTGACATTTTGCCAGGGTGTCACTTAATAATAGGAAGCTTGCTGTAGAATAATTCCTAAAAGTTCCAGGGTTAGCCAGTTTGCCTGGTTTTATGGCCTGACCTGACAAGTGAGGTCATTACTCTTGGGGGGGGGGGTGCAATGTTACACCACATTTTTGAGGACCAGGTCAAGGGTGTTTGTGGCCTAGTAAGCATACAGACTAAGTGGTCCAAGATGTTTACATTTACACTGTCAAGGAATCTTTGGGTTTGGACGTTACTGGTCATGTATGATTCCCAGTTTATACTGGAGTAGTTAAAGTTGCTCATGAGTATGGTGTTAGGTTAGGGATTGTATATGATTCCCAGTTTGTATTAGGATTGTTATCATCACCAATGAGTATGGTGTTGGGTTAGGGATTGTATATGATTCCCAGTTTGTATTAGGATTGTTATCATCACTGTCAAAGGAAAAAACAACTTCAAAAAGATCAACACATGGCAGGTTCAGGTGAAGGCACTTTAATCTTGCAGCAGGGAGACAAAAATGTGCTAATACAGAGTTTGTCTAACTAGAATCAGGAAGTGAAGCTATTCCTATACATTTCTTACAAGGCATTGCCTACTAAGCTGACATAATAAATCACAAGTTCTTTCAATATTATTTCATAGCAGCTGTTTGTCCATGATTTTCTGCTGGCATATCAAGTTTACAAAAAAACTTCCTAAGAAAAACAACGTGGCCTTGATGACCACCGGTCAGATACAACTTCTCACTATGCAATGTTACCATTCAAGGTACTATGGCTAATTTGAGCACAAAGCAAGTACAGATTATAGTCAATTTCTTCAAGTAGTCTTTGTTCAACTGTATCTATCTTTTCCGCAGCTGTGCATGTTCTCATAACGTAAACAGAGCTGATTGTTCAAGTTCAATAACATTATAGAAAACAGTATTGTTCTATTCATTATTTTCCTGACCTAGCAGATAATCACCTGCTTCTCAGTAAATTTCCAAAAGGCATAAACATGAATTTTGCTGTGCTAACAAATACTAGGTCAGAGAGCATCTTGCAGTTTTAGAAAGCATATTGCAGTTTGAAAAGCATCTTATAGTTTCATACAAAACTAAGCTGTACATAAAATAGAATGAAATGTGTTAACCCTTTTAGCTTCTAATAAGCACTAAACATATACATTAATACATATTTTTCTAACATTTCCCCCCTGTTAATACTTGTTATTATATTTTCAAAAGCATAAACAGTTTGCTTCTTCTCCTGACCTCTTTCTGTTCAGAATTTGCAGTTAAGAGAGTCATTCAGTTTTGACTTATGAAAGTGTTTCATTTTTCAACAGTTCTTCAATTTCAGTACTTTGATACAAAGTCTCAGAAACTGACATGTCTATAAAATCTTTAATTAATCTTTTCATGCAGGGAATACCGTAACAAACACACACTCCTAATAGGAGTAATCCAAAACAAATGGCAATCAGGATGTTCATTAGGATGCTACCCCACCTCCCAAACAAATTCTGGAAAAAATCCGTCAGTGGGTTTGGGCCTGGTTTGGTCATGGCCGACACTTGCTGAATCACCTCAAGATGGTCGTTTATCTCATGCTCGTTGTCAGGAATATAGGAACAGCACTCCTCTTTTATTAAAGCACACGTACCACCTTTTGTCGCTAGGGTGAAGTCGAGAGCCATGCGGTTTTGAAACACCACAGTTCTCATAGCGTTCAAGTTCATCAGTTACTAATTCGAGAGCAAAAAAAGTTGCATTACTCATTACTTCGAGAAGTTTGGACAGTTTTCTCAGCGCCCAAATCGATTTCACTGCGCCATATGCAGGGGCTATACCTGCCCACGATATAATAGTGTCACTCAAGTCCATGTGTGTCAGTTTATCCTTGTTTTTCACGGAGTTATGGTTTCTTCAGCCTGCTTCAATTCTTCCAATTGGATTCTCAGGTCTCTTGATTGGATTTCCAGGTTTCTTGGTGACCTCTCTGACATTTTGAATTCTTCCCTGAGGCAAAACTGCAGTGTGTCGTATGGCCGGAACCAGGTAACCCAAAAAACAACTGCCGGACCAATTCTCAGGTAACCATTTGTATGCCTTTTTCCCACACACAAAATAACAATTCTCTACTTTAGTATTAATATATACTTGCCCTGCATGAAACATTTTCTTATCAATGATAGATAGTTGTTTAAAAAGAACAGGATTATGTTGTACTTCGTCAACCATTTTGTGCATTGATTCTAAATATGAGTCATAGTTTGTATCACAAATATAACCTGCATTATTAGCTTTGGTATAACACTTGTAAGGAACAGTCACATTACAATTGCTCCAACCCACCTAAATAGTACCATTTTTGTAAAAACATACAATTCCCTTTTGTGTAACAGGCAGGTACAATGCTATTTTGTCTTGTGATTTCACAGTCGTAGTATCAAAAATCAAATTTTCCCAGGTCTCATTGACCCCTAGGGGAACAGCAGTCATTAACAATCCCCCATATGCTGTTGGTATAGCTGTGCAAATCCAGCAATTCGAAACATTAAAAGTTTCAGCATACACATATTTAATTGCTTGGTAAGTGTTAAAGTTCGGATGCCAGTCTATGAGTAATGCATCTCGTTTGTTCATTTCAGCTCGTGGGGCTGGAAAAAGGAAAGGCCACAGCAAAAAGATTAATGTTATCAGTATAGTTAACAGAATGATCATGCAATACTTTTGAGGTGGTTCTGTATTTCTATTTGCTCCGTATCTGGTCATTTTTGTTCTTGTGTAACAGTAACAAGTTTTTTGTCCAGTTCAAAGTTTTTAACCAATTTACAGTGTGTCAGATGAATCCAGGACGCTCGCTCTGCCATCTTGACTGCAGTGGGTGTTGACAGTAGCACTTGATATGGCCCTTCCCACTTCGGTGATGTCCAATTCTTTCTCTTGATGACTTTCACCCAGACCCACGTGCCTGGGACTACTGCTGCTTCTGATGGTCTGGTTTGTTCTTTATCTGAAACAGAATTTAACTGCAAAAGTTGTTTATTACTTAAAAGTCGTCTCATGTATTCTGCGAGTGAACTGTCGGCCTCCTGGTCTTCAGGCATGAGAGGTTTCCATTGAGGTATATAGTATGCCCTCCCAAATAATTTTTAAAAAGGTGTTAACCCCTTTGCATTCGGAACAGTTCTCATGCTCAACAATGCCAGAGGCAGGCAGTACACCCAGTTCTTTTGAGTCTCACTAATTAATTTCCTAAGTTTATTTTTCAAAACCCCATTATGACTCTCTATTAGTCCTGCGGATTGTGAATGGTATGCACAATGTTTTTTTAAGGAAATTCCGAAATATCAGCTCAATTGTTGTATAGTTTGATTTACAAAGTGTGTGCCATTGTCACTGTAGATCTTTTCCGGTATGCCAAATCTAGGAATAATTTCTTTAACAAGGACTTTTGCAACAGTAGCTGCATCTGGATTTTTGGTTGGAAAAGCTTCCACCCATTTGGAAAACATATCTAGAATGACAAGACAATACTTCTTATTTTTGCATTTGTTCAGTTCTATGAAATCCATACAGATAGTATGGAACGGGTATGGTGGTGCAGGGAAACTCACTTGTTTAGGCTTCAACGCCCCTTGTGCATGATGCTTGTTACAAGCATGGCATGCTGCACAAAACTTTTTTGTGTAGTTTGTAAATCCATATGCTGTGAACACTCGATTTACTAACTGTACCATCCCCCCTGTTGAGACAGGGCACTGCCCATGGCTCAACAAAGCTGCATATCTAAACAAATTAGACGGCAATATCGGTTTTCCTTCTTTGGAGATGTACAGCCCTTTTTTAAGAATTGCTCCTCATTTTATCCATTTCTGTTTTTCTACTTTTGTAGTGTCTGCATTGTTTTCAACATTTCTAAATCTAAAGTCTCAGAAGGGTGTAATTCCTCACTCAAAAGAAATATTTCTGAAGCTGAAGCTGCCTGCTTTGCAGCTGTATCAGCTCTCGCATTACCTTTTGAAATCCTATCCTGTTGCTTGGTATGAGCTACACATTTACAAATAGCTACTTTCTGAGGTAACTGAATAGATTCTAACAAATCTAAAATAAATTGCGCATGATTAATCGGTTTACCAGTAGATGTTATCATTCCTCTATTCTTCCACTGTTGCGCAAAAACATGTACAGTAGAAAAAGCGTACTGGCTGTCAGTAAAAATTTTCACACATTTACCCTTTGCCAAGGTACATGCCCTTGTCAAGGCAATCAGTTCTGCTGTTTGTGCAGATAAGTTGTGTGGTAAAGACTTTGCTTCTAAAATCTCAGTATCAGAAACTACTGCATACCCCACTAGGTTCTGCCCTGTACTACCCCTTCTGCATGAGCCGTCCATGTAATATGTCACCTCAGCATCATCCAAGGGAACATCCATTAGATCTTTTCTAGGCAGTGTCTTTTGCTCGATCTCCTGCAGGCAGCTGTGTGGTGTGCCATCTGCAGGGGTCGGGAGCAAGGTAGACGGATTCAAAGTTGTACATCATTCAATTGTCATATGAGGTTGGCTCAACAGTATAGTCATACAGGAAAGATGTCTAGCAGGAGAAAGATATGCTACTTTTTCTTTCAGTAAAATAATCGCGACTGCATGAGGCACTCTCAATGTGAGAGGGTGGAACAACACTACTGAGGCCGAAGCCTGTACTGCCATTGCAGCTGCGACTACTGCTTGTACACAGTGGGGCAGAGGTCACGCCACTGGGTCCAGCTGTGATGAATAGTAAACTATGGGGCATTGCTTGTCCCCATGTTGCTGTGTTAACACTGATGTCATATAACCTTGCTTACAATCTACAGTTTGGAAAAAACGTTTATGATAGTTTGGTAATCCTAAAACTAATGAGGATGCTATCAATTGTTTTAGTTTGCAGAAAGCCGTTTCTGCTTCTGGTGTCCATTGTAATAAATCTTGTGCTGCCATAGGCTTCTTGTATATCAAGTTGGTCAGTGGAGCAGACTCCAAGGCATAGTTTGGAATCCAACTCCAACAGAAATTAATCGTACCCAGGAAGGACATCATTTCCTTCTTGGTAGTCGGTCTGGGTGCTTGTAAAATTGCTATTTTCCTATCTTCATCTAATGTTCTACCTTCTTTGGATATTACATATCCAAAGTTTTTAACCTGCTTTCTCCAAAGCTGCAACTTGTTTTTGTTTACTTTATGTCCGTGAGTGGCTAGAAATTGTAGTAATGCTATGGTATCTTCTCTGCATTCTTGCTGGGTGGGGGCTGCCAGCAGGATGTCATATGTATAAAGTAAAATCTGACTGCCTCTCAGTGGGCTAAATCCTGCCAAGTTGCTTGCCATCTCTTGTGCTAATATTGTTGGGCTTTCACAATATCCCTGTGGTAGTTGCGTGTATGTATACCTTTTCCCCTGAAATGTGAATGCAAACCAATGTTGGCTGTCAGGGTGTATCGGTATCGAAAAGAACACATTGCTAATATCTACCACAGAAAAATACTTCTGTTGAGGCTTCAAATCGTTCAATAGGGTGTGTGGATCTGGCACCATAGGTGCTCTAGGTATTGCTGCATCATTTACAGCTTGTAAATCTTGGACCATACGCCATTCTCCATTTGCTTTCCTGACAGGAAATAAGGGTGTGTTACATGGTGTATCGGGAGATTCTACCAGTACTCCTTCCTTAAGTAAAGCTGCTATTATAGGTTTGATTCCTACTTCTGCATCTTTTCTTAAGGGATACTGTCTCTTCTGTGGTCTAAATGCTGATTTTGGCGTAATAGTAACTGGTCCTGCTGTACAAATTAGTCCTACATCTGATTTCCCTGTTGACCAGAGAGTTTCTGGTATTCTCCGTAAGGCATTTTCTTCCTCTTCTAGTAAGAGTGCTAATCAGCTGTCCTCGCTAGACTGCAAGTGTACAGCTGGGTGTGTCTGTGTTATCCAATTTAACTTCTTCTTCTGTACTCCCTGTTCTGACAACTCTAACTCTGTCTGTTTTTCCCACTTTGTGACTTTTTCTCCTAGGTCTGCCCATTTCACATTCTTGTCCTTAGTTAAACTAACGTGGTATTCGATTAGATTTATAGAGTGTAAAGAATTCCTGGGGCAATGAACAGCTAACTACACTGTTCCCTTCTGTGTCCCAGTACAGATTACGTAATACTAATCTGTTTGCATGGCTTTTAAACAGGTCTTGCTCATATTCCTTATCAGGTCCTGGTGTGCTACAATAATACAGAGTACAGTGCAACAAATGCTGTTTATCAGTGTCAAGGGAGGGGGACTTACTGATGGCTAGGTTCATCAGTTCTTCGGTTACTGCCCCTGGACCACTCGTGACCAAGTCCTGGCTGTACCAATAGAATGTTTCGCCCTCCGATCGTACCACAAAAGTATCCATTTGTCACTGTGCTTCCATACCCTGCATGGTTGGAACTACTGCTATGCCAAATATCTGCATAAGATCTCTGCCCAAAAGGTTTACCAGGCATTTTGCAGAAACAACAATTTTGCTTTTCTGGGTCATCCCTGAAACAGGGTCAGTTATTGCTATGTTATGGGAGAGTGGCTCCCGATACAGCTGTCCATTAGCTGCTTTCACTAATATGTAATCAAATGATTCTGAATTTTCTGGTAGTTTGGAAGGATGTATCAGGGTCCGTGATGCCCCTGAGTCACACAGGAATTTTACTTCCCTCCCCTCTACCAGAAGTGTAACTTCCAGTTTTGTGTCTGCTAAATAGAGCTCTAGGCTCAACAATGCTAAGTCTAAAATTTCACTCTCTTCACTATCTACGATTTCTTGCACTTCCTCTATTTCTTCTATCACATTCTCTACTCCCTCTATCACATTTGCATTTGTCTTTTCTTGGTTACTCCCTTCTAGTGATTCTTGACTATCATATAGTCAGTCCTCACCCTCCTTATCTTCCATGGCTACCTTCTTGTTTTGCTTGCAATCCCTTGCTAAATGTCCCTTTTTCCCGCATTTGAAACATTCACCCCTTTTCTTTCTCTCTTCAAACTCCTCTGATCGCTTATCAGATTGTTTGTTTCCCTGGGCATTTTTCTTGCCCTTTTTCCCGGACTGTACTACATAAACTTCTGCTCCATCTTCTACAGAAAATACTTGGGCTTTCTTTTTATTGTTAAAATGCCTTTCGGCATGTCTAGCATATTCAAGTAGTGACTGTAATCTACTTGTACGATGGTCTACCATGTGCTTTGTAATAAAGCTGCTTATAGGCAAAATACTGCCTTTCAAAAATGCATTCTTTAACTGCTGCTGATATGTGGAATCATGTGTTTGGTCTTCAGGTACCTGCATTCCACAATGGTTATTAAAACACTCTAATAATCTAGCATAATATCTGTCAACAGTTTCACCTTCCTGTTGGATGCATTGATTAATGCAAGTCCAGTCTGCTCTAGGCTTCCATTTCTCAGAGATTCAGTCTGTTAGACCTTTCACTCTGTTATCCAGTTCTGCGTTGCTATGTGGGAGTGGCTTGTGTTCTGCGTCACGGGGATTCCAGTTGCCACTGATCATGTGACAATCTGGACCTACGATTTGTCCAACTACTTTTTCTACTTCTTCTCCATTTAAATGATAACTTAACCTCATGCCCTGTAAGTCTTCTAAGAATTTTCTAAAATTAACTTTTGGATGGGGAATTCCCTCTGTGGCTTTCCGGATGTCTTCTGGTGTCCACGGTCTATATACTAGGAGAGTCGGGTCCTACCCTTCCTGTCCTGCCTGAGGATTTGGTACTTCTATGAGTGGACATATCTCTTCTTCACTCATAGCTCATGAATTTTTGTTCATTTGATATAACTCAGTATCCCCTCAAGTTACATGTTCGAGACCTAGTCTCGATAGGATCTCTGACATACGGTCTTGGCTTCGCAGTGACAGCCGGGTATAGCGGAGGTGGACCAGCTTGTCCACTCGCTTCATATTCTGATAAGGGAAGCGGAGGGGGTGGAGGGGCTGATGCTATTACTAAATTATTGTCTTCTTTATCTAGAAACATAGCTTTTGAATTATTAATTTTTTGTTCCCTATGGTTTGCTTCCTCAATCCACCTGTGTGCCTGAGGAATGCCTATTTGACGTTGCTTTTTTACCTGACCTTTTGCGTCAGTTTTAAGCTGTTTGACAAGTTTAATAAGTGAGGATTTCTCTAATTTGCCATCAAATTCATATTTATTAACCCATTTTGTATAGTACCTAACATTATCGGCACGCTGTAATTGCATATATTTTGCATCTTCAGTTAATGGTGGATCTTGGGATCTTTTTGTGCACTTATTTCCCATATTGTTCTGACTGTTAAAATGTTACGTAACCCTTCTTATCTTTACGTGGTACCACGATTTTCTTTTTCACAGTTTATCTAGAATAACTGCCTTACCTATTCTGTTTCCCTGATCTATGACAAGACTGCAATCTTCCTGTCCCTGACTTGTACAAGACAAATCTCCTGGCAGATGATACAAATCAAGCCCCTGATCTAAAACAGAAAAAAGGTAAATCTCACCTTACCTGAGCCTCCGTGATTGATCACCTGGTTCGATGGAAAACCGTTAACTCTTCCTCCAGTCACAGATCAGAAAAGTGGCTGGCCTCTTTTGAACGACAATTCAGTCGGAAGTCTTTCAGAGCAGAAGAACCAATGTGGTCTCTTCCCCGTACAGTTTCATGCCACCTGGTCCATCTGACCTGAGGCAAAGTGAGAGTTTCCGGTCCGAAGGACCAAACTGTCAAAGGAAAAACAACTTCAAAAAGATCAGCACACGGCAGGTTCAGGTTAAGGCACTTTAATCTTGCAGCAAGGAGACAAAAATGTGCTAATACAGAGTTTGTCTAACTAGAATCAGGAAGTGAAGCTATTCTTATACATTTCTTACAAGGCATTGCCTACTAACCTGACGTAATAAATCACAAGTTCTTTCAATATTATTTCATAGCAGCTGTTTGTCCATGATTTTCTGCTGGCATATCAAGTTTACAAAAAAAACTTCCTAAGAAAAACAACGTGGCTTGATGACCACCGGTCAGATACAACTTCTCACTATGCAATGTTACCATTCAAGGTACTATGGCTAATTCGAGCACAAAGCAAGAACAGATTATAGTTAATTTCTTCAAGCAGTCTTTGTTCAACTGTATCTATCTTTTTTGCAGCTGTGCATGTTCTCATAACATGAACAGAGCTGATTGTTCAAGTTCAATAACATTATAGAAAACAGTATTGTTCTATTCATTATTTTCCTGACCTAGCAGATAATCACCTGCTTCTCAGTAAATTTCCAAAAGGCATAAACATGAATTTTGCTGTGTTAGAAAATACTAGGTCAGAGAGTATCTTGCAGTTTCAGAAAGCATATTGCAGTTTGAAAAGCATCTTATAGTTTCATACAAAACTAAGCTGTACATAAAATAGAATGAAATGTGTTAACCCTTTTAGCTTCTAATAAGCACTAAACATATACATTAATACATATTTTTCTAACAATCACCAATAAGTTTGGTGTTAGGTTAGGGATTGTATATGATTCCCAGTTTGTATTAGGATTGTTAACATCACCAATGAGTATAGTGTTAGGTTAGGGATTGTATATGATTCCCAGTTTGTGTTAGGATTGTTAACGTCACCAATGAGTATGGTGTTAGGTTAGGGATTGTATATGATTCCCAGTTTGTATTAGGATTGTTAACATCACCAATTAGTATAGTGTTAGGTTAGGGATTGTATATGATTTCCAGTTTATATTAGGATTGCTGTTGTCACCAATGAGTATGGTGTTAGGTTAGGGATTGTATATGATTCCCAGTTTGTATTAAGATTGCTGTCATCACCAATGAGTATGGTGTTGGGTTAGGGATTGTATACGATTCCCAGTTTGTATTAGGATTCTTAACATCACCAATGAATATAGTGTTAGGTTAGGGATTGCATATGATTCCCAGTTTATATTAGGATTGCTATCATCACCAATGAGTATGGTGTTAGGTTAGGGATTGTATATGATTCCCAGTTTGTATTAGGATTGCTATCATCACCAATAAGTATAGTGTTAGGTTAGGGATTGTATATAATTCTCAGTTTGTATTAGGATTGTTAACGCCACCAATGAGTATGGTGTTAGGTTAGGGATTGTATATGATTCCCAGTTTGTATTAGGATTGCTAAAATCACCAATGAGTATGGTGTTAGGTTAGGGATTGTATATGATTCCCAGTTTGTATTAGGATTGTTAACATCACCTATGAGTATGGTGTTGGGTTAGGGATTGTATATGATTCCAAGTTTGTATTAGGATTGTTATCGTCACCAATGAGTATGGTGTTAGGTTAGGGATTGTATATGATTCCCAGTTTGTATTAAGATTGCTATCATCACCAATGAGTATGGTGTTGGGTTAGGGATTGTATACGATTCCCAGTTTGTATTAGGATTCTTAACATCACCAATGAATATAGTGTTAGGTTAGGGATTGCATATGATTCCCAGTTTATATTAGGATTGCTATCATCACCAATGAGTATGGTGTTAGGTTAGGGATTGTATATGATTCCCAGTTTGTATTAGGATTGCTATCGTCACCAATAAGTATAGTGTTAGGTTAGGGATTGTATATAATTCTCAGTTTGTATTAGGATTGTTAACGCCACCAATGAGTATGGTGTTAGGTTAGGGATTGTATATGATTCCCAGTTTGTATTAGGATTGCTAAAATCGCCAATGAGTATGGTGTTAGGTTAGGGATTGTATATGATTCCCAGTTTGTATTAGGATTGTTAACATCACCTATGAGTATGGTGTTGGGTTAGGGATTGTATATGATTCCCAGTTTGTATTAGGATTGTTATCGTCACCAATGAGTATGGTGTTGGGTTAGGGATTGTATATGATTTCCAGTTTGTATTAGGATTGTTATTGTCACCAATGAGTATGGTGTTGGGTTAGGGATTGTATATGATTCCCAGTTTGTATTAGGATTGTTATCGTCACCAATGAGTATGGTGTTAGGTTAGGGATGGTATATGATTCCCAGTTTGTATTAGGATTCTTAACGTCACCAATGAGTATGGTGTTGGGTTGATCGTGGAGAGTCTGTAGTTCATTTAAACACATACTATGTTTTTTCTGGGTCACAGAGAGGACTCAGAGCTTGGAAGGATATGGGATGGGACTTTGTCTAAGGTAATTTGTACATGGAGAAGCTCAAGTGAATCATATAGATGAACCAGCCTTGTTTTTAAATAGAGTCACCTGTACCTTTTGTCCCTTCATGTGTAGTAGTTGGCCTAAATGTCTGGAAAGCATTGTAGTCCTGCACTTCTAGGGTGCTCTTCATGGCTTTATACCATGTTTTTTGTAACTGCACAGACATTTACATTCTTCAGGGTGCAGACAGCTTGTAGAGGTTTTTGTTTAGACTTCTGGCATTGAGCAGTAACACTTTCATATTTTCCTGGGATGGTTTGCTATGTCAGTAGGTTCATTAGTTTGGCAATTCCTTAAAAAGGCAGTATGAGGCTGGACAAGATTTTAGACAACATTCAAAACCCAGAGGTGACAGGTGCAGACAATTCCTGGCAATGCAGCATAGTCTGTTTACCATAGCCTCCCAGGTGAAAAATATTATACCAACATTCAAATGATACCATACTCTAAGCAAATTGTTAATGTCAGTTATTTTCTGTTCATATTGTGGCATCATTCATCACTGGAAAAGGTAGAATGATGCTGAATGCTAAGGTCATACCAACCTGGGACACATAATTCAAGAGCTTCTTGTAGTCCAGGGAGGTGCATCTTAGGTCATTTATGGCAATACGGACTATAGCTGAGTTATACTGGTACTTGTAGTTCAGCGACCTAAGTCCATGAATAACCTGATGGATCATATCTGATCATGATTCTCTCGCCTTACTTAACTTGGTGAGTAGGACATCCATGTGTCTCACGATGGAGTCCTCTATGACCAAAGTATTGGGTTGTGTTGTGCTGGTATGGGCGTAGCAACTGAGACACTATAGGATGTGGCTGTATGTGTTGTGTTGGATGCTGATTTTGTGGAATGCTCTTGAAGATATTTTTTGTTTGTACAATGTCTGGGAGGTCTTTGTGACTCAGCGAGATTACATTTGACAGCTTTAGCATAAGTGGATCTATGTGTCTGGTCTGCAGTATGTGAGCTGGATGTAGTGTGTGTGTTACTGGCAACCAGTTTGCTATTGTAAGTGCTTGTATGTGATTGTCAGTAAACACGAGACAATTTCTATATTGCTCAAGATGTGAATATCCACCAGGATGGCTGAGGAGACAGCAGAGGTGTTCATGTCCATGACTATGGATCTCAGTTTCTTGTTGTACAAGGGAATGGTACATGAGGGTTTTAGAACTGGCTAGCTTGGTTGCCATAAGAGTATGGACTGCAGTCAGGACGAAGACCAAACTCATGGGTGGTGGTGCTCTTCAGTGCATAAACTAATTGCTATACTGTGCAGCTATGTACAGTGGAAATTTCACAGGTAGAAAAAAAACTGAATATGGAAAATTTAATTTCTGTGTGCCTGCGTATATTCAGGGCACAACTAACTACTGTTGCAGCATTACGCAATGCGCCAAATTATTAGAGGCAGAGAAGAAAACTGACTAACTAAAGCAAATAACCCTCTGACCTTACTCTTTGATCCTCAGCTCAGATGAACCAGTTCATGTTCTCCTGCTAGAAAACCAGTTGCAGTCCTTCTTAACATAAAAACATACTGTGGTTGGTGCAAAGGGAATTAAAACAAGACAAAAAAAACTACACAGAAACAAACACTTTTAAGACAAGATTGCAGGGAAAACAGCAGCAGCAGGATCAGTAAAAAGCAGGGTCTTTTACAATAATAAAGGGCAACAAATGCAGCATAGAGGGGGGTGGCCTAATGGTTAAGGTGTTTGCCTTACAAACACAAGGTGCAGGGTTTGAATCTCACAAGGGATAATTGGCTAGGCTTAAAATGGCTCGCAAGGGCAGTTAGCTTAGTACTAATCTATGAACCTATGAACCTATGAATAAATATAATAAACATGCAAACACAAACAACACCAGCAACTATTCACTACAATAAATACTAGAACATAAAAATAAATAAAGTGACTAGTCCGAAACATGGCCAGGATAAAATAAACAGAAATCTTTTACTGAAAATATGGTAAGCACTTTCATGAGTACAAGCTCACTTCTTCAGACTAAACAAACATATTTTTTCAACTCCATGGTTCATTTAAAAACATTCAAAAATGAATCAACCAATCACAACACACTATTCAAATTAAACAGTTTAGAAGGTAACAATGTAGCTTCGTAACTTCCTAATATAGCTACTATCTCAAGGATATATGCATGTGGTGATGTCCTGATTCAATGTTATATCCCCTAAAAGTTGCCCATCGACTAATGTTTGCACTCTAAAATATACGAACTAGAATAAAATAAAATATAATCATAGAGGTGCCATCCACTATTAAACCAAATAGCTAAATATGATAATGGCACTGCTCTAATAAAAATATCGATGTTAAAACAGAAGTATAGAAATATATGATATCCTAAAAAATACCAAAAATGTCTCAGCATAATATAATTAATGTGAAATATATAAAATGTAAAATTTGTTACTATCTAAAAAGTCAACTAATTAACTATTTATCTATTTAAATAGAGGTCGAGCCTCCAGTATAGGTCTCAGTGAAACTTGACCATTGAGACTTAATCTACCATCAGCACGTAACCTAACAATCCATTTTGTTTCAATCATTTCCATATGGTTACGTATATCACCTAGCCACTGACCTTGTGTGATCTGTTCTATTACTAAAAACTTGAAGGCATGTTGAAATGAAGTGTTAGCTACATGGTTAGCTAAAGCATTGGTCACATTCATTTTATTAATATGATATAGATGTTCCCTCACTCTGTCCCTAAGGTGCCTGTTGTTCTTACCTACATAAAAGCAGCAACATAAAGTGGAATAAGCCAGATATGTTATATCCATACTATCACATTCAGCAGAGATCTTAAAACTATATACTTGTCCTGTGATTGGGTGTCTGAATTGGCCACTGTCATCAACAAACTGACAAAAATTACAGGCTCTGCAGGGATAGGGTGCCATCCATTCTTTCCTTCTATTTTAGAAATTGGGTCATTAGCCCTATATCCAAATAATAATCTCTTAACTGATTTCTTATTATTGTATCTAAAAGATGGTCAAGCACCTACAATATTCTTTATTTTTTCATCAGTAACTAATATATTCCAGTATTTACTAATCACTTCCTTTATATATTTCACATCCTTACTATACTGTGAAGTACATTTCACTTGATTAGTCTTCATCGTAGTTTTCCTTTCTAAAATAGAAGGAAAGAATGGATGGCACACCTATCCCTGCGGATATATATATATATATATATATATATATATATATATATATATATATATATATATATATATATATATATACATACATACAACATTGAATATGACGTCACCACATGCATATATCTTTAAGACAGTAGCTATATTGGGAAGTTACGAAGCTACATTGTTACCTTCTGAACTGTTTAATTTGAATAGTGTGTTGTGATTGGTTAATTATTTTTTGAATGTTTTTAAATGAAGCATGTAGTTGAAAAAAAATGTTTGTTTTGTCTGAAGAAGCGAGCTTGTACTCGGGAAAGTGCTTACTGTATAAAAGATTTGTGTTTATTTTATCCTAGCCATGTTTTGGACTAGTCACTTTATTTATTTTTATGTTCAAATATAATAAGTAATTCCAAGATACAGCAGCAGTACTCTTAAACATCTTTAAAAAAAGTGCAAACAATCAATTTAAAGTACTTAGATGTGCTAGGATTACACTAGATGCATGCCAAATGATTGTGAGTTGTCTGGAAATGAGCCAAGAATTGTGCAACTTCACCAGATTTCTAGAGGCAGAGAAGAAGACTGACAAAACAAAGCAAATAGCCCTCTGACCAATTAAGTAGTCTCACTTAAAGTCTCCCTGTGGGAGTTCCACACCTCAGACATACCAGGCTACCTTCTACTTTTTGTAAGAAATTCCTTCTATATTGCACAACTTATTGCACAACTTATTTACAAAAGGGATGTGTCTAGATCTTGTGATGTCATTGTCCCCATTTAATGAGCAGTCATTAGGCCAGTGATTGAGTATGATGCCCCCTTTGGCATGTGTCTGCCTAGACACATACAACAACTAGAATGCCCAGAGATACCTTATTAAAATGATACAAGGTCTAAACAATATGTCCTACATGGACCAACTCAAAGCCCTGTCACTATACTCAGCATTCTGTGGGGTAACCATTTGAAATGTAGGGAACTCTAGAGTGAGTCCTAAATGCAGAGCATGAATGGCTGAAAGGTCGGACTTGTATATATCAAGTCCGAGATGCATTGCTCAGAATATTCCCTTTTCTCCAAGGTATGGTGATCTTCAGGTTGGTATATATAAGTTCAGAGGTTGTGGGGGACTTGCCTCCACATGGGGGGGGGGTGCAGGGGGGTCTTGTACTCCCTTCAAAAAGAAGTGTAAAGGAGAAGAGCAATTTTTAAGATTTTGGTCTTCTCCTGTGATTTCTGTCTTTTGTCTTCAACTTGTCGACACTCAGTATTTCGAGTGGCAACATTTCAAAAGGAAGACGTGAAATAGAAGATACAATAAAAGGAAAATGGGAACAATCTGCACCAGAAATTGACAGATTAGGTTATGAATATTATAAAGAGATGACTGTCAAAAATAAATATTGTAAAGAATAACAGGTGAAGTAATTTGTGGAGGAGTAATTAAGTTTATGTAGAAAAAGATGAAAGAAAATATATAAAAATTGGAGACTGATAACACTGGGATGTACAGATTAGAAAATCTTTACTGAAGATAATAAAAAAGGATGCATAAAGTCTTGGATGAAGTTTAGGACAATGGGTTTTCTGAATCAAACAGAGATGAAGAAAATGTTAATAACAGTATAAAAGAAACAGATATGAATTTGAAAGAAAATAAGGAAGTAAGGCTAGTGGTATAGTGTGGCAAAGGCTTTTGACAAGGTTAGTCATGAAGTGATATGGAAGATTCTACAGAAAAAAAATATGAATGCTGTAGAAATCTGCTATAAAATGTCATTGGTGAAAATGATGGTAAATGGATGGATAGGAAAGAAAGATAAAAATTAGAGGAGGTGTTTTGCAGGAATATCCATCGAGTATGTGGCTGTTTGTATGGGTAATGAGAGCAGTAATTAAAACGTATATGAATGAAAGAAGCAGAATGGGAGATGGGAAAATGAGTTATTATACTGATTTGTC
Source organism: Protopterus annectens (assembly GCF_019279795.1). Taxonomy (NCBI): domain Eukaryota; kingdom Metazoa; phylum Chordata; order Ceratodontiformes; family Protopteridae; genus Protopterus; species Protopterus annectens. The sequence goes on along the minus strand of NC_056744.1, from coordinate 367,096,243 downwards.
ATTCATATCATGCCAGACACTGGACCCAACCCAGTTTGGTATTGTAAAGGGCAGATCATGCCTACTTAACCTGGTGGACTTCTTTGAGAAGGTCACCAAAGCAATGGATGAGGGCAAAATCATTCACACTGCCTACCTTGACCTGGCCAAGGCATTTGACACAATACTCCACTCGGGCATCATTGTCAAAGTCATGAGGTTAGGTACAACCTTGTATGTCACCCAGTGGATAGCCAACTGGCTCACAGACAGGACCCAGGAAGTGAGAAATGGGGAGTCTACCTCTACAATGGGGCCAGTCACAAGTGGAGTCCCTCAGGGATTAGTCCTTGGACCGCTTCTTTTTGACATTTACTTCTCAGAAGTCAAGGCCAATGTCAGTTGTCTCTGGTTAACTAAATTTGCAGATGATTGCAAATTAGGAGCTGTCATTGAGTCTCACACCGACACAAATGTTCTCCAGGAGGGGCTGACACAGACAAACAACTGGTGTCACAGTCATAGACTAAAACTAAATGCCAAAAAATGCATAATAGTATACTTTGGGAAGCCATCCATCCCTGGTAACTATCATATTGACAACACACCCCTTAGAGCTGACCCAGTAGTCAGGGACTTAGGGACACACATAGATAGCAATCTAGCCTTTGATCATCATGTGTCTACAGTGGTGAGGAAATTATTCTATGTTGCACAAGTTATAAACAAAGATATGGCATCTAAATCCAAGGAAGTCATTGTTCCACTATATTTGGCATTCATCAGACCTATCATTCAGTTCAATGCCCCCTTTGGTATGTACCTAACCAGGCATATCCAACAACTGGAACATCCACAGAGGTTCCTCACTAAAAGAATACAGGGCATAAGTAATCTCTCCTATGCAGACTGCCTCAAAGCCCTATCCCTGTATTCTGTAACCTACAGCCTTTTGAGGGGAGATCTATGCCTGACATACAGGGCATTGTCAGACCCCACTCTGATGGACCTCCTGTATATCCACAAAACAAACAGAACCAGAATTACCCATTCTAAAGACTTAAACTTTGCCTATGATATAAATAGGATCTGCTGGAGAGATAGGTATGTATACCAGAGACTACACCATCTATGGAACAGACTCCCCATCCATGTGAAGCAGAGTTCCTCCCTAATCAAATTCAAGTACAACTTGTACAATTGGATGGGAAACCAGAAATTCATCCCTGGTTTGGCACCTATGTCTCTGATGTAACCAGATACCCTGTAAATGGTTCATCTCCCAGGCCAGTGCTTGCACTTATCAATGGTATCAGAACTTGTCAGAGATTTGGGATGCATGGCTAGGCTTAGAAAGGCCTTTGCGGTCATTAACCTAGTAAACCTCTATGAACCTATGAACCTATATACAGACAATTTGGTGACTGTGGAAAAAAATAAGGTAGGGACAAGTGACGTGGTGATACAAGTGAATGAATTGTTAAAAAAGGGTAGGCTAGTGTTAAATAAGGCAAAAAAAAAAACAAAGGGTTTGTTGAAACCAAGATCATAAGTAGAAGGAAATAAGAGTTTTGTGAATAAAATCTGGAGAGTATGAAAATGTAACAGAACATTGGAAAATAATGCATGAAGAAATGAAAAAAATGTTATCATGGTGGAGAAGTTTTACTCTATCATTTAACAAATACACATTTTACAAAAAATAGCATATTTAGGGGTATACATGCTTTCAGCTAAAACTGAGAAAAAAGTTGTTAGAAACATTTTTCATTTTATGTAGGATTTGATGTTGAATCCAGTGAAAAGAGGGGCGGTATACAATAAAAAAGGAGTTTGGATTTTAAAAGTGTTATAGTGTACTTAGCATTCATGCATTTTATGGGTAATAAAGAAAGTGAAAGAGAGTTGCAAATGATAAGGAAAATGTTAAACATTAAGGTATGAAGACGTATGGAAATACGAAGGAGGGAAAAAGAAGTAGTAAATAAAAAATACGACAGGCAAATAATATGAAAAATAAAACAAAATAAATTGTGGAAGTAAATAAAAAATAAGATGGGCAAATAATATGAAAAATAAAACAAAATAAGATTGTGGAAGTAAATAAAAAATAAGATGGGCAAATAATATGAAAAATAAAACAAAATAAATTGTGGAAGTAAATAAAAAATAAGATGGGCAAATAATATGAAAAATAAAACAAAGTAAATTGTGGAAGTAAATAAAAAATAAAATGGGCAAATAATATGAAAAATAAAACAAAATAAAATTGTGGAAGTAAATAAAAAATACGATAGACAAATAATATGAAAAATAAAACAAAATAAATTGTGGAAGTAAATAAAAAATATGACAGGCAAATAATATGAAAATAAAACAAAATAAATTGTGGAAGTAAACAAAAAATACGATAGGCAAATAATATGAAAAAGAAAACAAAATAAAATTGTGGAAGTAAATAAAAAATATGATAGGCAAATAATATGAAAAATAAAACAAAATAAATTGTGGAAGGTGAACGTTAATGAGACTGATAAAAACAGAACATTATGGCATAACAATAACTTCTTTCGGCTTTTCCCGGTTAGGGGTCGCCACAGCGGAAATCCGGTCCGCTAATGATTGGCAGTAGAGTTTTACGTGCTGGCTTGCTGGGCCTAACGCACAACCTTCAGCGAAGGAATGCCCATTCATGCATGTCGACACACAGAAGACGGTCTAACTGAGAATCGAACGTGCAACGTCTAACTGTGAGGCGACAACACTACCGCAACTATATGGTATATCCTTAGCTAGTCCCTGCTTGTAAATGGTTCATCTCCTAAGCCCCTGCTTACATTAATTAAGGGTTCCAGAACTTAACAGAGATTTGGGGGACATGGATAGACTTAAAAAAGGTCTAGTATACACATAAAAACCCATGAACAAATGTAAAAAATGCCATAAAAGGATAGAAGGAAAAGTTTGAGAATTTTTATGAAGCAAGGGATTTCCTGCAAAGAACTTTTTTTTTGAATAAATCACCAGTTAAAAGGAGTATGATATATAAGGTAATGGAAGAAACAACAACGCATTATTTTTTTATAATGCAAAAATTACAGTTTTAGAGAAGTTAAAAAAGGAAGTATATATATATATATATATATATATATATATATATATATTTATATGGATCTACTTCAGTAGATTGACTTACCTTAACACCAAAACCCAGATAACTGAGACAAAAACACTGAACAGACCAAGCTACCGAATGTACAAAACATCATAACCTCACACCAGGAAAACAGTCAGTTGTCTAACACCACCATGAAAACAAACCACACTAATTCAATCTATCCAAATGGGGGGCTTTGCCCCCTACACCCCTGACACCCCCCTACTTAAATATATCAACTCCGAGAACATACTACATTGTGGAAAAGCCCAAAGGTCACTATGCTGGCCAAACGACTCTTTTCCTATGTTAAACTTCTGATATTTTGCTGTTCAGTACCATGTCTGTTTTGTGTTGTCATCTCGGGATATATACAGAGAGAGAGAGAGATCATGTTATATGGAAAATATGACAAAGAATAATATCAAATTGAAAAATGGGAGAGAATGTTGTTTTCAGCAACCAGGAGATCATGGAAGAGTAGATGCAAAAGATTATTGTATAAATAAAAATGATGAACATGTGCTAGATGAAATAAAAAAAAAAGTTTTGTGGAAAAAAGCATAGGGATAGATAAATAAATTTAAAAAAATAGTTGATCACTTAAAAAATATTTTTTTTGAAACGATAAAAGTGGAATTTCTTGTGCAGATTATATGTTAAAAATAGTTTGAAATGACATAATAAATAGCATCAATAAAAACATAAATAATGTAAAGAAGTGCAAATAAGAAAAATCTGTAAATAGAGCAACAAATATTTTTTTTTATGAGTGACATAGGATCTTTTACATCTGCCTGAGCTACCACCAACTCAGGCAGATGGGACCTCAGTTTAATGTCTTATCCAAAGGACGGCACACTCAGGAGTACAGCAGATGGGACCTCAGTTTAATGTCTCATCCAAAGGATGGCATGCTCAGGGGTGTATCACCCCCCCCCCCCATATTATGCTGCAGTGCAGCATCAGTTTTGGGATAGAAATCTAAGTACATGGTGTGAGAATAGAACCTACAGCCTTCTGATCTTCCATATTTGGATTCAAATCTTAGTCTTCAAAAATTGATAGTCATACCTGCTAAAGCTGTCCTTTCTGCACGTACAATTACTAACTCAAGGCAGCCTTAGTGGAAACACAAATGTCATGTGTCATGTTTATTAAGTACTTCTTTTTAAAATGGTTAACCAGGTATGGGCTGTGAACAACATGAAGACAAATGTACTCTTGCATGGCACCATACAACACTGACAACAGACCTGAAACAGGACATTGATCTACACCGATCTTACAATGAACATAGTGAAAGTCACAACAGAGGTTCAAGCAGACATGCAACCCTGTACTGGAATGAGCTGTGTGTCAGCAAATTATACATAATAAGAAAGTGCTATGGATACACAGTACACAATGGATATATACAACATGCACATAGATGCGAGTGGACACGAACATAGCAGTACACTGAATTCAATATTGTACATCTGCAATCATCACACAAATTAGCATGTAGAGTATATATATATATATATATATATATATATATATATATATATGTATATATATATATATATATATATATATATATATATATATATATATATATATATATATATATATATATATATATATATATATATATACATATACATATATATACATGCAGAAATTGCTTGTCATATGTACAAACACAGATGTATGCCCAGTTACTGAAAGGTATTCACACAAAGGATGATAATATAGCCATGCTCATTAACTAGCATCAGTAAAGCAATGTAAATTGAAGCACTTAACAAAGAGGTCAGCAGATTGCAAACATAAAAAAATTAAGTCATACCAACAAACAACACAGTTAGGTTCTCAGATAGTTAGTAGGCATGGAGCATAAGAGACCATTAAGGAACCAATGTGCAGTTCTCAATTGCCCCAAAGAACTCTCTGGCTAAACAACATGCTCATGGTCATACAGTAGGCAAATGAAAGCTCATGGAATCAAACCCTGTACCACAGGAAGTAGCTCATTAACAGATTATAGCCTTAATCCTTTGCACCACCTGCTAAACATTTAGCACTTTACCCTACAAATAGTTTCATTTAGCATGTCATTTTGTTGGCATGACCCCAGCCTTTTCTTGAGACTGCATTAATGCTTGACATATGAGTTGGACATTTGGGGTCAGTGTAACAAGGTTCCTCTGCTTTATATGCACAAACCCATAACGCAGACTGCATATGCTTCACACAGTAGAAGACTGAGGTGGTGTGAGAAAATGGCCCATTAGACTTGATGACACAAGGACAGGCAGACATACAAATCTGCAGTCATACCCATTGTACAACTTAACATGTTCTTTTGCATATTGGTACTGTTTTTATCTGTTGCACAGACATGCAGCAGAAAATGATAAATATAAGTCTCATTGATCATAGTTATAATATTCTACACTGCAGAAAATAGCCAGGTTGATTTTTCAGAGATCATGCCCAGGTAGGGAATTGGATGTTCATCGTGTTTCACTGTTGCAGTCATTACACTTGGGCCATCCTGCTGGCAGGCCACCCACAGTCGGCCAGAATTCCAAAGTCTAGGTCCGGCGTCGGTTGCTGTCACCTCCTCCCTGACGTCAGTGCGCCAGGGGTATAAAAGATGCAGCCGATGCCATTTTCTTCAGTCTTTCTTGCCATGTGGTGCCCAAAGCAAAAGCAGTTCGCAAGTGCCGGTTGGCCGACTCCTGAGTTTTTCGAAATTGAATTTCAGAACCAAAGTCTTCAATAAAGCTAAGTACCCCATTGGGGAAACTTTTTCTTGCTCCAGACCGATGTCAGTAAAAGTTAACAATTGTATTTCTTGTGGGAAGCAAATACCTCATAAGGATTTTCACTCTTACTGTATTCCTTGCCTCGGCCCTGACCACGACGTTGCTAGTTGTCGGTTTTGTGCTAGATTCAACCAATGCACTATTAAGTGTCAGTTTGATTTTGCTTTACATTACTTTGGCCGAAGATTTAACTACATAATGCCATCGGAACAACCGATGACCGGAATTCATAAAAAATGCAAAGACAAAGAAAAGGACAGGCATCCAAAGTCCAAAACCGACGACGAATCCTCTTCCATGCCAGTCGCCGGTTCGTCGGTTCTCAGTGAGGCACTTTCGCAGCCCCTGACACCCGCTACCTCAGAGCCACAGGCCGCATCTGACTCCCACGTGGAGACACCTAGGCCTCTGGAAACTCAAGGCATTGGGCCTGCGGAAACTATTCCCTCAGATGGGTCCGGAGCTGCTGAGCAGGCATCGGCTTCTGAGAGTGTTTTCAGACCTTCACAGCTTACTATTAAGTCCACTACAGCAGCCAAGGCAAAGCCAGACACCATTAAAGACAAGGAAACAAGTACAGCATTCTCCTGGACAGCCATCCATGCCAAAGAAACATAGGTTCATACTAGGCTATCTGCCCTAGGGCATTTATAAGCCTAGCCAGAGTGTGTGTGGCTTTCACCACCCCTTAGGATGAGAATACTATACCCATTAGTTTGCTGTGCCTCTGTCCAGCAGATGCTTAAAATGGCCAAGGACCTAATTACTTTGATCAGGGGTTCCCATCCCCCTCCTGATAAAAGGCCTAGGCAAGACACTGACTATGACTCCTCTGACCAGGTTTCTATTTCCTCTAATTCCTCTTCAGATCAGGGATATTCTCTCCCTCCCTATGAGGACTCTGATGCAGAAGAATCTATACCTTCAGCCTCTCCGCCTGAGGATTACTCTTTTGGGGAAACCTTGCACACCATGAGGGAGCATTTCCATTGGGAGAGCCAGGATTATTCAGAATCCAAGAAAAGGCTCAGAGACTTTCTTTTATTGCCTCAGCACAGGCCCCTGGCTATCCCCGCTGTGCTTGATATTGTTGATGATGTTTTCTCTGAAACCAGTTTGTCTCCTGATTCTTTACCCCCTGCACCAGTCAAGCCAGACAGGTACTACAGGGTCCCAGACTCTCATAAATTTCTTTATAGAAACCCTGCTGCTGACCTAGAAACAATTTCTAAGGGTCCCAAAGGGGTTAAGGCTTCCACTGCAAAAAACCCTGTTCCCTCTGATAGGGATTCTAGAGCTCTGGACAGATGGGGGAAAAAAGTTTACACTTCTGCTACTTTAGCTGTAAGGGCTTTAAACTGCCTGAAACACGCTTAAATATCAACAATACCTAATGTCTTTGTTAAAACAGAAAATGCTTACAAATTCAGAATGCCCTGACAATAAGGAAATGCAGGATTTATTGCATGCAGCTGAACAAGTGGGAAAGCATACTCTGCAATGTGGTTTTGATTCATTAGAGGCTTCTTGCAGAGCCGCAGTTACAGGTTCTGTCATTCGAAGGCATGCTTGGTTAAAAGAACAAAGTTTACCTGATCATGTTAAAGCAAAATTATTGAATGCTCCATTACAGCATGATACTTTGTTTGGTGTTAAGTCAGAAGAGGTGTTAAAGAAAATGGAGGATAAAGCAAAGTCAATGCAGACAGTAAAGGATTTCTTACAGGTTCAGCCACCTAGATTTAGCAGAAACTGGCCTTCTAAAAATTGGTCCTTTCCAGTGTCAGACAGGCCACAAAGAGGCAGATACAGATGCCCAAGAGGCAGATCTCAGCCCCAAGGCTCATACAGACCTAAACAATGGGGTGCTTCAGCCCCCAAAGGAGGAGAAGACAAATCACAACCTTATAGGAAACAGTCCCAATGACTTCCCTCTACAAATGCCAAGCACTTACCTTTTGGCAGCACCCTTAGGGGGAAAGCTAGCACTTTTCTCACAAAATTGGCACATGATCACCCAGGACAAATGGGTACTGAATATTGTTTCTCAGGGTTACAGGTTCCACTTTCACACCCTTCCAAAATCAAAAGGTATGCCAGACCTGCCAAAAAAACAATGGGCAGAGGCACAAAAACAAATTTCTGCTCTCATGGACATGAGAGCTATTCAAAGAGTCCCACAGCAAGAATAGGGACAAGGATTTTACTCAAGACTTTTCCTTGTACCCAGAAAGGACAAAGCCTGGAGACCAATACTGGACTTGTCAATCCTAAATACTTTCCGGGATATTCCGAAATTCAAAATGTTAACACTGCAGCAACTTCTACCCATGCTGGGCAAGAAGGCTTGGCTAGTTACTTTGGACCTCAAGGAGGCATACCTGCATGTCCCAATCAGACAATCTTGCAGAAGATACCTCAGATTCATAGCTGGCTCAATGCATTACCAATTCTCTGCACTGCCCTTTGGCTTCTCTACTGTGCCCAGGGTCTTCACAAAATGCCTGGCACCAGTAATTGCATTTTGCAGACAAAAAGGAATTCAAATATATCCCTACTTGGACGACTGCCTTCTTCAAGCAGAGAGCAAGGACATTCTACTAAAGCATCTGGCATTTGTAAAAAGATTACTAATTTGCCTAGGGTACACAGTAAATGAAAAGAAGTCAAAACGAGTGCCCTCTCAATAGATAATATTCCTGGGTGCAAGCTTAAATACAACTGCCCAGATGGCTTATCTCATGGCAGAGAAGCAAAGGCAACTGACTCATTACTTTCAAATGATGGCAACAAAGACCCAGCTCCCTGCAAGAAAAATTCTGCAGGCTCTGGGTTTCATGGCATCCTGCATTCTACTAATTCCATATGCAAGACTGCATATGAGGAAACTACAATGGTATCTAAAAAGTGTTTGGACTCAACATTGCCACAGCCTGGAAACAATAATAACTCTTATTCCCTGCCTGCAACAGGAGTTTCGATAGTGGGCACTGGCCTGTCACCACAACAAGGGACAGCCTTTCACCTTACCCACAGCCAGGCAGACAATAACAACAGATGCATCGGATTATGCTTGGGGGCCACACATGGCAGGAAAATGTATTCAGGACATGTGGCCCAAGGAACAAATGCATCTTCACATCAATCAAAAAGAGATGGTAGCTGTACAGCATGCCCCGACAGCCTTCAAGGATCTACTACATCCAGGACAACTATTACTAAAGACGGACAATACCACAGTTATGTGGTGCATAAACAAGCAAGGGGGCACATATTCCTACCCCCTCTGCAGGCAAGCCATGACTTTGTTGAACACAGCACTGACCTATCAAGTACATCTGCAGGCACAATTCCTGCCAGGAAAGAAAAATACTCTGGAAGATGAACTAAGCAGAAATCTCATGGATCCTCACAAATGGAAACTAAATCCACAGGTCTTCAGCATGATAACAAGGAAATGGGGATGCCCAGACATAGATCTTTTTTGCCTCCCCTCACAGCTGCCAACTACAGAGATTCTGCACAAGAACTTATCACTCACAAGCATGGAAAGTGGATGCTCTATCCTTCAGCTGGAAAACACTGATAGTTTATGCCTTTCCTCCACTGCCTCTTCTTCTCAAGGTGCTCCTAAACGTCAGACAAGAGAAGCCAAAAATGATTCTGATTGCCCCAGACTGGCCACGCCAGCACTGGTACCCAATCCTAAAGAGCTTGTCTCAAGGCCCAGCCTGGGCTTTACCTCAAATTCCTCATCTTCTGACTCAACAAAACAATCAGATTCTGCACAGTCAACTCAGAACCTTAAATCTGGCTGCATGGCAGATAATATAGCCACTCAGACCACACCTCTCTCTAAAGCTGTTATGAATGTCATTTTAGAAGCCAGGAGGCCCAGCACTAGGAAATCATGCAGAAAAATGGAAGAGATTCTGTGCCTGGAACAAGGCACAAGGACTCGAACCACTTGTTCCAAATATACTTCAGATTTTACAATACCTAACTGAGATGCTGGACAAAGGCCTTTCCTTCTCATCAATTAAGATCCATGCTTCTGCCATTTCAGCTCATTACAATACGGAACCTCCTATTTTCTCTCATCCACTACTAAGACAGTACCTCAGAGGGGCAAAAAACATAAGACCCCCAAGGAGAGCACCGATACCTACATGGGACCTCAATTTCACACTGCCTCCTTTTGAGCCAGCCAATACAGCTGATATAAAATTCTTATCATGGAAAATTGCTCTGCTCCTAGCAATAACTTTAGCAAGAAGAGTCTCAGAGTTACAGGCATTAATGGCAGTGGAACATTTCATCATTTTTCATCAGGACAGGGTTTCTCTAAGGACAAACCCAACATTTATGCCAAAGGTAGTATCCAGTGTCGATCTTAACCAAACCATTCATTTGCCAACATTTTATCCAAATCCCCAGAATAAAGGGGAGAGACTTCTGCACGCTTTGAACATACACAGACAGCTATGCTTCTATTTGGACAAAACAAAAGCTTTCAGGAAAAACTGAGCAACTGTTTGTAGCTTATGCTGCAGGATCACAAGGAAAGCCTATCTCAAAGCAGACTATTTCAAAATGGATAGGACAATGCATTCATTTCAGCTATTCACAACATGGCAAATCAGTGCCTAAGGGCATTAGGCCACATTCAACCAGAGCAGCAGCCACTTCAGCAGCCTTCCTCAGAGAAGTACCAACCAAAGACATTCTAGAGGCTGCAACCTGGAGTTCAGTGCACACTTTCATCAAGCACTACCACTTACCTCTCTACTCTAAATCCAGAGCAGGCTTTGCCACTGTATTAGATCATTTCTAAAGAAACGGAAATATTAACAATCATTTATTTACATTTCAGATGTGCCCATACATACTCTACTTGTATAGAGTATGCACCCCCTTTTTTAGTGTTCTCAGCTTATTGTCTCCTCATATTTTTGACATTGTATATATCATAACACATGACAACATTTAAAATATTTTTAAATTTTGAATTTTGTAGAATATACCTAATCAGTTTATTTATTTATTTATTTATTTTTTACTTATCTAATTTATACTTGAACATCTTTATGTTTTAATGAATTTATGTGTATCTTTATTCCTATATGATATTTAGATGAATAAAAATGAATTACAGTTCTATGAGGGGTCACTCAATGTATCTCATTGCAACTTAGACTATGAAATGTTTTCATGTATATAACTTATGGGCTACTCTATATTTACATGAATTTTTTCCACTTATTTACTACATCAGCTAATTTTATTAATAATTCAGGTCAGCTGCATGGGCTGTTACGAATAGTAACAATGTTTATTACTTCCTTCATATGTATTTTTATATCTATATAATCATGTATATACATATATATTTATATTTCTATAATAATCATTATATAGTTAGGTAAAACCACCATAGCATATACATACACATATACTACCTTGCAAAACCATGCATGGTTTTTAAAACTTTTGGGTGACGGTTTATATTTATATATATATATATATATATATTCGTTAGCAAATGTTTTTTAGACATTAATTGGATATATATGCTTTGACAATTTTACTATATTTTATAAGTATCAGTCTAGCCTATTGATAGCTAGAATACTGTGCAATATTTTGCTTTTTATTTTCTGTCTGCTAGTGCTTGTTTGCCACTTCACAAGCTCAATACTTGAGATACTTTAGAAATGCACTGAAAAAGGTTTTTGTTAATTAATGAATTAATTAAGGTTCTAAATTGATTGATTAGAAGCAATCAATTGCAGTTGTGTTATATATACAGAGAGACAGTTTGATTTTGTATTCAATCTGAAGAAGCGTGCCTGTGGATGCACGAGAAAGCGCTCATTCCTTCACTTCAATAAAGAATTCGTTTTTTACGTGGTGGTTGACTTCCAGTTTGTTGCTACTGCAGTTCTGCAGGGCCTTGTAGCCTCTCCTAATCCTATTTAGGCCCAGCCACCCAACCTCAGCTTTGGGATGCAACCCAAGTGTAATGACTGCAACAGTAAAACACAATGAACATAGTACAGTTGTGTACCTACCATTAATGTAGATGTTCGAGTGTATTCACTGTTGCAGTCCAGGTTACCCACCACCCCCCTTTTTTTTGCTGGGACTTTTCTGTACTTCTCTATTCTATACAACCTATGTGGTGTATTTGCTTGTAGAATAAGGAAATGTTTATTTTAGTACATGCATGCTTCTTGGCATAATTTTTTAGCCTACCTATTTGGGGGCACCTGACATCTGGGGCAAGAAAAACTGAAGAAAAATGGCATCGGCTGCATCTTTTATACCCCTGGCGCACTGATGTCAGGGAGGAGGCGACAGCAACCGACGCCGGACCTAGATTTTGGAATTCTGGCCAACTGCGGGTGGCCTGCCAGTAGGATGGCCCAAGTGTAATGACTGCAACAGTGAATACACTCGAACATCTACATTTATGGTAGGTACACAACTGTACTTTCTCTTTGGCTGAACATCCTGGCAGATGCTACTTTGTCCACCTTATAGAGCCATTGATAATATCTGCTTCATTGGAAGAAGATAATCATCGCTCAGTGTGATGACTGGAAATATGCTGGTAAACGACTCACCTGGGGTGCAGGAACACTGAGTTATATGAAGAAGTAAAGGCACTGATGGACCACAAAGCCGACACACTCTGGCTAGGCTTATAAATGCCCTCGGGCAGATAGCGTAGTACCTACCTATGAACCTATGAACCTATGTCTGTATGGGGTACAGCCACAGATCTATAAGTACACTGGAGGTATATGTATACTGTGCACATGGGCATGTAAAGTAGGCTGAACAAATATAAACATGAGTGTGAACACAGGAGCCCACAGTAAACTGCAGATATGTGTATATCATGTTACAGTGTAAACCTGTTATATTGAACAGTCCATCCAGACTTAAACCTAGCATTAAAGAGAAAGCAATGCATGAGGACTTAGACACAACTGCAGAATTGTGGATAAGCTAACACTAAGCAACCTGGATATACCGAGAAGTCCCCCAAGGCACACAAACCATTAGGCAACATGCAGTGAAGGCTGTGCTGTAAAATGCTTGTCAGGCCACAGCTGGGCATCACCTTATACAATGGCACATGTGCAATATGTGGTGATTCACATACATACATACGTTCATAGGTCCCATGGTGATATGAGGTGATTCACATATATACATAAATACGTTCATATGTTCCATGGTGATATGTGGTGATTCACAAACATACATATGTTCATAGATTATGTGGCGATATGTGGTGATTCACATACATACATACATACTCTCATAGGTTCCGTGGTGATATGTGGTGATTCACATACATACATACATACATACATACATATGTTCATAGGTTCTGTGGTGATATGTAGTGATTCGGTTCCACTTTATAATCTTGAAATACTGAAATCTCGAATTTCAGTATCTCAAGTCCATAAAGTCAAATGCTTGAAATCCCAAAACCCCAAAACCACGAACATAAACACACCATATACCACACAACACATACACCATCCTACCCACACTACAACAAATAAACAAAACACACACAAACACAAAAACACAAATCAACAAACTTACACTATATGAATGCAGGGGGCAAGCCCCCCTGCAACCCTCATGTGGGGGCTGTGCTTCCCCTCCCCCACACACCCCCTACTTATATATACTAACTCCAAGATTGCACCAAACAGAAATAGACAGCAAACTCATCACTACACACTCTACAGTACCATCGCACACACACATCACAAATACACAAACACCACCACTTTCAACACTTAAACACTCATACTTTTACCTGCCTACCATAACCCACATATAAAACTTCCAAACATACTCACATACACTCAAATACCTAAATCCCTAACAAAATACTCACTTACCTTACATATCAGCCAAATCTACACACTAAACCATACATGCTGCACACACTACATCCCGTGACAAATACCGGAACACCATAACCGTGAACTCGACATTTCCAGATTCGCAGTTATGTAGTTTCACAATTTTAAAAATTCGACTTTATGGTCTTGAGATACTGAAATTCGAAATTTCAGTATTTTGAGATTATAAAGTGGAACCGGTGATTCACATACATACATACGTTCATAGGTTCTGTGGTGATATGTGGTGATTCATATGCATACATACGTTCATAGATTCCGTGGCGATATGTGGTGATTCACATACATACATACATACTCTCATAGGTTCTGTGGTGATATGTGGTGATTCACATACATACATACGTTCTTAGGTTCCGTGGTGATATGTGGTGATTTACACACATATATACATACGTTCATTGATTCTGTGGTGATATGATTCCACTTTATAATCTTGAAATACTGAAATCTTGAATTTCAGTATCTCGAGACCATAAAGTTGAATTCTCGAAATCCCAAAATCCCAAAACCACAAACATAAACACACCATATACCACACAACACATGCACCATCCTACCCACACTACAACAAATAAACAAAACACACACAAACACAAAAACACAAATCAACAAACCTACACTATATAAATGCATGGTGATTCACATACATACATGCATTGATAGGTTCTGTGGTGATATGTGGTGATTCATATACATACATACGTTCATAGGTTCTGTCTTGATATGTGGTGTTTCACATACATACAGATGTTCATAGGTTCCGTGGTGATATGTGGTGATTCACATATATACTTCCATTCATAGGTTACGTGGTGAGTCGCATACATACAGATGTTCATAGGTTCCGTGGTGATTCACATACATACATATGTTCATAGGTTCCGTGGTGATATGTGGTGATTCACATAAATATATATGTTCATAGGTTATTAAGCACTTGCTAGGCTGTTGATCTGTGAATATCTTAAGATCTCTAGCCCTGCATTCCCTTGGTTATTATTAGCCCTTATATTTTGCAATACAAACCTCAATAGATAGGCCCCATAAGTATGAATAAACAAACATGTGCTGCATTAGTGCACGCTGGATACTTACCTGTTTCCTTTATCTACAAAGGCCATTGGTGCTAAACTACGGGTGAATTTATGGCTACCCATCCATTCGGGAAGTGATGGGAAGCTGGCTCTATGAAACTGGAATTCTCTGTGATTCATACCTGTCCTTCCAGCACATTCTGTTAATATTGCAAAGGAGACCGATTTTCTTTGAGCGGGTACTTCTAATACCATTGGACTTCTGAATGACTAATACATCTGACAGAACAGGAACTGTTGAAGCTCTGTACCCGAGGCAGAAGTCACCTCTCAGTAGGCTGTATGATACTATGAAGGGAATTAAGGCCTTGAGGTGTTATACTCTATGTAGTTTTTATGATTTAAGCCCTTGACATTTCAATAATCAGCCTAATGAGTGCCATGTACAGAGGAACAACTGTATCCCTGGACATAAATGCCATACCCTTTTTAATTTCTCCAAGTCTTTTGGGTTTCTAATACCATGACAGGAATGAACCCCATTCCTAAGTCAAAGTATGATTAAAGTCCATGAAATTAGTATTATTTCAATATTTGATGTTAGCCAGAAGTGCTGTTTGCAGGACCTGCAATGTGCCCAGAACTGACTCCTTCTGAAGTTCATATGGAGTTACACGTATCAGTAGCATATCTAAGTATGATTGTAAATTCTTCCTTTTTAAGACTCGTTGCTCCTACTACTAATGGGACTGTCTGGGTATCCTTCTTCCACATTGCCCTCATTTCTGCCTGCAAATCCTGGTGTTTTATAACTTTGTGTCCTCTGTATGCAAGGTGCTGTAGTTACCAGGTGTAGTAATTTCATTGATCAATACCACTTTTGTTTTCTTTTTCTTGGACTACTGTATCTGGTTTTCTCACATATATTTTTAGAACTGCTGGTAATGGGTGATCCCTCATAATATAAACTTCATCATTCATAATGCTTTGTGGCTCATGTCTCCAATGCTTCTCAGCTACTTCAATACTATAATGTTTGCACAATACCCAGTGGAACAGTCCTGCCATATTATTATGCCTTACAGTATACAGTCCTTCTGCCATTAGTGCATCACAACCAGCAACAAGATATGAGATGGTTTCCAATTCTGTTTTACAAAACCTGCAACGTAGTCCACTATCCCGGGCTGCCAATATTAGCCTTTCATCATTTGGTTTAAATTCACCTTACCATAACCATTCCTGCTTTCAGTCCTGATCAACTTGAGGTTGTTCCAAGAGTTTTGTGTACTTACAACTGTAGTTATGCATTTTTCACATTTCTTGTCTTCTCATCTGATCCTCACATTATATTCTTTCTTTTGTTTTTTTGCCACATTCAGTTGTTGCCTGATTTGTATCTACTTCTGGTTTGATTTCCATTTCCACTTTATACCAATATGCTTCTGCTAAACTAAACAGTAAAGTCATTTTAGACTTATTATCTTCATGTTTTAAAACTTTCACTATGTTTGGATCTTGTGAGGTCAGCAGATATGTATTTGGTTCTACTATTGCAGATCTGTACAAGTAATCAATTTTGAGAAGGCCCATCCCTCCTTCAGAATGGGGAATACATAATTTTGGT
This sequence comes from Protopterus annectens, assembly GCF_019279795.1. Taxonomy (NCBI): domain Eukaryota; kingdom Metazoa; phylum Chordata; order Ceratodontiformes; family Protopteridae; genus Protopterus; species Protopterus annectens. The sequence goes on along the minus strand of NC_056744.1, from coordinate 367,079,672 downwards.
ATACACTGATTTTTATAAACCATCTGATAAGCATAAAGCATTTTTCTTGTTTTCCTGTCCAACTGATCCAATACCTTTTAGGGCCAGTCAATCACTCCAAAATTGCAAGTTAGGACAGGAAGAGCAAATTGGTTTATAGCTTGGACTTTATTCCTAGATGTCAACACTTTTTAGTATTAATTTAAGTCTTCTAAAATATTCCTTACAAAGTTTTATTTGCATTTGTTCAAGTTTTATTGTTAATCCTTTATCAGTTTCCAGATATTTATTCACTCCCTCTTGCTCAGGTACTTTTATATCACACTCTTGTCTCAAACTGATGTTTTCTTGGTGCTGCAGTTTTCCTGCTTTAAAGGTTGCTTTTGCACATTTATTAAGACCAAATGACATTCTCATATCATCTGAATAGGTTTTGACCACTGGCAGTTGTGCTTTCAGTTTCTCATCTGATGAACTATTCAGTTTTAAATCATCCACAAAAAGAAGATTTGAAGTCTTTACACTTTGTTGTTTTATGGGAGCCAAACTGTAGCCATTACCTAACCTTTTAAGTAGACAACTTAATAGGTTAAGGGCAAGACAAAAGAGCAGTAATGATGGAGAGTCATCTTGGAATATCTCCCTTTGAATTTTCATCCCTGGAATAATAATTTGTCCTTTATCATGGCTTAATTGCAAAGTGGTTTTCTACTGTTTCATGGTTGCTGTAATGTAATCGATCAGTGCAGGGGGTATCTTTTACATTTTTAAGCACTCCTTTATCCATGAATGTGATGTACTGCCAAATGCTTTTTATAGTCTATCCATGCCATACTTAGATCCTTCCCCTTTTTACAGTTCTCCATTATGACCTTATTTAACAACAAATGATCCCTTTTTTCAATATGACTTTCGTTTCTTACCCTTTTGTTCTGTTGCCATGATTGAGTTTTCTTCTAAATGACTATGAACTCTGTCTGCATCAATTCCAGTGTGTAGTTTATACCCTGTCAGAAGGCATGTTATTGGTCTATAGGTTTTAGGGCAGCTTGCAGGTTCACTCTCGAGTAGAAACATTGTTTTACCTGTTGTTAACCAGGCTGGTGTCTGTTTGGGGTGTGCATATAAATAGTTCTTACTCATGGCTAAATCTTCATATAAATATGTTAGTACTTTTAGCCAGAAGTTAGGTACTGCATCTGGACCTGGGATTATCCATTTAGGAGGTTTCTCTTAATTTTATTTCAATCTGTCTGGCCATTACTTCATCCAATTTCATATCTTGTACATTTGAACTTCTTATTCTTTCTTTTATTTCTGTCCATTTAGTATTGTTGTTATATTCCACAGAATTTTAATATATATTTCTCCAAAATGTGTCTGTTTCTTCTTTTTTTTGGTGGTGTTTCAATTCCTTTTGTCTTGTTTCCCAGTTCCCTATAAGACTTTTTTGGGGTCATCAATAAATTGCTTATTTTTCACTTTTCTTTTATGTTTATCTGCTTATCTTCTAAGTGTTTCTGCCTGTACTGATATTTTTAGTTTATTTGTGATAGTGCAAGATAAATCCTGATCTGTTCTGATACGGTGCATTGTTTTTATCACATCAATCTTTATGAATATGTTTGTTGATCTGTTCCCTCTTCTATACTCTGACTGTGACACTTCTTGTCTTAATTGCTTTATAGTTTCTCTATTCAGTGCTTCCATGATGGCATTCAATTTATCCCCTTCCTTTCCTTTACTACCCTGTGTTTTTGTGGTAAGACTTTATCTGTTATTTATTTAGCTGCTCAGTAATATATCCTGTTTACTTCTATTATATCACACAAATGTCTGTGAACAGACCTAATTACTGTGTTCATTTGTTTTATCAAACTTCCAACTTTTTGGATTTTATTGACTTTCTGTAGTCTATTTCTTTCATTGATCTTAATGTGTCTGTCCATTTCTATTAAATCAAACAACTCTTCTCTTAGATCATTTTCTTCTATTCTGAGAACACATTCTTTGTTCTCCATTTCCTGTGGGAATTCTGTAGAACGTTCCAGAAGATCTTCCTGTGCCACATTCTCTTCAGCTTCATCCTGCGTCATCCACTGCTCTTTCATATGAGAACTCATTGGCCTAATACTCTACAACATTGCTGCGTCAGAGCTGTCACAGTTTCCTGTTCCTTCCCTTGCTGTGCAACTCCAACTGAACATTTGTACTTGTTTCCTATGGAAGGCTCCAAAGTATCTTCATATGGCAACTGATCAGATGTTTCTGGCACTATCGTTTTCTGCTTAATTTGGGGATCCATTGCGCTATCCTGCAGTGATGTTATTAGAGTTAGATTTTTCTACACTAAATCCTTCACTTCTTATGTAATCCATAAACCCACTTTCTGTTTCTTTAACTTCTCCATTACTAATCCTCTGTTCTACTTTTCCTCTTTGATTTCTTATTTTTGTACTGTAATTTTTTTCATGTCTGGAATCCTTTGCCTGTATTTCTCTTCAAATATCTTTGGTGCTGCTCTTTTTGTATTGATTAGTTTTGCTTTTTCCTTTGCATAAATATTGCACCATAATAAATCTTCTTCTTTCCCATGTCCATATTTCCTCTTCATTTGTCTCCTGCTCCTCCTGTTTCTCCTTACTTGGGGGACTTGTTGTTCCATCATGCTATGATATGACCAGTATTAGACTTTCTACACTAAATCCTTCACTTCACAGATATTCAACTTCTATTTTTTTAACTTCTACTTTATTAATCTTTTTGTTCTTCATTCCCTCTTTGTGATCTTATTTCTTGTATTGTGAAATTTTCCGTATGTGGCTGCCTTTGCCTGTGTTTATCTTTGAATATCTTTGTTCATAGGTTCATAGGTTCATAGGTTCATACTAGGCTATCTGACCTAGGGCATTTATAAGCCTAGCCAGAATGTGTTTGGCTTTCGCCACCCATTTTAAATTTATTTTGCTATGCCCTTTTTCGAGGTTAGTATACTGTGCCTCTATCTAACAGTGACACAGAAGTGATACCCGGGGTAAACCTACGATCTCCCATCCACTCATCAAGATTCGTCTTGAAGAGAGTCAATGAGGGACTCTGCCTAACCTGGACTGGGATTTTATTCCAGAGTGAAGGGAGCCTCTGGGTTATGAATCTGTCCCTCCAGCATGTCCTATTTATTTCAGTGCTGAGGTTCAAGTCTCTCGAGCGCGTAGCTCGATGGGATTTGGATTTTCTGAGGTGCAGCATGTCCATTAATTCCGGGTTGGACATGGCTTTATACATCAGGCACAGATCGCCTCTGAACAGGCGGTATGCCACTGAGTAGAGCTGGAGTTTCTTTAACCGGCAGCATATGGCATCTGTTTGAGCCCTTTGATCCTCTTGGTGAGGTACTTTTGGGGTCTTTCCAGTTGCTGCAGGTGTCTGGTAAGGTACATCCCAAAAGGGCATTGTACTCAATTATGGGTCTGATGAGGGATGAGTAAAGAGGCACGATGACCTCCCTGATCTAGATGTGAATCCCTTCATAATTAGGTGGGCTATATAAAATGTTTTTCTAACCACTTTGGCCACGTGGTTGTCAAATGAGAGATTGCTATCAACTTGGGTCCCCAGGTCCCTAATTACTTCTTCTGTACTTAATGGATTTCCACCTATGTGGTAATTTGTGGGCACTTTGTTTTTGCCAAAGGGATGACTATACACTTTTGGCATTTAGCTTGAGGCCATGGCTCTGGCACCAGTTGTCTGTTTCTATGAGGCCCTTTTGGAGGATGCTTGTGTCGGCTGGAGAGTCGATTATGGCACCCAGTTTGCAGTCATCTGTGAACTTGGTCAGCCACAGTCCTTCCGTGTTGGCCTGTACCTCCGAGAAATATATACAGAACAAGAGAGGTCCCAGGACTGTGCCTTGTGGCACACCACTTGTAACTGGTTTGGAGTCTGACATGGCTCCAGCAATTCTAACCATGTGGGTTCTGTCCTTGAGCCAGTTTGCAATCCATCTAGTGACATAGGGGTTTATATTTAAGCTGGTGAGCTTATCTATAATGCCCGAGTGGGGTATTGTATCGAAGGCTTTTGCGAGGTCCAGGTAGGCTGTGTGGACCACCTTCCCCTCGTCAATGGCCTTGGTGACTGTTTCAAAGAAATCAACCAGGTTTAAGAGGCAGGATCTGCCCTTAACAAAGCCGAACTGGGTAGGATCCAGTGTTTGTAGATCCCCAATATCTTTATTTATGAGGTCCATGATGATCCTTTCCATAGCTTTGCAGACCAAGCTAGTCAGGCTTATGGGGCGATAGTTTCCAGGAGCCGTTGAGGCACCACGCTTATGGAGATGTACCATTGTTGCAGCAGGCCACTCTTTGGGTACATATCCTGTAGTAAGGCTGAGATTGAACAGTAGTTTTATGTTTGGGTTTAGCTCTTCTTTGAGTTCATGTAGGACGCAGCCGGGACACCATCTGGTCCCATTGATGCTGTGTTTTTGCTTTGGAGAGGGCGGCTCTTACCTGAGCATCTGAGATGTCAGGGGCAGCACTCTGCTGGGATAGATATTTGCCCTTTGGTGGGAGGGGAGAAGTTTGTGCTGAACCTGTCAGCTAGGATGTTGGCAATGTCTGTGGGTTCGTGTATTTTTGTCATTTTGGACTAATTCTGAGCATATCTGGGAATTACCACCCAGGTTCCTAACATAACTAAAGAAAGCCTTGTGATTATCCTTAGTGTCCTGTGCAATTTTTCTCTTGAAGCTGGCCTTAGACAATTTTATGTGTGCCCGTAGTTTTTGCTGATACTGATCAGTGATGCCTTCCCTTTTGGGATTTTGCTTTATCATTTAGTAGCTTCCTCCTTCTATTGTATAGTTTGTTTATGGCTGGGGTCCACCAGACAGGACGCCTGCCTTTGGAGGATTGGGTCTTGGTTTTATTTGGGATCGCATGATCCATGCATTCCTGAAGGTGTTCATAGAATGCGTTTATAAAGGATTCTGTGGTCTGGGCCATATTTTCCACAGGCCCGGGCTTTGAAGGATTCCACCTCAGTTTTGAGGAGTGTAAAATTTGCTTTAGAGAAGTTTTTCACTGTGGTTTTCTGGGCAGGGGTGGGGTCGGGATGTGAACATCCAGTGAGATTAGTTTATGGTCTGATCTTACCAGTGAGGGATACACTTCTGGTCTGGAGCATAGAGTCCCCATGTTGGTGATGATCAGGTCCAGTATGTTTTCCCCTCTTGTGGGAGTGGTAACAAGTTGTTCCATAGCATTTGAGTTTATAAATTCTAGGAACCTTTGGGCTAAGGTGTTGGAGCTAGAGTAATGCTCCCAGTCTATGTTTGGGTAGTTGAAGTCGCCCAGTATAATGGTGTTTGGAGAGACCTTCATATTTTCCAGTGTTCTCAGGAAGGCCGAGTGGGGTTCCTGGGTTTGGGAGGGTGGTCTGTAGCAGGCTATAAACTGGAAGGCAGTTTTACCCACTGTTAGTTGCACATGGATAGTCTCTGATGCTTCGTGCTTTGCCACCAACCTGGAGGTGTGGGTATCTTTGATGAATATCGATACCCCTCCTTTTGTGGTTCAGTCCAAGTTTTGGGGCCGAAAAGCATGGTATGAGGTATAACCTGGTAGTGCTGTGGTGCTCTCGGGAGCCCTGAACCAGGTTTCTGTTACTGCACAGATATCGATGTTCTCCATGCTAAGGAGAGTTTCGAAAAGTGCATCTTGAGGTTTAGACTTCTGGCGTTGAGTAGCATTACTCTTAGTTTCTTATCCCTTGTGATACCTATGGAGGTAGGTTTGTCTTTTGAGCCTTGCCTAAAAAAGGCACTATGGGGGTAGCAAGAGCCTTTGCCAATATCCGAAAGCCCAGGGGTGACAGGTGCAAGCCGTCCCTAGCGAAGCATCGTGGCTTGTCGAGCATATCATCCCAAGCTAACAGGCATTGGATCCCCTTTGAATGACACCAGTACTTAAGCCAATTGTTGAAATTGATCATCTTATCTTCATATTGTGGCATCATTCTTGGTGAGGGTAAGATGCTACTCAAGGTCAGGGTCATACCGGCCTGGGCTACATGCTCAGAGAGCTCCTTTATGTCTCTTTTCATGTAGTCCAGGGAGATACGTCTCAGGTCATTCACACCAGCGGCTGTCTTTTTTATATTCCCTGGGATTCATTAAACTCCATGTAAGAATAGTGCTATTCCTGCACAGAGTGGATCATGCCAGTGCAGCACAGCAGCATGCCTTGCATATTTATGAAGGCAGTCTGCTGTATAACCTGCATGGGCACGATCCGTAAACAAGTGGGGGAGTGTCCGAGCATTGTTTGCACAGTAAATATGCCCCCTGCATTCAGGAAGTGCTGTATGGCACTTTGAAAAGAAAACAGTGTCCGCGGACACTGTCAGCATATCCCCAACTGCACAGATATCTGCAGAATATCCAGATTTGTGTCCTGGCAAAGAGCTGAGGCTTGAAGTCATTAAATAATGACAAACATATGAGTGTAAGACCCCACATCCTCCAAGTAAGTCATGCTAAGGTAAAACCTATTAATCATCAACTTCACAAGTTTGTAAGAGCAATATTTAAAATATGTCATCTTTGCCCTCCCATCATGTTAGGCTTCGTCCACATTGTATGCTGTCAGAGGTGGAGAGGTATGACTGTTAGCTATGTGCACATCCCTAAACTAATAAAAATTAAACAAATAATTTTTTTTCCATCCCCACTAAAGTTTAATCGTAGCTCAGCGGGTGTGCCCGTCACACAGCTGTGTATAGCATAGCTTAAACATACAAAGGAGCTAAATAGAAATACACAGTCAAAATCGTCAAAGTGAAATAGTGTAATGGTTAGAGCTTTTGCTTAGCATACAGTCATTCATGGTTTGAGCCCCAATGCAGTCCATTCATTTTTATATGTGAAAACAGCACTAGAAGTATCTTTTTTCATAAACAGGTAGTGAATAATATATATTTGTTAACCAGGGTAGTGTAGCAGGTCCAAATGTGAGGTGTCAGTGTAGTACAGATGTGAAACCCCCATATAAACACAGCTGTCCCATACAGTATAGCCACAAAAGAATATAATGTAATGAAAGCACATAGGGGAATGTTATGGAAGGGAAACATACATATCATAAGATGTCATTAAGAAGGAATCAACCCCACAATCCTGATGATAAAATGAAAGCTGAACAATGCTAAGCTGTGCTCAGCTATGCTTAGCCAGAGTAAGCATTGCTGAAATTTGTATGCTTAGCAATAATTAGCATAGCTAAGTGGATTTGCACACTGGTAAGCAGTGCTTAGCATCTAACCCTTTAAGCAATACTTGTCTGTGCTAAGTGGGTTTGCCCATCACTTAGTTTAGCATATTCAAACTCAGCCAATCAGGGCAAAGGGTGGGAATACAGCCCTATTTAAACCTTGCAGGCGGGAATGCAACCATAACCAGTTGTAGCTGATCACTGCAGGCACTATGGCTGATGTTGGTGAAGGTGTGCACTTTCAGGCACAGTGTTGGGGCATTCCGGAGTCCAGAGTCATGGCTGGACTCCTTGTAAAACACCATGAAGGGAGACTGCTGCAAGACCAGTACCAGGGCTCCCAATACAAAGCAGAGGCTTGGGACCATCTTGCACATGACCTCACCAGTGCTACTGGTATCCCTCGGACTAGTGAGCAGGTCTGGCATCATTATGCTGATCTGAAGCATAGGAAGAGGGACCTCTTGTCCAAGTGGAACCAAGACACTTGGGCACAGAATTTCCCAGCAGTGTGTAAGTATCAGTATCAATTATTGTGTAACAAAGTTCAGCCTAAGTATGAGATGGATAGGTATGCATAATTGTTTCTCTATCTCCTGTACAGCTGCAGATGAGAGGGCTGCGAACATGGATGCCCATGCCAGCAGGCTGCTAAGGTGGTGGGTACAAATCTTGCTTGCAGTAGTCAGGGAAAATAGATAGAAAGGCTGCCAGTGGTTAGAAATGTGTATTGTTTGTACTGAATAAATGAGACATTAGCAGAGTAATACTGATGTACAGGATATATATCAATAAAAGTGTCAGTACCTGTTAATAAAAATCAAAACTCCAGACTGTTGTGTTTACTTTGCTATGTGGTAGTATGAATCTGAATGTGTACCGGTTCTGCACAGAAACTATGGCTCTGACAGCATTAATTAATTGAGGCTCATCTGACAAAGATTGTGGAGTTGTAAAACAGATTAATTATAAGAAATGTTCTACGCAACAAGATCTGATCCCTGAATAGTAATGTTGTGTTAACCATTGTTTTCCATACTGTAATATGTGAAGGTATGAATACACAGTATAAGACCTATCTGCCATGCATGAATGTCAGAATTACAAGGCAGATTGTCCAAACAAGAGAGTATTATACAAAAAACAGTCAAGAAAAAAGCAACAGTTCCCCAGTAGCTCATTGTGATGAACCACAACCTTGTTGTACCTTTATGCACAAGCAGGCACGGTTCGAATCCTGGGACTGGTATAAACTGTATGCATAACCTCACTTGTGAATATGTGTAGAAAGTCAGCAATTCTTAACAGAAATTTCTTCCACAGGTCCACCAGGTAAGAAAAGGTATAAATGAGCTGTAAGAAGGCTGTAATTATACAATGTATACAAGAACCACTGTCCAACCCCAAGGCTACAAATGACAGCAAGATAAATACATACACCAAGTAGTCTCCTCCAAGAAATGAACCTCAGGTGTCACACTGTCACAGCTAGTGGTCACTGCTGCCAACACCCAGGGTGGCCAATAGAAATCAAGGTGGAGTATGGCAGTAGCACACACACACACACACACACACACACACACACACACACACACACACACACACACACTATGAGTGCACGTATGTAACCTTGACTATGTGAATATGGGTAGAAACAGTCAGGTAGCATTAACAATAATTTCCTCCACAGATCTGCCAGGTAAGAAAAGGTATAAATGAGGTGTAAGAAGGCTGGAATTATACACTGTGTATAAACATACCACTGCCCAACCCAAGGCCATAGGTCGATGTAAAGTGAGGTAATACCTGGAAAGTAATGATTAGAGCAATGATCATTAAAGTTGAGATTGAAGCCTCTGCAGTTGTTAATTGACATCTCTCGCTCTCTCTCCCACCCTATCTGCACCAATAATCTAAACACATAAATCAACGGGTATGTTTTTCACAAAACCTACTGTTGAGACATGTGTCCTATTGTTCTACAAATATTTAAATGTTTGATTATTAATGTTCCCTGTTCAAATACTATCATTGGTGGCCTGTTGCTATCAATGTAACCTGCATGTCGTTATAATGTCCACTGTACTTCCATATATACATGTGCTCTGCAACTGTTTCAAATCTGTTGTTTAGGGTTAATGGGAACACCCATGCATGCTGTTATAACTAATCCTGGAATGTGTTGCTCATGATTAACCAACATATGTTGCAAAACATCAACACCACAGCACATCTGGGAAGGCTTATCCCAATGGATCTGCCTGTCCCACCTCAACTGGCCATGGTGCTGGGCCCCAGCACATCTGGGACCCAACCCGGAACTGCCTCATCTGCTGGTCCTGCAACACCTTCGGGTGGAACTGCCTCGGGGATGAGGTGTGTCCCCCCCTGGAAGCGGGGATGGGCAGGACACCATCACCCATTGTCAGGTCTGGGGATTGGTGTGTAGCGAGTTTCGAAAGGAGTTCAGAGATCAGCTACGCCAGCTTGAAGGCCGCGTGGCACATCTTGAGGGTCAGCCTGCCCCTCCTGCTCATCCCCCAGCACAGCCACCTTTGGGGCCGTGAATGTGCAGTGGTGACTCCCCATGGGTGTAGACCTCAGTCCCACTGTATCCATTTGGGGGCTCATGGGCATCCAATTCCCAACCACCCTCCCCGTCCAAGGTATTTACCCCCCACGTGTCATATACCACTCATGTTTGCTGTCTTGTCTGTCTTGTCTGTCTTCCTACCCAACCTACCTCCCCAAATATACCTACTACCCTTCTGCAACATCCCATTCTCACCTTATTAAAAAAAAATAAAAAATAAAGGGCAATCTGTTCCCACAAAAAATGTCGCCCCATACATAGCAGTCCATTTTGCAAACATGTCCACTGGACACATGTAATCTGGTGTAATTGGCTTAACAACACATTACTGTTGTCCTAACCCCCCCTCTCAGGGGTTTGAGTGTCCAAATTCTCCTCCAAATTCTGAACAAATGCACAGCTGTTGCTGTATCAGAAATGGACAGCTATGGACCTTCCCTACACCCATCCTGCACATCCCTAGCTATATTTCATATTGGTTTTTACCCTCTGCGTGCCCCCTTTTTCACCACTTTCCTATCACCCCTTTTTTCTTTTCTTTTAAAGAATTTAGCATGGGGTAAGCAGGAGTAAGCTGCAGTAAGCAGCCGTAAGTGGCAGTAAGTGAATTTGCACGATGCTAAGTGATGCCTACACAGATTAAGCAATTTCCTGTTTGACAGTGTGTTGGGATCACTTACCAATGAGCAAACCCATGCAAACCCACTTACAACTGCTAAAAACTGTCTTAATCACCCTGTCTTCATCAGTCACTGTTCTGCCCAGCAACAAAATAATCAGTCCTGCCAAGTCTTAAACCCAGGACCTTGTACACCATAGTCAGAGCAATTTACCACTATACCATCTGAGCTGTAATAATGAATGCTGTTTTTCAAATATATCATTCAGTACAGGTATAGAATAGTAGGGAACAAACACTGTGGAATCACTCATGTTTAGTATATACAAATATGTACATATAGATGTGTATGGTGCTAGATAAATATTAAAAAGTACATACATCAGATATATTGAACTATACATATAAATCAAATATGTATAGAATATATACATATATATTGTTATATAAACATATGTATAGATATCAAAAAAGGAATATATATATATATATATATATATATATATATATATATATATATATATATATTTGGGTCTACCTGACAGCGCCGAAAGCTGACAATGCCGACGATGAGAACACCGACACCAGAAGATAGAAAACTGAGATGACCGACGGATGAAAACCCTGACGCTGAGAACACCGACATGTGAAAAGGCTGTGTAAGTATGCGGTAGTGACGGACGTTAGGGTGAGGGTGCGAGTAAGGTAAGTGTGCGATATTGATGGACTCTAGGGATAGGGGTGGTTAAGTGAGTTAGGATTAGGGCGCGGGTTAGTTGAGTGTGCGATAGTGACAGTCTTTAGGGCTAGGGGCGGGTTAAGTGAGTTAGGGTTAGGGCGCGGGTTAGGTGAGTGTGCAATAGTGACAGTCTTTAGGGTTAGGGGCGGGTTAAGTGAGTTAGGGTTAGGGTGCGGGTTAGGTGAGTGTGCGATAGTGACAGTCTTTAGGGTTAGGGGGGTTAAGTGAGTTAGGTTAGTGCGGGTTAGGTGAGTGTGCGATAGTGACAGTCTTTAGGGTAGGGGCGGGTTAAGTGAGTTAGGGTTAGGGCATGGGTTAGGAGAGTGTGTGATAGTGACGGACCTTAGGGTTAGGGTTTGGGTTAAGGTTATAGATAGTTGTGTATGTAAGGTTTAGTGTGGGTTTGTAAGGATTTTGGTGTGCTTGTGTTGTGTGTGTGCTTTTTGGACAGGGGATTTGTTTTGTTTGTTGATTGTCGGGATTGTGGTGTGTCGGGCATGTGAGGTTTCATGTTTGTGAACTTTCATTTATGTGGTGTCGGTGATTTTGTTGTCAGTGTTGTAGTGCGTCGGTGTTGTCAGGTTCATAGGTTCATAGGTTCATAGGTTGGTACTAGGCTATCAGCCCAAGGGCCTATACAAGCCTAGCCATAACAATTCCCTGGCTATTTCTTCCCACATTATTTACTTTCCTGGACCCCTGTCTAGCAGGGCGACTGACGTGATCCCTGGGGTGAATTTCCTTTCTCCCATCCAATCGTCAAGGTTCCTCTTGAAGAGGTCCAAAGAGGCACTCTGCTTGACCCATATATTTATATATATGCCTATAACATGTAGTGGAGTCATACCCAGCACTATCAGTATAGATATAGCTAAAGGAAATATATATATATATATATATATATATATATATATATATATATATATATATATATATATATATGCCTATATGTAGTGGAGTCATACCCAGCACTATCAGTATAGATATAGCTAAAGGAAATATATATATATATATATATATATATATATATATATATATATATATATATATATATATATGCCTATATGTAGTGGAGTCATACCCAGCACCATACGTCTACATATCCAGTGGCACACGAAAATAACTTTCTTGGGTGGAGTAAGCCAGGGAACCTTGTTGGCTAGGCTTACGTAGGCCCTTGGGCCAATAGCCTAGTACCAACCTATGAACCTATGAACATCTCTTAGTGCAATAAGTCTCGACAAAAAGGCTGTCAAAATGGGGGGACAATGGTCCAAGAACAGGGACATAATGTAAGTATTGCAGTTATAAATGTAGTATGTTGGTACAGTAACAGGGTTCATGTCAGCATACATGTTCAGAAGGATGAGAGTTCTGAAACTGAAATGTATGTCATCAATTACAGACAGAAACCCTGACATCATCACAGTGACATCATCACAGTGATTTACCACAGAAATGAAAATAATGATTCTGTGGAGCAGAACATACATGTGAGCAATAATCCTGGACAGTCTGAAACAATCTGGCCAGTCGAGGGGTATGCTCAGAACCCCTTAGTGCAACAAATCTGGACCAAGCCTGACTGGGGGGGGGAGTGTAAAGCCATGAAACTGGGAACATATCCCAAATACTGAAGTAGATAAGGTGACACAGTTGATGCAGTAACACCCTCCTGTCTGTTATAACGTACATTGACTGGAATAGCCCAAGTCCAAAACAAATTACTCCCCTCTACTCACTGACATAAATCTTCTCATCATCCCACTGATGTGTTAGACATACCCAACACATATTGGGTTCCAGGCAACAGTACAACTGATAAATATCGGGACATAATATCACAGTAGGGAAATTACACTGAGCTTCTAGGGATGTCACCAAGTACTGTCTAAACTACAGGTAGACTGACACAACACATACCCAATTTTGCTATGGGGGACTACACATGTAATTGCAAATATATCAGGCTCTACAGCCATGTAACAGCACTGACCAACAGACACCAGTGTGAAAGTGCATACCCAGAACCAATCTCACCACATTCAAAGTGACATACTGGTAAGCCACAGGAACAGTAGAGTATATGAACTGTGTGAACAAAATCATCAGCATGTTTGCCACTCACACACTACCCCTATATATACACTGGCCCAATTCACAGTGTAGTCTGATGCCAGACTGTGGTATGGGATATGTGTCAGTCTGCCCCTACAAAAATATACAGCTGATAGAGCACCAGAAACTAGAGCAGCATGAAAAGTCAGATAGAAAAGGACACTAAATACTTACATCTACCCCCCTCTCTACACAGGCCAAATAACACATTCACAATACACTACTACACAATCCTGACAGTCTGTCAACAATTGCCAAAAATACACAGTCCTCTCAACTGTATAGAGTCCCACAGGACATCCAAGCTTTGTCCTCATATATAAGGCCTTCTACACATAACATATGGCAGTCTGATACATCACTGGGATGATATCTGGAATGAAGTCACTATATAATAATATACTACACCTATACACCTCTTACAGCATGACATCTGGACAAAGCCTGCCATATTTGGGGGCAAAGGCCCAAACACAGGGGCATTATTGACATATTGCTGTCATAAACTGGGAAAGTTGCTGGTGTAACGGGGTTGTTGTAACATATCTGTTCTGAGGGATATGAAGTCAGAAACACACATGGATGTTACCATTTACTGACTGCAATCCTCAGAGTATGCTACTGAATTTCCAAGGCCAAAAAATGTGTGAGTAACACACCAAATATAAGAGTCCAAACTCTGGCCAGTTTGTGGATAGCCCTACAGTTGAGAGTTATGTCAACCACTTAACACTATCAGACTTAAATTCATGCAGAGCAGCCATATCCACACAGACCCTGTCAAACTAGCATTAGTTCAAATGTATAACAGCAATACTTACATTCTGTCCCTATGTCTTTAACATTTTCCCTCAGCTTGTTGGGCTGTCTCCACAGTGTTTGTTTAAGAAGTATTCCCAACTACACTCTGTGATGCTGTTTGTCACACACCTCCATGAAGTACTCCTCCCAGGCAAGGAAAAGGGGCAATGCCCACATGAAGTACTCAGTTATAGGAGTGTGTTTCCATGCTATTGGGTATGGGAATGATACCACAGCTGTTCCATATCCAATTAACCAATGGGGGACTCCAACTGGTGCACAAGCCATCAGCTGATCATGAGCATTACCTACTAAAGGCAAGATGCTGCCAATACAAAACAGATGTATATCCTACATCTGTCTGAGAGATAGAGAGAGAGAGGGAGAGGGAGAGGGGGGGGAGAGAGCGAGAGAGAGACACACACACACACACACACACACACACACACACACACACACACATACACACACACACACACACACACACACACACACACACACAAAACACACACACAAACAATAAACAGACAGACATACTGAGACTGACTGAGTATATCAACTGAACTGAAAACAATAAAACACAGCTATGTCAAACAGTTATGCCTGTAATGGAATGTAGTAGGAGGCATGTAAACATGGAAAATAGGAAGTTCAAACAATATTATATCTCAACAACACAAGCTGTACTGATATATTGCTGAACAGAACCTATGGCCATAGAAATTGTGTCTGTCTGCAGTGATACAGAACACAGCTCAGGACCCTGAGTCACCCCAGGAAAGGATGGCTCACATATGCTAACTACAGGAGTGTGTGTTACACAATACTGACTGTGACAGTGCTAGGCCACACCCACTGCAAATCATACCATCAGTAACTCTGCTACACCCAGCTCTGACTTTTGCCTCTTTTTTCAGTGCCAGTGTCTCCAACCCATATAACATAGCTGGTCTCACTACCCTCTTGTAGACCTTCCCTATCACTCTTAATGGTACTTGTCTGTCACAAATCACACATGACACTCTTTGACACCACTCACATCCTGCTGTACTCATGTCTTCACCTCTCCCCCACACTCGCCATTACTCTGAACTGTTGTTCCCAAGTATTTACTCCTATCCACCTCTGAAAACTTTACTCCTTACATCCTCACCATTCCTCTATCCTCCCTCCCATTCACACACATATATTCTGCCTTAGTCCTGCTGACCACCATTCCTCCCCCTCTAGACCATACCTCCACCTCTCCAGGGTCTCCTCAACCTGTTCCCTACTCTCACTACAGACCACAATGTCATCTGCAAACAGCACCGTCTAGGGGGACTCCTGTCTGTTTATGTCTGTCAACCTGTCCATTGCCACTGCAAATAAGAAAGGCCTCATAACTCATCCCTGATGTACTCCCACCTCCACCTTAAACATACCTGTCACTCCCAATGCAGAACTCACTGCGGTCACACTAGCCTACTTATCCTGTGCATTCTTACAGATGCCTCCGCCACTACTGACCACCTCATACAATACCACAACTCCTCTCTAGGCATCCTGTCATATGCTGTCAATAAGTCCACAAAGACACAACGCAGCTGCAGCCAACCTTCTCTGTATGTCCCCATCAACACTCTGAGAGCAAACATCGCATCTGCACTGCTCTTTCCTGGCATGAAGCCATGCTGCTGATCAATAATCCTTACCATGAAACCATGCTGCTGATCAATAATCCTCACCATGAAACCGTGCTGCTGATCAATAATCCTCACCATGAAACCGTGCTGCTGATCAATAATCCTCACCATGAAACCATGCTGCTGATCAATAATCCTCACCATGAAACCATGCTGCTGATCAATAATCCTCACCATGAAACCGTGCTGCTGATCAATAATCCTCACCATGAAACCGTGCTGCTGATCAATAATCCTCACCATGAAACCATGCTGCTGATCAATAATCCCCACCATGAAACCATGCTGCTGATCAATAATCCTCACCATGAAACCATGCTGCTGATCAATAATCCTCACCATGAAACCATGCTGCTGATCAATAATCCTCACCATGAAACCATGCTGCTGATCAATAATCCTTACCATGAAACCGTGCTGCTGATCAGTAATCCTGACCTTCCTTCTTAGCCTAGCTTCCACCACCCTTTACCATTACCTCATGCTGTGACTGACCAATGTTGTCCCTCTGTAGTTACTACAGCTCTGCACTTTCAGTACCCAAACACATTTTATCCACTCCTCATGCATCCTCTCACTTTCCTAGATTACAGTAAACAATCTGGTTAAAAAGACCACTGCCATTTGTCCTAAACACATCCATGCTTCCACAGATATGTCATCTGGACCAGTACCCTTTCTGTTTTTAAACCTCTTCATAGCTATCCTTACTTCCCCCTTGATAATCTGTTGCACATCCTGATTCACCATACCCACATCATCCAACATTCTCACTCTCTCAGTCTCTTCATTCAACAGCCCATCAAATACTGTTTCCACCTGCGCGACACACTCTCCTCGCGAGTGAGTTCACTTCCATCATTAGCCTTTCTCACTCTTATCTGCTGCACATCCTTCCTAGCTACATGCCGCTGTCAAGCTAATTGGTACAGGTCCTATTCTCCATTGTTGGTGCCCAACCTTACATACAACCCTTCAGATGTCTCATCCTCAGCCTTTGCCACCACTCTCTTTGCCATGTACCACATCTCCCTATACATCTGCCTACTTTCTTCATCTGTCTGACAATCCCACTTCTCCTTGGCCAACCTCTTTCTCTGTATACTCCCCTGTGCTTCCTCATGCCACCACCAGGTCTCCTTGTCCTCCTCCCTGTATGCAGATGTCACACCAAGCCCTGTTCTACTCATCTCCCTTACTAGCTCGGATGTAGTTACCCAGATATTTGCTAGCTCTCCACTACCACCCACTGCCTGTCTTAACTCTTCCCTAAACTCAACCCTTTCTCAGTATCCACCATTTGATCCATGGTGCTGCCCTCACACTCCTCCCTCTCTTCTTGATCACCAACGCCATCCCACAGACCAACCTTCCATGCTACCTAACTACACTTTCCCCTGTCACCACTTTACAGTTACCAATCCCCTTCTAACAGGCCCACCTGCATAGGAGATAATCCACCTGTGTAAATCTTCCTCCACTCTTGTATTCACCACACCTATGTCCAACTTCTGTTGCAAACTCCACCACCATTTCACCTTCTGCATTCCTTTGCTTAACACCATACCTACACATTACTTCTGCATCCCCTCTGTCCCCTTTGCCAACATGCCCATTGAAGTCTGCTGCAATCACCATTCACTCACCCTTGGGTACACGCATCACCACTTCATCCAAACACATCAAAGTACATCTGTCTCAACCATCACACATGCAATTAGCAGAGCATATGCATTAACAACTGTCAGCATTACAACATCAATTCCTAGCCTCCTGAACATCGCTCTACCCGACAATCTTATCACCTTCACAAGCACTCTTGGCATGTTTCTTCAGGTTAACCCCTACATCATTTCCCCTGCCATACACACCATGATAGAACTAGTTGTACCCAACTCCGATACACACAGCTGTACACCCCTTCCATCTGGTCTCTGGCACACACCATATATTCACCTTTCCTCTGTCCAGCATATCAGCTAGATCTGTCCCCATACCAGTCATATTCACAACATTAACAGTTCCTACCCTCACTACCACACACCTAGCCTTTCATCTCTCTGCCTGCCATATGAACATCAGACATCCTCCAGGGTATGTCTGTCAATGCAAAGGTTACTGCACTATCAAATGACATATGTGTGTTACAGCAATATGAAGAAAGTGCCACTAATTGTGGCCCATAGCCCACCATCTATGTGTGTTGTCCTACAGATGTCCTGCCCTAACAGGTTGACATGACTGAGTGAACAACAAGACTGTCATTACAGTGTGCCATACTGACATAGAACAGAAATGTATAGCAGGTATTACCTGTGCATAGGTATGTACGGATAGGTGTACCTGGCTTCCTCGTAACAACTGACATGGGATGCAAAACATCAGGTAAATAAGCTGCACATGTTGTACACATGTGTAACCTCAGTTTCTGCTCATCCAACAGAGTTACACCTCTGCAGCTACTGGTGGTGTCATTGCCCTGACACAGACATGGGTAGTATAATAAGCATGAGTACACAGACATGGGTAGTATAATAAGCATGAGTACACAGACACGGGTAGTATAATAAGCATGAGTACACAGACACGGGTAGTATAATAAGCAAGTGTACACAGACACGGGTAGTATAATAAGCACGAGTACACAGACACGGGTAGTATAATAAGCATGAGTACACAGACACGAGTAGTATAATAAGCACGAGTACACAGACACGGGTAGTATAATAAGCACGAGTACACAGACACGGGTAGTATAATAAGCACGAGTACACAGACACGGGTAGTATAATAAGCACGAGTACACAGACACGGGTAGTATAATAAGCATGAGTACACAGACACGGGTAGTATAATAAGCATGAGTACACAGACACGGGTAGTATAATAAGCATGAGTACACAGACACGGGTAGTATAATAAGTATGAGTACACAGACACGGGTAGTATAATAAGCATGAGTACACAGACACTGGTAGTATAATAAGCATGAGTACACAGACACGGGTAGTATAATAAGCATGAGTACACAGACACGGGTAGTTTAATAAGCATGAGAACAGAGACACGGGTAGTATAATAAGCATGAGTACACAGACACGGGTAGTTTAATAAGCATGAGTACACAGACACGGGTAGTATAATAAGCACGAGTACACAGACACGGGTAGTATAATAAGCACGAGTACACAGACACGGGTAGTATAATAAGCACGAGTACACAGACATGGGTAGTATAATAAGCACGAGTACACAGACACGGGTAGTATAATAAGCATGAGTACACAGACACGGGTAGTATAATAAGCACGAGTACACAGACACGGGTAGTATAATAAGCACGAGTACACAGACACGGGTAGTATAATAAGCACGAGTACACAGACACGAGTAGTATAAGCACAAATACACAGACACAGGTAGTATAATAAGCATGAGTACACAGACACAGGTAGTATAATAAGCACGAGTACACAGACACGGGTAGTATAATAAGCACGAGTACACAGACATGGGTAGTATAATAAGCACGAGTACACAGACCCGGGTAGTATAATAAGCACGAGTACACAGACACGGGTAGTATAATAAGCACGAGTACACAGACACGGGTAGTATAATAAGCACAAGTACACAGACATGGGTAGTATAATAAGCATGAGTACACAGACACGGGTAGTATAATAAGCATGAGTACACAGACACGGGTAGTATAATAAGCATGAGTACACAGACACGGGTAGTATAATAAGTATGAGTACACAGAGACGGGTAGTATAATAAGCATGAGTACACAGACACTGGTAGTATAATAAGCATGAGTACACAGACATGGGTAGTATAATAAGCATGAGTACACAGACACGGGTAGTTTAATAAGCATGAGTACAGAGACACGGGTAGTATAATAAGCATGAGTACACAGACACGGGTAGTTTAATAAGCATGAGTACACAGACACGGGTAGTATAATAAGCACGAGTACACAGACACGGGTAGTATAATAAGCACGAGTACACAGACACGGGTAGTATAATAAGCACGAGTACACAGACACGGGTAGTATAATAAGCACTAGTACACAGACACGGGTAGTATAATAAGCACGAGTACACAGACACGGGTAGTATAATAAGCACGAGTACACAGACACGGGTAGTATAATAAGCACGAGTACACAGACACGGGTAGTATAATAAGCACGAGTACACAGACACGGGTAGTATAATAAGCACGAGTACACAGACACGGGTAGTATAATAAGCACGAGTACACAGACACGAGTAGTATAAGCACGAATACACAGACACAGGTAGTATAATAAGCACGTGTACACAGACACAGGTAGTATAATAAGCACGGGTACACAGACACGGGTAGTATAATAAGCACGAGTACACAGACACGGGTAGTATAATAAGCACGAGTACACAGACACGGGTAGTATAATAACACGAGGACACAGACACGGGTAGTATAATAAGCACGAGTACACAGACACGGGTAGTATAATAAACACGAGTACACCGACACGGGTTGTATAATAAACACGAGTACACCGACACGGGTAGTATAATAGGCATGAGTACACAGACATGGGTAGTATAACAGGCATGAGTACACCAACACGGGTAGTATAATAGGTATGAGTACACAGACACGGGTAGTATAATAGGCATGAGTACACAGACACGGGTAGTATAATAAGCATGAGTACACAGATACGGGTAGTATAATAAGCATGAGTACACAGACACGGGTAGTATAATAAGCATGAGTACACAGGCACGGGTAGTATAATAAGCATGAGTATCACATTGAAATTGTAGAGGTGGCCAACTGTGTTCTGACCCTGTGTCCATGCCTACTACAAACAGGTATATGACCACTCACATAGCTGTATGGCCTCAGCAATACCTTACTTGTAAAACCTGTCTCCAGCAAAGTAGAGAAAAACCCTTTGCTGGTCAGCAGCAATGCACAAAACACGTAATGTGATGCTATATTGGTTGTACAGGGCAAAGTAGGAGCAGGCACCAACTGGGCAGCATTTCAACCTTTGAACGTGTATATTAGGTCACAGGTGGATTACTGTAAGGCTAACTATGAGTACAAATTGGACACATCCACTAAGGGCAATCACAAGGCCATCTTCACATATGTCTGCAGTCTCAGAGGCACCAACCCAACCCACCCTGTAATGGTGGTCAGTCACAGTACATACACACACACACCATAGCTACAGCCAACCTGCTGCAGACAGGTTTAGGACAAACATCACCACCCTGGATCACCATCAGTATAGGTGGATATGCACAGCACACACACTCCTCCCCTCATCATCACGGATCAGGTGCAAACCGCCTAATCAAAGTTAACAACAGCAAGTCCCCTTGGGGCCTGATAACAATTCCTGTCTGCATCCTACATGAACCCAGGCATATGCTTTCAGCTCCATTACACACTGTATGCAAGCAAAGCCTGAGCACCATTGACATCCCATCTGCAAGGAACACGGCCACTGTCATCCCTCTACACAAACACAAATGATGAATGGTGGTTTATGCAATGCACTGGCCCTCACTGAGGGGAACATGACACATCAGAACCAGGAGTACAGTGCATGTTCATACAGTGCTGCCAGGTACAGGGGTATGATGTGTTTGTAAGTGGTGGCTAATGATAGTCCATATGCATGTGCTGGCTCTGTAAAGAACTGTGGGCAATGTCTGTGGTCCTGTGATGTGTTTCCCTGTGTATGTCTTCCAGGTGCCATGCAGTGGCAACCACCTTACACCAATGAGGAGACAGCAGCCATCACAGATCTGTAATCTTAAACTATGCCATCCTTTCTGGTCATAGCTGGCAAAATCTGCAGGAGCGGACTGTCCTGTCAGATAAGATTGTCCACAGAGTGAATGTGTTGGGCCACCATGGACGCACATACGATTAGGTCAGGCATAGAGCAACTGACTTGATATGTCATGCCCAGCAAAGGGCTGCTGCTGTAGCGAGGGACTGTACTGCTACCGGTGGGAGGCCAGCCACACAGGCCCCACTTATGGTGACAGAGGAGCTCCTTGCCAAACTTGGGGTAGCCCTCACACAAATTCAAACATAGGAAACAGCAGTTGTGTCAGTTGGTGGCACCCAGGCAACAGGCGAGGAGCATTCAGGTAAGGCCAAAGTGCTCATCAATGTAATGAGGTAGCATTTAAACTGTCTTCTACAGAGTCTCTAGATGCATATGTCAGTGCAAAATGGATTAGTGGGTGGGGTGTAGTAATGCTCTCAATTGCACATCTATGGTGAAGGACAGCAAATTGTGTAATATCATAGTGTGTACTGTACCTGTGCAGAAATGTAGCATTCATCTTGTACCAATGCCTAATGTGAATCTGTTGACAATGCTTCTCTCTCACAACTACATATGTCCCTCTGGACTGCACATGGGACAGCAGCCTGAACCATTATGTATGGGATTTCCCTGTTGTGGCTCACCAGTACCTCAGGCATGCTAAAGTTAATGCATTTGACAATGCAGACAACTGTTACACCCAGCCAATTGGAAATATCTGCATGTTCACCTGTGGTGGTGTTTACTGCATTGCATCATGGTGGTCATCACAGGGGCCTATTTGCAGGAGATGTCACATATCTGTAGCATACCTCACAACCTGCCATTGCAGGACATCTGGACAAAGAATGACAAAATAGGGGGGCAAAGGCCCAACTTTAGGGTCATATTGTATAAATTAGTGGTATACAGTGCATATAAATGGTATACACACTTGTTAGAATGCCAGGTATTTGTGATATACAAAAATGAGAGCACAATAGACAAGTTCAAAATACTGCCAACCTTTCATGTGGCCTATGAGCTGTACAGTTCAATTGTAAAGCAAACAAATCTATTAGGAGAACAATAATGACACCTAACAATAATAAAACAACCTGGATGCATATGTGTGCACAGGCTGAAGCTAGTACTGTGTTGAGGCAGCTTTCGACATGACTACAACAGTACACCTTATTGGGTACACAACAGCCATCAATTACAGAGACTCTTTGATTAACAGCAACTAACGGTCAGCTGTCCTACCAGGATTATCCTAACATATATCCAGTTGCCTGCTACAGCAACAGCTATGGTTCACATAGAGCTGACAAAGCTGCTAAGGGACCACATGTTTGAGATTTATCAGCCTGGAGATGGGTACCCAATTATTTCCACAGCATTGCACATACCATGGAACACAGTGAAGACAGTCATCAAAAGGTGGTGAAAATATGGGGCTACAGTGACATTGCGAAGGAGTGGATATCCCACCAAAGTCTATGAGAATACAAGACCAAAACTGACAAGGGAGGCTTGCCAGAAGCCCTACAGCAACAGTGAAGGAGTAGCAGGAATCTCCAGCAAGTACTGGGTGTGTACTACATGTCACAACAATGACTTGAGACGTACCTCCCTGGACTACATGAAAAGAGACATGGAAGAGCTCTTGGATCATGTGACCCAGGCAGTTATGACCCTAGCCCTGAGTAGCATCATACCTTCACCCAGAATGATACCACAGTATATGGACAAAATGATTGACTTCAACAATTGGCTAAGCTTTTGGTGTCATTCAAAGGGGATCCAGTATTTGTCTGCCTGGGAAGACATGATCGACAAACCATGATGCTTTGCCAGAGATGGTCTGCACCTGTCACCCTTGGGATTCAGGTTACTGGCTAAAGCTCTTGCCACCCCTATAGTGCCTTTTTTAGGCAAGGTTCAAAGGATAAAACCACCACCGTAACAGATACAAGCATGCAAAATCTGAAGGTAATGCTACTCAATGCTAGAAGTCTAAACCTCAAAATGCACTCTCTCGAGGCACTCCTAAAAATGGAGAACATCAATATCTGTGCAGTAACTGAGACCTGGTTCAAGGCTCCAGAGAGCACCCTGGCAAGACCAGGCTACAATTATTACCACACTTTTTGGCCACAAAACCAAGACCGAAACACTAAAGGTGGAGGAGTGTCCATATTCACCAACGATATTCACACCTCCAGGCTAGTTGCCCAACACAATGCATCTGAAATTCTCCAGGTGCAACTAACACTAGGTAAGACTGCAATCCAAATTGTAGCTTGCTACAGCTCCCCCACCATGCCCCAAGATTCTCACTACACCTTTCTAAACATACTGGAAAGTATTAAGATACAACCAAACACCCTAATACTGGGTGATTTCAACTACCCTGCCAATAATTGGGAAAACTACTCAGGTACCAACTCCTTTTCCCAACGGTTCTTGGAATTCATAAATTCCAACACCCTGGATCAACTAATCCGTTGTCCCACCAGGGGCTCCAATATCCTAGACCTGGTCATTACCAACATAGGAGATAGAGGCTCCACACCAGTGGTCACCCCCTTATTGGTCAGGTCTGACCATAAGCAAATCACCTTTGACATCCACATCCCACCCCCACCCCCCCAGTAAGGAAACCTCCTTAAAAAACTTCTCCAAAGCCAACTTCATGCTACTGAAGTCAGAAGTGACAAACTTCACAACACCCACGCAGACAGGATCTGGAAGTTCGACTGCAGAATCCTACATTAAGGTACTGTACGAGCACATCCACTTGTGCATGAATCGTGCCATCCCAGATAGAACCAAAATGCTCTTCTCCAAAAAAAGGAAGCCAATCTGGTGGTCCCCTGCTATAAACAAACTACACAACAGAAGGAAGAAACTGTTGCAGAAAAGAGGAAAATCCCAGGATGCAAAAAACTCCCTCACCAGCCTCAGTAAGAAGCTGAGATCCCTCATAAAATCCTCAAAAGCTAGTTACGAAAATAAAATTGCCAAAGATTCCAAAGACAACCACAAGGCATTCTATAGTTACGTCAAGAATCTAAATGGCGATGCTCAGATCTGCTCTGAGCTACAACAGAATGGCATTAAATATACTGATCCCAAGGATATTGCCAATATCCTGGCAGATCGATTTAGTGCCAACTTCACCCCCCTCTCACCCCCTAAAAGACCCATTGCAATACCAAAAGATTGCCAAATTCCAATAATCACAGCCACACAGGTAGAAACCACACTCTCCAAAGCTAAGAATACAGCATCCATGGGACCAGATGACATCCCAGGCTGTGTACTACATGAACTACAAAATGAACTGGCACCTCACCTAAGTGTCATGTCTAATCATAGCCTCACCTCAGGCTTCATGCCCACTGAGTGGCGCACAGCTACATTTATCCTGCTCCACAATGGAGGATCCACCTTGGATCCTGGGAAATACCATCCCATCAGTCTGACAAGCCTGATCTGCAAGGGCATGGAACGCATTATCATGGAACTTATAAACAAAGACATTGGCAACCTTCAAACACTGGACCCCACCCAGTTTGGGTTTGTGAAGGGCTAGTCTTGTCTCCTGAATCTGATTGACTTCTTCGAATCAGTCTCCGGAGCTGTGGACGAGGGTAAGGTGGTCCACACAGCCTATCTGGACCTCACCAAGGCCTTCAACACCATCCCCCACTCTGGAATCATATATAAACTTACTAAGCTGGGCATAAATCCCTCTGTCACTTGATGGGTTGCCAACTGGCTTACTGACAGAACCCAGACTGTAAAAGTAGCCGACTCCAAATCCAGCTCCAGACAAGTGACAAGTGGAGTACCTCAGGTTTCAGTCCTGGGACCACTCTTGTTTGACATCTACTTCTCTGAAGTACAGGCCAACACTAAGGGACTCTGGCTAACAAAGTTTGCAGATGACTGCAAACTGGAAGCCATTATTGAATCCCCAAATTATGTGGATACTCTACAAAAGGGCCTTACAGAAACAGATGCCTGGTGCCAGAGCCATGGGCTCAAGCTTAATGCCAAGAAATGTATAGTTATCCCCTTTGGAAAAAAACATGTACCCATGAATTACCACATAGGTGGCAGGACACTAAACATCGAAAGTGTGATGACAGACTTAGGTACACAGGTGGACAGTGGTGTCACTTTCGATAACCACATCACCGCAACAGTCAGGAAATCCTTCTATGTGGCACACCTCATCACTAAGGGCTTTTCATCCAGAAAAAAGGAGGTCATTGTCCCACTGTACTCATCCCTCATTAGACCCATTATAGAGTATAATGCCCTGTTTGGTATGTACCTCACAAGACATCTGCAACAGCTGGAAAGGCCACAGAAATACCTCACTAAAAGAATCACAGGCCTAAAGCAGATGCCATATGCTGACCACCTAAAAAAACTCCAGCTATACTCTGTGGCATATCGTCTACTCAGAAGCAATCTCTGCTTAACATACAAGGCCATGTCAAACCCTGAGCTGTTGGACATGCTCTACTTAAAGAAATCCCAATCCCTCAGAGCCACATGCTCCAGGGATCTAAACCTTGTCATCACAATGAGCAAAACATGCTGGAGGGATAGGTTCCTGACCCAGAGACTCCCCATACTCTGGAATAGACTGCCCATACATGTCAAACAGAGTGCCTCCTTGGCCCTCTTCAAAAGGAACCTTGATGATTGGATGGGAGATAGGAAATTCACCCCAGGGATCATGTCAGTCGCCCTGCTAGACATGGGTCCAGAGAAGTAAATATTGTGGGAAGAAATATCTAGGGAATTGCTATGGCTAGGCTTGCATAGGCCCTAGGGCCAATAGCCTAGTACCAACCTATGAACTAATGAACCTATGAATAACCTTCCATGGTCTCCATATATCCTACCTATAGGGTAGGGTTGGAAGATGGCAGACGTTCCCCACACCAAACAATATCCGGGCCTGGTAAAAGTCTGAAAACAATACATCAGGTCTCCAAAAAGCAAGTGGGAAAATGTGTTATGGTAATATGGGATCACGGTTGTATTCTTTGGCCACAATTCTGACAGGTGTGTTTGGTGCAATATCACCACTGCACATCACCACAACACCACCCCCACGGTGATGCATGGTGATGGCAGTGTCCTGCTTTGGGGTTGCTGTTTATAAGCTGGAACTGGGGCTGTAGCCAAGTTAGAGAGGATTATGAGCAGTTCCAAACACTGGCCCCTTGTGGCTCCAACATGTTCTGGTGTCTGCCACATAGCTGTAGATGGTGAGGAATTCCACCTTTCCACATGGCAA
The DNA here is from genome assembly GCF_019279795.1 of Protopterus annectens. Lineage (NCBI taxonomy): Eukaryota > Metazoa > Chordata > Ceratodontiformes > Protopteridae > Protopterus > Protopterus annectens. The sequence goes on along the minus strand of NC_056744.1, from coordinate 367,052,699 downwards.
TGGCCCAAACCATACATTCAAATCAACAAAAGGATGGCTTCACCAGAACACATGCAATGTTCTGCAATGGCAGAGTCAGAGCGCACACCTACGTCCAATAGGATATATGCAGGGTGACCTGAAGAGGGCAGTGCACTGGGGATGCCCTTGGATTCTGACATAGTTGGAGTTGCTTTGCAAGGGAGAGTGTGCAAACATTGGCAAGTCAAGATGTGCCATGCTGATAGACACCTTCCCAAGCGGACTACATGCTGTGATTAAATCAAAAGTTGCTTTTACAGAGTATTACTTTAAGGGTGTGCACACTCATGCAACCAGCCTATTGTACCTATTTCAGTTAACAGATGTTACCTGTAACTGATGTGTATGTTCTTCAGTTGGATTGCACATGTTATATTTCATATGAAATGATGGCAATGTTATGACCTTATTTATGAGGACTCGTGATATATCATGAAAACTTGCCATGTTAACAGGTGTGTGTGCACTTACTATATCCACTGTAAGCTTGGGAAGTTGTCTGAGTAACCAACTTTGTTTTAAAATACATATACTGCAGGTTATGCAGTCTGCACCTCCAATTAGGACATTACTTAGTGGCACCAATCCACCGGCCAACCCAGTAATGTATCAGACAAACACAGGAGTTATAAGGAACAGACCAAACATATGAGCCACACATGTAGACATTCAGCAAAACCCTGTACAGTTGGGGGGTATATTGTGTAGGAGTTGCCACAGTGCTATACAGGTGAACAGCAATAATTTACATGGGTGCAGTGTGTGCTAGGTGAAGGGCCATCACCTGCTAACACCACTCACATATCCTAGAGGTGTATATTAGTAGTAACAGTAATTGGAAAGGGCTGCATTGCATGATGCTGAGGGTCCATCCAGAGTGTGTATGTTATTATTTGACTGTGTGTCGTGAATGCCCCAGTCATCTAATGTGAGGTCTGTGTAATGCCTTTGAGGCACCTCACCTATGTGTGTGTGTGTGTGTGTGTGTGTGTGTGTGTGTGTGTGTGTGTGTGCACCATAAAATCTTATAGTGCCAGTAGTAATTTACATATGTTGTTTTTCCCTCACAGGTGGACATGGTGGCTTTGGTCCCTCCTGCTCTGATACTGTCAGTGTCTCTGTAGAATCTGACCATGATGATACTCATATTGAGGCACAGGTGGGGTTGTCAGGGGCTGAATCTGTGCCATCAGTTGACATCCCACTACTGGCAACCCCATACATGCACATGGTCACAATGCCCACACATACTCCATCACCAGTAGCCACAGATAATAGACAGTTGGTGGGTGGTGGCATGGAACAGGCTACTGTGGTGACTATGGCAATTGAGGATGCAGACACTAGCCATAGCAAGTGTGCTGGCAAGGTCCCACCCAAGCAGATGGGCAGGGGTGCTCGGAGGAGGATTGCAGCCCATCATGTCCCTGTTGCAAGTGCCACAGCAGCAGTCACCAGATGCATGTTTCAAGCTGTCATGGGGGCACAGACACATAATGAATGTAATACCAGACATATACACAGGGTCATGGATGAGCACATCCCTGGTGTCTGTGGCAATATGAAATCATTGCACCCATCTGTGAGCATACTGGGGTCATGGATAGATGGTGGGGGGAGACCTTGGCACTCCACGACCGTGGAATATTTGTGCTTGAGCATTTGGCAGATGCTGGCCAGCAGCCATGTGGCTGTAGGGCAGCACCATGATCAGCTGAGGGACTATGTTGTCATGCACCATCACATTCCCATGCTGGCAGTACCACCAACACTACTGAAGGAGGTGTGCTTTCCACTCCATGACACAGCAGGCCATGGGCACATGATCCTGGCTGGTCCCAACAGAGATGCGGATCCAGCAGGCAGCAGTCACCAGTGGGGAGTAGTACTGCATCTGGACTCAGCCCTGGTGGTGCCGGTGATACCCTCAGCAGGCCCACTTCCCATGTCCGTGGCCAGAGATAGTGAACTGTACACCCTGCCATGTATGGCTCACAGCTGTCCAAAATACCCCTGTGTAGGGTGCCCACATGGCGTGACTGTCTGCATACAAACACACACATCATCAGAAAAGTCACTTACACACACACACACACACACACACACACACACACACACACACACACACACACACACACCCCCACACTGCCCATTTAATGAACACACACCCCAAACACACACACATGATGTCAACCATGTGGCCCAGCCTAGGCTTCTGGCAAACCCACACAACACCCTGTGCAGATGATGATACCTGTGCCACAACCATGCCATCCATTGATGCAGGGACATGCTTATATGGGTCTGATGCACAGGGTGACTTTAGAGTGTAGCTATTTAATGCTGTGTAAGGGGCTGTCATCTGGCATTTGTAATAGGTACACATCAGAGTGTGTGTGGGTACCTTTTCAGCCATGATGCATTATTGGTGTTAGTAACAATAAGCAAATGTGTTCTCTCATGCTGTATTCTGTTTGTGTTCCAGGTGTCTGTGTGTCTGCAGGATGCGGCCCTGCAGACATCACCAACAAGGGGTATGGCAGTGTAGTAATGCATCGATCACATCATTGTTGGGGTACAGCTGTATCTGCACACATTTCCCAGGTCTGTGCAACAGTTCTTGCATGTGCCTCACAGCTTATAGGGCTGAGGGGTTGTATCTCAGTCTATGGTGGTTGACATCAGCTCTAGTATAGTGGACAATGATAAGTGTGGTGGGTGGAACACACCTCAGATTGCTAACGCGCTCAACCCCAGAGGATATTGTGTCGACCAAACACACAGAGAATACTGTTCACACACACACACACACACACACACACACACACACACACACACACACACACACACACACACAGCATCATAGTTGCCAGTGTTGTGTTTGGAACCCCTACCCATCAAGTTGTGGTACCACACTATTATGTAGTTATTGCAGGTGGCACAGGACTACGAGTGTGATCAGTGTTACAAGGTACCTGTAAAGTGAATGACATCATGTGGCCTTGTGGGGTATGGCAATGGTGGCTGTACTGGGTGTGAGAGTACTCATAATAGTGTCGCATACAAGTCTACACACTCATAGCCACTGCTATACACACCACTGTGCACATGCGCACACACACACACACACACACACACACACACACACACACACACACACACACACACACACACACACACACACTTGCCAGTACTGACATTAGCGGACCAACCTATCTTGTTATTTATACCATACTATTCCATACTGTTACACAGGGCTTATAGGGCTGAACAGTGTGTACAGATACCACTATGGTTGATGTGAACAGCGGATCTCATATAGTAGACTTAGGAATGTGTACTGTGTGTACCATGGCATAAAATATGAATCCATGCCCATCCAATGGGTGTCATTCTCACACAAACACACACGATATTCTTCTCTGACACACATTTGCCTGGACTGAGATTAGAACCCCTACCTATCTATTTATTGTTACTACATTGTTACGCATTTATCGCATGTGCCACGGAGGTTATGGGGTGACACTTGTCCAAAGGTACTTCTAAGGTGAGGGACATCACCAGGTCTCACAAATTATGACAATGGGTGATGTACTGGGAGAGAGGCCACAAAATACTGTAACCTACACATATACACACTTACACACAATAATACACACACACACATTTGCCAGGACTCATATTAGAACCCCTAGCTATGTGGTTATTGGTGTTATAGTGTTATGCAGTTACCACACACACCACAGAGCTTATAGGTTGTGGAGTGTCCCAAAGTACCTATATAGTGAATAACATCTACAGCACTTGTAAGGTATGGCAGTGGTAATTGTACTGGGTGAGACAGGCCACCAACTACTTTCACCCACATGTTTACACACTCACAAACACTTTCAGACACACTAATGCACACACACACACACACACACACACACACACACACACACACACACACACACACACACACACACACACACACACACACATTTGACAGTAATGAGATCCATATGTTCAAAGAGTCACTGGTATGTACATGGCAAATGGCCATGGAGGCTTTACAAGGCTAGCCCATGGGATTTCACTGGCATCATGCCACCTGACGATACTCCCTAGTGTGTCTACTGAGTGTATTCACTGGAGTGATCCCCGGGGTAGCTATTCTATTCCCCATCTATTCCTCCTGATTTCTCTTGAAGACGGCCAGTAATGTGCTCAGCTTGACATGTATGTGGCATGTATTCCATAGTGTGGCCAGTCTCTGGGTTGTGAACCTGCCCCTCCAGCATGTCCTATTGATTGTGAGGATGGGGTTGAGGTATCTGGGGCATGTTTTGTGGATAGATTGGTTTCCTCACATGTAGCATTCCTGACAGGGTTGGGTCAGACATAGCTGTGTATGTCAGGCAGAGATTGCATCCAAATACTGTTCACACACACACACACACACACACACACACACACACACACACACACACACACACACACACATGCACGCACAGCATCATAGTTGCCAGTGTTGTGTTTGGAACCCCTACCCATCAAGTTGTGGTACCACACTATTATGTGGTTATTGCAGGTGGCACAGGACTACGAGTGTGATCAGTGTTACAAGGTACCTGTAAAGTGAATGACATCATGTGGCCTTGTGGGGTATGGCAATGGTGGCTGTACTGGGTGTGAGAGTACTCATAACAGTGTCGCATACAAGTCTACACACTCATAGCCACTGCTATACACACCACTGTGCACATGCACACACACACACACACACACACACACACACACACACACACACACACACACACACACACACACACACTTGCCAGTACTGACATTAGCGGACCAACCTATCTTGTTATTTATACCATACTATTCCATACTGTTACACAGGGCTTATAGGGCTGAACAGTGTGTACAGATACCACTATGGTTGATGGAACAGCAGATCTCATATAGTAGACTTAGGAATGTGTACTGTGTGTACCATGGCATAAAATATGAATACATGCCCATCCAATGGGTGTCGTTCTCACACAAACACACACGATATTCTTCTCTGACACACATTTGCCTGGACTGAGATTAGAACCCCTACCTATCTATTTATTGTTACTACATTGTTACGCATTTATCGCATGCGCCACGGAGGTTATGGGGTGACACTTGTCCAAAGGTACTTCTAAGGTGAGGGACATCACCAGGTCTCACAAATTATGACAATGGGTGATGTACTGGGAGAGAGGCCACAAAATACTGTAACCTACACATATACACACTTACACACAATAATACACACACACACATTTGCCAGGACTCATATTAGAACCCCTAGCTATGTGGTTATTGGTGTTATAGTGTTATGCAGTTACCACACACACCACAGAGCTTATAGGTTGTGGAGTGTCCCAAAGTACCTATATAGTGAATAACATCTACAGCACTTGTAAGGTATGGCAGTGGTAATTGTACTGGGTGAGACAGGCCACCAACTACTTTCACCCACATGTTTACACACTCACAAACACTTTCAGACACACTAATGCACACACACACACACACACACACACACACACACACACACACACACACACACACACACACACACACACACACACATTTGACAGTAATGAGATCCATATGCTCAAAGAGTCACTGGTATGTACATGGCAAATGGCCATGGAGGCTTTACAAGGCTAGCCCATGGGATTTCACTGGCATCATGCCACCTGACGACACTCCCTAGTGTGTCTACTGAGTGTATTCACTGGAGTGATCCCCAGGGTAGCTATTCTATTCCCCATCCATTCCTCCTGATTTCTCTTGAAGACGGCCAGTAATGTGCTCAGCTTGACATGTATGTGGCATGTATTCCATAGTGTGGCCAGTCTCTGGGTTGTGACCCTGTCCCTCCAGCATGTCCTATTGATTGTGTGGAT